>NC_135508.1:6388750-6697500 GCF_051989575.1 Stigmatopora nigra | reverse complement strand
TTTAGGACAGGGCTTAATTTTGGGACTGAACGATAACACCAGTTTTAAGACTTTGGGATAGGAACTTTGGTTTGAATATCAACTCCTGCCTGTCAACTAACTAATGCCATAAAATTAAGTTAACAGTGCTTGAATGATGTGAAAACAGAACGTGGGGAATTGACTGTGCAAAGGCATTACCAATTACCTCCACCAAGCATAAGGAGGAGTTGCTTTTATGAGTAGGTTTGGATTAAGGCCAACACGGGGCCCTATTTACGCTGCAGTGCGTCCAAATGGCCTTAGTCAAAACAACAATTATTTCATGTAAACCGGATGAATAAACTTTAGGAAAAGCAAAGCAAGCGTATTTGTACAGAGCCATATAACATAAGGTAATTCAAAGTGTTTCACATTCAAAAATCATCAAGACATAATGAAGGAATAGAAATACAAGTATGAATAAATTGATACACAAGTCCCATTCCATCAATAAGACAATCAAAAGCAAAAACAGGTACAAATACAATATTATTGTATTTGAACAAAAGGGGAATTTTTTAATAGACTCTAGCAAACAGTAACATTTTAGAGGATCTAACACAGGGGTGGGTAAACTTTGTGGCCCGGGGGTCACATTGACTTTAAAAATTTGACAGATGGAACTGGTCTGCACAAGATACGATACAAATAAAAAAGTGCCTCCGTTAACAGTACATATGAAACAAACAGAAAAAAGGACTAAAGTATTAACATACTCATCACTCATCATTAAAGTAAAAATGATAAAGTACAAAGTAAAGTAAAGTAAGAGCTACGTAGCTGTCAAACAAATCAAGCATGTATTCCGTTCCAAGGCCATCAGGAGTTTCATAGACTAACAGTAGGATTCTATAAACTTTGCAATGACAACCAGCCGGTTTAGTGCTCGTATCGTAAAGAAAAAAAATCACATTTCCACAAACATTTTTGAGAGAATGACGCATGTGTTTATCATTGTAAAACTGCCACTAGAGCTATTGACAAATTGATTGTGCTATTAAAACACATATATCTCTTTCACTACTTGGGCCTGGAGATGTTGGACTGTCAATTTATTGGGTACTTGTTCTTTTTTGTTTTGTTTTTGTAAACAATGTTTCTGTATGAATTCTCATTTCACCAGTTGCATGAACTTAATGAGGCTATCATACTCCTTCAATGAAAATACCATTATTACTCTTGAATGAATGAGGTGGTCAATAATGTTGTCATCCAACATCCATTGATATGACATGAAATTTAAGAGCTGTAAAAAGCTGTTTCCTGATTTGATTGGGGCACAAAGGTCATCTGCCAATGGTTTTCAACAATGACCTACTTCTACTCTCTCTTCCTCTTTATCTTTCCATTTTATATAGTTCACTTAAAAGGTAAAGCAGTCACTAATAATAGGTTGGGCTTACAGTCTTGGTAAAGTGAAGGATATGTAAATATGACTCTCTTTCTCCTGTGGGCGACTTCCTGGTTGCTGACAAGGGGACAAGGGCATGAGCCAATGAAAGGAGGGGGGGGAGACAGAACCATGGTCGTCATGACAACGCTGCCCGGTTGTCAGCGGAGGTCTGACTTGTGCGTAAGACGCAAAGGGTTTCAGTCTTCCATTTTGGCAAAGGAACAACACCTTATGTCAGAATAGCCAATGGCATTTATGGCAATATTGTTATCTTTATATTAGGACTCACAACATTTGATGTAATTTTCATCAGACACATCCAAAAGTATTTTTTCCCCCAAATGAGACACCATTAAATGATGTGTCCACGAGTAAGCCTGGTGTGTTACACCCCAAAATAGCTTCCTGTGTTCAGTTAGCGAATTAGGTGGAAAAAAGTGTTGGCGGAATAGAACACAGATCACCATGACAACCTCTCCGCCTGATTGCTATGAGATGGTTTTCTATAGCGTTTGTCTTCTGATCTTTTTCTTGTTATTGCAAGGCTGAAGAAATGTTCCAAACATAAACTATAATTAATATTTCTTCATTTTCAACACCACTCATTCATGTCAGGCGTATAGTCTTTGGCCAAAAGACGGACTCCATCCTAAACAATTCCATGTTGTCCGCACTGAATGAAGCCTAAAGAACCACTGCCCAATCAGGTGGTCTCAAATACTAAACAGTACAATGTATAAGTGGCAATCGGAAATAAAAGCCAATTATTAAAAGCAATTTATTCAATAAATGATGTCATGCCTTGACAGGCAAGGAAAATAAGATGGGGAAAAAATGTTAAAATATCATATTTTTTTTCTTTTGTTACTAGGTAGATTAGCCTACGTTTAGGACTTTTAATCGTGAAAACAATGTTCAAAAAATCCAATTTCACTGAACAGTTTCAGAAAATTCACTACTTTCGACTTCATGTGGGCCGGACCATTTTAGATATAATTTTTAGATTTTTAGATGGATTAAAAGAACTGGATTAAAAGCCCTAAAAAATCAATTTTTTATCAATCTTAAACAATGTTTATTTTAGCTTTTTTTTTTAAATATATTTTTAGACTTTACAAAATTATTTTTGAACTAAAAACAGAAAAAATGATTAAACATTACAATTATTGATTAAAAAGGGGAAAATCAGGGAATTTAATATACATCTATACTCTTCATTTTAATTTGATCCTAAAACAGAAAGTTGGCACTCGTGATTTACTTTCCCGGGCCGCACAAAATGATGCAGCGGGCCAGATTTGGCCCCCGGGCCGCCACTTTGACACATGTGATTTACAGGATTTGGAAAAAATACTCTGCAGCTCTATATTTAATGCAATCTTCTTTTAGGCCCAGCACTCAAGCTATTTGCTATGAAATTGAGGTTTTTATTTTAACCTGGCATTAGCAAGATTTTGAAAATGTGTTGTTGTCAACTTTTGGCTTTTTGCAGCTGTCCAAAGCTGTCCACCACTACTGCTAATTGCTTTGCATGATCTCATTTATCAAAGTTTCAAAATGCTTCAGGAAGAGAAAGCTTCTTCATTCTCAGTGACATTTTCTTTTGGTAAAAGACTTTGACCTTTTCTCGCTGTCTGCAGGTTCCAAAAAACTGGTCAACAAGGCCGTGCTGTGGTACGTACCCTGCTCTCAGCTGAATGTCGACAAGATCATGAAGGTTCCACCCATCAAGGTACGTGGAAAACGTTGAACGTTTTGACCTTCATCAAGTCTGGCATTTTACCAGGCTAATAATTTCATGGGTGGCAGCTTTTTGATCAAGTAATAGTCATCCAGATTTGTGTCATTTTACTTATTTTGGCCTTTATGCCCTTTTGAAATATCTGAGTTCATGGAATGACACATAGAAGTGAAGAATGTTTGAATGCCAACTGATTACTATATTCTGTTGTAAAATGTTGTTGTTTTTCTGCATGTGATGGAGAAATTTACTCTTTTAACTTTGAAATTTTTGATTCCACCAACATATTATTACATATTATCATTCTCAATTGCTTTTAGAAACTTGATACGAACTCTTGATTTGTCAAAAAATTTATCTTGGTACAAGATGTAAGGTAAGAATAAGCTGTAGTGTAAATTTTTGAAAGGCAGGTGGGGGAATTTTAATGGGAAATATTGATTTTGTAAATAAATAAATAGAAATATGAAATGGCAACAATTCTAAACATACTGTGTGTGTGTAGTTCACTACAGAGCAAGAGGAAGAGGGCCGGCAACGTTACGAGACTCAGAAAACTGCAAGACTGAAAACCAAAGAAATGATTGAAGACGTTACACCGCCTCCACCAAATCCAGGTGCCAAACTTGCTTCAAAATAAAGTAATTAACATCCTAAAGTAAGAATTCATGTACAAAGGGTGTTCATTTCCTGTCATTATGGTCAATGAAACAGAATGCGACAAAAGACACAGCACGCTCTTATTCTTGTTGTGCTGCCGGAGGGTAGTAGTTTAGCTATTTGTGTCAGGTGCTCGGACGTTTGGTCGCCGGTCAAATGGTGACAGAGAGTTTACTGTTGAAACCAGCTCTCAAAATTATATTCATGAGAAAGAGTTTAATATCTAAGTACTGTTGACAACAGTAGATATGTAGATATTAAACACTCATGAATATAATTTTGAGAGCTGGTTTCAACAGTACTTAAATATTAAACAGCACTTAGATATTAAACAGTACTTAGATATTAAACAGTACTTAGATATTAAACAGTACTTAGATATTAAACAGTACTTAGATATTAAACAGTACTTAGATATTAAACAGGACTTGGATATTAAACAGTACTTGGATATTAAACAATACTTAGATTTTAAACCCTCTCTCTTAGATATTAAACAGTACTTGGATATTAAACAGTACTTAGATATTAAACTCTCTCTCATGAATATAATTTTGAGAGCTGGTTTCAACAGTAAACTCTGTCACCATTTGACCGGCGGCCAAAAGACCGGCGACCAAAAGTCCGGTCACGCTTGTGTCATATATGGGTTGTAAGTAAGTGTTTATTTTTGTATTTCAGAAAAGCACACTGTCGGCTTCAGTCAGTCCAGTTTGATCCATTTGGTGGGCCCCTCTGACTGTACACTCCATGACTACGTTCATGGAGGTAAGTTAACTGCATTTCTATTTGTTTCTTTTCAGTTTCTATGGTGGCCAATTTAAAGTCAATGATACAGATGTCAATATCTTTTACATGCATGCCACCATAATGTATGTTACTCTCACCTTTGGGACCAGAGAGGAAAATTATATTCTTCTCAGACATCTTTCATGTTTATTTGATAATTTACACTCAGAACACTATTCTAAAGTTGGCACTTTAGTCACTGTGTGATTTATAGGTCCATATAACTTTCTGGCACATTCACAGCCACGCTCCTTAGAGCACCTAATACTTCAACATTTATTGCGTAGCTATTTTGACACATTTGACTTTTACACTCACTAAACTTTACTCGGGCTTCTGGACTGGTCGTCTCACAGTCTGTCAGGCTTGGCTCTGCTATGGGTTTGTGATGATGAATTTAAGACCTAATATATTCATGCTCGGGTTGGATTGTGGCGGAATTTATAGATTGCCTTTCCCTTCTCCAGATCAGCAAAGCATAGCAGTAATTAGATATTTGAAAGATATATACGACCAGCCTTCGAAATGAATACAATCTTCCCTCGATTATTGCGACTTCACTTATGGCGAATTCACTTCTTCGCAATTTTTTTTCTGCTATTAATATTTTTTCTAATTCATAAAAATGTTCTTCAAGATGTGAAAATCCACACTGAAATTCGCAATTTTTTCTGCTATTATTATGATTTTTTTAATTCATAAAATTTTTCTTCAAAATGTGAAAATCCACACTGAAACTCGCACTTTTTTTCTGCTTTTATTATTATTTTTCTAATTCATAAAAATGTTCTTTCAAATGTGAAAATCCACACTGAAACTCGCAATTTTTTTCTGCTATTATTTTTTTAATCCATAAAAATGTTCTTCAAAATATGAAAATCCACACTGAAACTCGCAATTTTTTTCTGCTATTATTATTATTATTATTTTTAATTCATAAAAATGTTTTTAAAAATGTGAAAATCCACACTGAAACTCGCAATTTTTTTACTGCTATTACTATTATTTTTTTAATTAAAAAAAATGTTCTTCAAAATGTGAAAATCCATACTGAAACTCGCAATTTTTTCCTGCTATTCTTATTATTTTTTGTAATTCATAAAAAAAAACCTGTCTTCCATTTTCTACTAGGATTCAGAAATGTAGTTGTAATAGGGGAGACCCTACTTTGCGATTTTTCTATTACCGCGGCCATGTCTGGTCTACATTAACCACGATACTTGATGGATTATTGCATACATTTTGTCCACTCATCCACCTTTTAACTATCAAGCTAATACAAACCTCTCCGAAAACAACAAGTACTTTTTTCATCCATTCCTTTTTCTGTACTGCTGACATGGGTTGTTGTACAACAAGTACTTGTAGTCCAATATTACCATTCCCTTGAATATTGAGCATCCACATACACTTATAATAGCAGCAGTTCATCCACTGTCACGTCAAATTAATTTTTATAAAGCTTTATGAACCTCATAATAGTGTAAACACGTCACTTTATATGTTTATCGGTATATTGCATATTGTTTTTGTCCTGCTGGCCTTTCTGTCAAAAGGGCATGAGAACAACATTAGCCATGAGAGCGACATGAACCAGAGCGTGTGGAAGGCGGGACGGATGAATGTTGCACGTGTCACGCTTGGCTTTTTAATTTGAAGAGCTTGCTGAGACATCTGTCCAATTAGGGACCCTCCCTCCCCCATTCTGTATACACAAACACACTGTCTTTATATGTACATGCAATTGCTCATTAGGCCAATGTTCCCTGTTGCTCACCGCTGCTGCTGCTGCTTGCACTACACTTATTTTGTTTATATAAGCAGGACTCGGTTGTGGCCATATCTCTCGTGCTATGAGAGCAATTAGTCCTATTTGAGAATGGAAACTAACAATTTTCTCTATTTTTCTCTTTCATTCTGGGCAAATGCGACCTAGTTTGCTGCAGCCCAAGGTAATTAAGAGAAACTTTTAGTGTGTATACAAATATTTTTCTTTTGAAAAAGAGGGAATCTTGAGAAGGTAGATATTGTCACAATGCATTTCAGGTAGATATTGTCAGGTAGATATTGTCAGGTAGATATTGTCAGGTAGATATTGTCAGGTAGATATTGTCAGGTAGATATTGTCAGGTAAATATTGTCAGGTAGATATTGTCAGGTAAAAATTGTCAGGTAGATATTGTCAGGTAGATATTGTCAGGTAGATATTGTCAGGTAGATATTGTCAGGTAGATATTGTCAGGTAGATATTGTCAGGTAGATATTGTCAGGTAGATATTGTCAGGTAGATATTGTAAGGTAGATATTGTCAGGTAGATATTGTCAGGTAGATATTGTCAGGTAAAAATTGTCAGGTAGATATTGTCAGGTAAATATTGTCAGGTAGATATTGTAAGGTAGATATTGTCAGGTAGATATTGTCAGGTAGATATTGTCAGGTAAAAATTGTCAGGTAGATATTGTCAGGTAAATATTGTCAGGTAGATATTGTCAGGTAAAAATTGTCAGGTAGATATTGTCAGGTAGATATTGTCAGGTAGATATTGTCAGGTAGATATTGTCAGGTAGATATTGTCAGGTAGATATTGTCAGGTAGATATTGTCAGGTAGATATTGTCAGGTAGATATTGTCAGGTAGATATTGTCAGGTAGATATTGTCAGGTAGATATTGTCAGGTAGATATTGTCAGGTAGATATTGTCAGGTAGATATTGTCAGGTAGATATTGTCAGGTAGATATTGTCAGGTAGATATTGTCAGGTAGATATTGTCAGGTAGATATTGTCAGGTAGATATTGTCAGGTAGATATTGTCAGGTAGATATTGTCAGCTAGATATTGTCACAATGCATTTCCCCATCGTGGGTCTATTAGCCAATTTTATTTTAAAAAATCATTAAAAATCTAACATAATAGCCCAAGTTGTAAATTGGGAAAAAAAACAGCCGGAAATAACGTAACCTTAACTAATGTTTACAGACCATAACCATTTGTAGACACAAAAAAATAGTACTATATCCCTGTGTAATTTATTCAATGATTTTTCATTTTAAAACAGGTTCTTTAAAAACACGTTTATATTTTATTATTACTGTATGCATTATTTTCTTCTAATCTTACATAAAATTTAGTAGAATTACAAGACTAAAGTTTTATGATAACTTTTTTTCTCATAATACAACAACTTGCCGTATTACAACATAAGTTCCCAGAATTTGCATATACGTCAAAAACTCCTGCTGCCAGTGTCCCAAATATTTTTGATTCCCTTTTGACAAACTGCTAGCTAATATTTTTACAGATTTTCTTCCCTCTCCTTTATATCCCTTTTCTCTTTACGTGTTAGCGCCCATTTCTCCCTCATTAATTTTGTCCCCTACCATCCTGAGTAGTACATGTTCTAAGGAAGTGTACCACCTGTTTCCATGGAAACAGCAGTTGAGTTCTACAGGTGGACACCTTATGCGGTCAGATTAAAATAAGACAAAGAAATAGTATTAATTAATCGCTTTTAGTTGTCAAATTCCGTTTGTGACATCTCAGAGGCTTAAAATTAAGTATTTAAAGGGATTTTGTCTGAAGTTCCCTCTTCCTCGTCAAAATAGTACAACATTCAGTACTCATTGAGATTCAAAGAGCCTTAATATAAGCACTTCATGATACTAGGTATGAGTCCTTGTGACTTGACTGGCCAACATTTCAGGTTGTCATCTGCTAGGATCCAGCACCCCCTGCGATCCTTTAGTATAAGCGTTATTAACAGTGTCCTCAGAAAAGCTTAAAAAGAGAACATACAAGAGTTTGGCAGGCACCAATATTAACAGAAGTCATCTCCATAGTTACATCTCATTAGGAGGTAGTTTAAGCAATTTGATGGTGTCCACCGTCAAAGCCCTTGCCGCGGTGAGGATAAGAAGGTGAGCACAGGGCACCAATAGACGCTTAAGAAGTGATAAATGGACTTATAGTAATTATCAATTTACCAATGGGCCGCAGGGTGCATTTATGTAAATTTAGCTCTTTGCAACATCCATTAACTTAAAATAGCTCTTTTATATGCTAAGTAATTGACATTTAACTTTGAGCAAGTTATAATTGCCTATTGGAACTTAACATTGTGTTCCAAAAATAGTTTTTATAAGTTGAATAGCATTTGCATGAAGTAAGCGGTAGCAATTCAGTTTAATACATCCTTGTATATTTTATTTATGCAATGTCCCATGAATTACATCAGCTGGGATGCTTAATGAGTACTGTAAATGTTAAAAAAATAAGTCAGATTTGTTTCTAAACATATTTTACATGTATATTTTGCAGAAAATTTGTGTAATGACACAAAAAGATTCAATTACATAGATGATATATTATTTTAGTTTGACAAACAACTTTCTTCCATTGATGTAATTGACTCCTATTGGGAATTTAACTTGATTTAATCACACTCTTATCTGGATTATACACAAAATGTAATGTTCCTTACATTCCTTGGCTCATGCACCATCTTGCTACAAAGTTTGCTGCCATTTGACCTTTTCAGAATTGTGTATTTATTGACACACATCAGCAAAATGTTTGTTTCTTGACATTCATACATGGTTGGTGCTCTAGAATTTTAAGGCCAATTAACCAAACAACCATCTACAGTACATTGAAAAAATTCAGGGTTTCTTTCCAGGCATAAAGGTTTCAACAGATAGTGCATGTGTTATATACACTGCACATGTACTTTATAGACTTGACAATTAAAAAAATAGAGCTCTGCAGGGGAGACAAGACTGCATACTTATCATGTGGTGTCGAGATAGTGAGATGTCATACAGACCTCATTCTTCTGAAACCCCCCACTCCCTTTACATCAACAGGATTTATCAGTACAGTGTTCCCTCGGTCATCACGGTTAATGGGGACCGGGACCACTCGCAATAAGTGAGTTTCTGCAAAGTAGGGATTCCCATTCAAAAATGCTTAATTTGAATTTTATTAAAAAAAAATTAAAAACATGTATTTATTTATTTTTTTATTTTACCCCCCTGTATACAGTACACCAGAGAGAATACGGGAAGAGAGGGTGAAATTCATGTTATAACAAAAAAAAACCCTGTAAAATATGTTGTCTCAATGTAATATTTGTATTTTTATTTTTTTTCCCCAAAAAAATCTGCGAAGCTCTGAGTCCGCAGTGGCTGAGCCGTGAAGTAGCGAGGGAACACTGTAATTTTCAATGTCTGAACTGGGATTGGAGAAAATGTTGGAGAAAATGGGGATTTTTTTTAGCCAGTGGAGCATAACCAACAGGAGAATTGGTGGCTTTCAGATGGTGGCAAGGATTGTGAACTCAGAGGTATTGTGAGCTTTGGCAAACTGGGCTGTACTGGGGATTGTCTCACTAAGTGGACTTTTTCCCATTTTTGGAGTGAGCTCTGGTTCTGTTTTAGACATAGACAAATAAATCCCCCCCACTGACACCATCCATCCTTGTTCCATCCCGATGGCAAAGGGAGTCATAGTGTACTATGTCACCCTGTGAATGTCTAACAGTGGCCCTTGGGCTGTCTTGGCCTTGCTTGTCCTCACTTTCAGTCTCACATTTAGTCGCACCGTCAACCTTTTCCATCAGTCATATACAGTGCATTGTGTAATGAGAATTGTCAACTGTGTTTATGTATGTATTTATTATAGTGAACCCTTATGTAGTATGGAGAAAAGACCCAGATTAGATAGCCTTATTGTGAAGGTATTCTCTGGTGAGTGTTTGGAGGAAACCTAGGTTGGGGTTTTGAGGTGGTCTGCCATGTATGTACTCTGACATTATTAAAAAAGGTGCAGCCAAAAATATTCGTATAGGGATTACACATGGAAAATGGTGTGATGTTGAAATATTGACAGTTAAGTCTATCCTCATTGTAAGGCAAGGGTGTCAGACTTGGGTTGGTTCGCAGGCCGAATTAACGTGAACTCGGTTTATTGTGGGCGGGATCATTTTTGATATATTATTTGGATTTTTTTTAAATAAATGGATTAAAAGCCCTGAATATTCCGTTTTTATAGATCTAAAGCAATGTTACTTTTAGCTTTTTTTATATATATTTTTCGATTTTACAAAATCATTTTTGAACTAAAAACACTTTAGATAAAATATTTAGATTTTTTTTTAAATAAATGGATTAAAATAACTGAATTAAAAGCCCTGAATATTCAGTTTTTTACAGATCTGAAACAATGTTTATTTGAGCCTTTTTTAATACATTTTTAAATTTAACAAAATGATTTTTGAACTAAAAACTAAACAAATTGATTAAAAAAGACAATTTTTGATTTAAAAGGGGGAAAATCAGGAAATTTAATATACATCTTTACTCTTCATTTGAATTTAATCCTAAAACAGAAAGTCGGCACTCATCATTTACTTTCCCGGACCACACAAAATGATGCGGCGTGCCACATTTGGCCCCCGGGCCACCACTTTGACACCAGTGTTGTAAGGCAATAGGCATTGTTCGTCTATAGGTTTTGTCATATTTACTTAACTGAGACTTAATACTTATGTTTGTATTGTTCAAATTATTGTGGTTCTTTTACAATAATGATAATATATCTTTTAATGTGTGCTTCCCTTTTGGGATTATTTTTGTATCACATGCTCTAGTGTTTGTCCACCTTCACTGTCAACAATATTGACTGCTGTGTACTGTATTTGGGTCAGTCTGACCTGCTTCTCTAAACCGTTGCCTTTGTGTATTTATTTTGTAGTAGCAACTTTTTCTTTTTATGGTCACCTTGAGTTTGAGTACTAAAGATGTGTCATCCAGAGCTCAACCAGCTTGGAAGAATAGAAGTAGCCTGTAAAAGGGCCTTGATACCCGAATTGGATCTGGTACTTGACAGTGGTGTTTGAATTAGTGTCTCTGATAGGATTAGCTAGATGGTGCGCTCACACGTACAATTTCATCTGCAGCCTGGTATTTAAAGGGCATCGGGGTAGAGCTTGACAAACTCAGAGATGTTTAGACAATAATTCACTGGTGGCCATTGAAGGCGTTAAATGCCCAATCCATTTTGACCGGGAGGGATGGCAGCGATAGATCATGAATTTTAAAAACATTTGAGACAATAGCAAAGTTATTGATATGTCACTCTGATTTCAATGTCAGCATGTTCATTATTAAATCAGCCTTTTGATGGATTGAGGAAGTAGAAGATTTCAAAGTACCGTATTTTCACGACTATAAGGCGCACCGCATTATAAGGCGCACCCTCAATGAATGACATTTTTCCATATATAAGGCGCACTGTCTATTTTGGAGAAAATTTAAGACTTAAGTGTGCCTTATAGTCGTGAAAATACGGTAAT
The DNA here is from genome assembly GCF_051989575.1 of Stigmatopora nigra. Taxonomy (NCBI): domain Eukaryota; kingdom Metazoa; phylum Chordata; class Actinopteri; order Syngnathiformes; family Syngnathidae; genus Stigmatopora; species Stigmatopora nigra. Next base: position 6,685,546 of record NC_135508.1, on the reverse strand, counting down.
TGCTATTGACTTCCAGGTATGAAGCACTCACTACACAGTCACCTCTAGAGCCAGCCATTGTTGATGTTTTGGATTTTTTTGTATAAAATCTTGCAGTGGGGGAGGAGCTATATGATGGAAGATTTTGTAAACTAAGATGGCATCTGCATATTTAACAGTATTGTTTCAGTTTCGGCGTTTGTGTTTTTTTTTTTTTATATTCGACAGTGGTGGTTTTTCGTTTTTGGTTTTCAGTTTTTTCCATACATAAGGTGCACTGGATTATAAGGTGCACTGTCTATTTTGGAGAAAATTTAAGACTTTTAAGTGCGCCTTATAGTCGTGAAAATACGGTAACAAGAAACTTTGTTCTAAATCAGAAGAACAGATGTGAGTATTGCAGGCAGCCCATTTTTGTTTTTACTCCCACACATCAGGCTCCCTTGCGCTGTGCAGATGGTTAGAGCCAAAAAAGCCATCCCAAGCAGACTTATTGATTTTATGTATGTGTGTGTGTGTATGTGAGTGTGAGACCTAGGGGAAATGAATTGGGAAATACACTTCATTACGAGAAATTGCAGTTCTTTTGAAAATGGCATGTGGCCGTTGATGGATTTCACTGTGACAAAATGCCAAAGATATCACATGAAACAGCCCACCCTTTTGAAAGTATCATAGCATATGGCTCTGAGTTGAACATTCATCTTTACAATTAAAAATAAAATGTTACCTTTGATCAGGCCCTGTTTAAAAAATAAATGAATAAATTATAACTAAGTAATTAGATAATGGCAGTTCACAATGTAACCAGCCTTCTGCACTTAGTCAGCCATGATAGGCTCAAGCAATCTCGCAACCCTCTTGAGGATGAGTGGTGTTAGCTAATGGATGAATAGATTGGCTATTTCCGGTGGCTTCTATGACTATCGATTCATATAAAATGTATGGGTCAATTGTCATTCGCTCTGAATCCTTCTCGAATGCACTTCCACTTTGCCTGGACAGATAATAAAAATAGATGCATTTCTTTTGATAATTCTATAAATGTTGATCATTTATCACAGAAAAATAAAGAAAAAAATACAGAAAAGAAGCATGAGCGCCATATACATGCCATCATGGTCTATGTTGCTGTAGTATTATATAACCTGTACACACACATTGTAATAAACTCTATGGCATATTAGTTTATACTGTGCTAATGATTGGCCTGGTACAAAGCCAATGAAAATGACCTAAACCACTGGTGTCAAAGAGGCGGCCCGGGGGCCAAATCTGGCCCGCCGCATCAATTTGTGCGGCCCGGGAAAGTAAATCATGAGTGTTTACTTTCTGTTTTAGGATTAAATTAAAATGAAGAGTATAGATGTATATTAAATTTCCTGATTTTCCCCCTTTTAAATTAATAATTGTAATTTTTTAATCCATTTCTTTTGTTTTTAGTTCAAAAATCATTTTGTAAAATCTAAAAATATATTTTAAAGAAGCTAAAATAAACATTGTTTTAGATCTATAAAAAACGAAATATTCAGGGCTTTTAATCCAGTTCTTTTAATCCATTTATTAAAAAAATCTATATCTAAAAAGGTCCGGCAAACATTAAATCAAGTTCACGTTAATGTTTCTGGTCTTCATTATCTGAAGCTTTTGTTGCCCTCTCACTGGGTTTCTTTTTAACTCTTAAAAAGTTTATCAATTTTTAATGTGAAATCTAGCAGAGTGATGTAAAAGATTTTGAAATTATTTGACGTGTTTTATAGACTTAAGAATCACCAAAAATTAAAATCATGTCATATTTTTTTAAACCACGTTAAGTACATTACACTCTGGAATTCCTCACATTATACAAGTCAAGGTACAACTTTTCCTGATATCATTTGTTACTACTTCATGTGGAAATGCCAACATCTTTGTCAATCAAATTGACTTTAGTGTACCTGCTTATATGTTAAACAGGTGTAACCATGAAGTTGATGGATGAAGTAGCGGGCATCGTGGCAGCACGTCACTGCAACACCAACATTGTTACGGCTTCTGTGCACGCCATCAACTTTCACCGCAAGATTAACAAAGGTAACCAGAAAAAACCTTAAGCTTTGAAAGGATTTTTACATTTATCAATTTTTGTATGTGGGCAGACACCTCTGATTGAGTCAGGCCCAACAATTTTTGTCAAAATGATCCTTTCACAAAAAAATAGAAGCCTATTCATTTACTAAAACATGCAAATGGTCGGATTCTACATCAGAGGTGACATTAAAACGAATTTTGTGCATCACAGACAAAGAAATGATTCTTTTCCTTGTACTGTGGTTTATTATTTAAGCTTGAAAATAGAACTCAGACTGCCTGTATAATGCTTGCCTTCATGTTTCCACGGCAACCAGCACTAATAACCCTCTTCCAGCACATGAAAAAAAAGCAAAGGCGCACCCAAACCTACAGATCAATAAGGAAGAATTCTTATATTATTGAAAATGCGCTATTTACTTGTCTTTTTATTTTCTGCTGGACTTTTTCTTTATGAAAGTGTGACTCAACTAACCAATCTCTATTGTTACTAACTGCTCTCAAAATATTGTGAAAGGCAAATAGATTCTCAAGTAATGTTTTGCTGTTTTTCTCTTTTTTAAGAAAGTTGAGTCCCATTTGTTATTATTGCAGCAACACGAATGTATGAGCGAAAATAAATAAATACCGTATTTTCATGACTATAAGGCGCACTTAAAAGTCTTAAATTTTCTCCAAAATAGACAATGCGCCTTATAATCCAGTGCGCCTTATATATGGAAAAAACAGAAAACCAAAAACAAAAAAACACCACTGTCGGACATTAAAAAAACACAAATGCCTCAACTGAAACAATACTGTTAAATATTCAGATGCCATTTTAGTTTACAAAATCTTCCATCATATAGCTCCTCCCCCACTGCAAGATTTTATACAAAAAAATCCAAAACATCAACAATGGCTGGCTCTAGAGGTGACTGTGTAGTGAGTGCTTCATACCTGGAAGTCAATAGCAATTACTGTATTTTCACGACTATAAGGCGCACTTTAAAGTCTAACATTTTCACCAAAATAGACAGTGCGCCTTATAATACAGTGCGCCTTATATATGGAAAAAATGTCATTCATTGAGGGTGCGCCTTATAATGCGGTGCGCCTTATAGTCGTGAAAATACGGTAAATAAATAAACAAGAACACTCATTTTGACTTTTTTTCCCCTTAGGCTGTGTTGTGACTGTAACTGGCCGCCTCACATTTACCAGCAATAAGTCCATGGAGATAGAAGTGGTTGTAGATGCTTGCTCGCTGGTAAATGAGGAGAAGGTCAGCTATCGTGCAGTTTCTGCCTTCTTCACCTTCATCTCACTGGACAAGTTTCGCCGAGCTCAAATTGTCCCTCCTCTTCAGGTTGGTGACATCTTGCACAATGTGTAAAGAAAACACATGACACTACATAGTATAAATCATTAAATAAGTTTGATGTTTTGGCCATTCATCGATTGCAAATTTTTTTTAGAATTGTTACCGAATTGTGCACCAAATTATTGGTGTTGACTTGATGTTATTTATTCGTATATGAGCTGCTTCTATTGTGTGCACATTGTCTTACAACTAATAGTTGGGTGAATGCATGTAGATCACATGTGTCAAAGTAGCGGCCCGGGGGCCAAACCTGGCCCGCCGCATCATTTTGTGTGGCCCGGGAAAGTAAATCATGAGTACCGACTTTCTGTTTTAGGATCAAAGTCAAATGAAGAGTATAGATGTATATTAAATTTACGGATTTTCCCCTTTTAAATCAATACTTGTAATTTTTTTCCCCAGTTTTTTCAGTTTTTAGTTCAATTTGTTTTGGTAAAATTTAAAAATATATTAAAAAAGGTAAAATAAACATTGTTTTACATCTATAAAAACTGAATATCCAGGGCTTTTAATCTAGTTCTTTTAATCTATTTATAAAAATAAAAAAATCTAAATATTATATCTAAAATGGTCCGGCCCACGTGAAATCAAGTTAACATTAAAGTGGCCTGCGAACCAACCCGAGTCTTACACACTTGATGTAGATAATGGATATATTTGGTGAAAAGACACAAAGCACTTTCAGGACTAAGAGTAGAAACTTTTAACATTTCCTGAAAAGTCATCGACACTTGTCCAGAACGTGTATTTTGTCTGTTTTTTTACAACTGAAGCGCAAACTACCATATTTCAAATACGTATATCCAAATACATATGTGCGGATTGAGACAGTGCAAGCAAATAGTCAAAAGTGATTTTTATAACTGATTATGTGGGAGAAGAGATGCTAGAAATACACCTGTTTACATTTGAACCATTTGAATGTAATCCACCACTGCTGCTGGTCTGAGTTTTCAAAATCACTTGCCACAGTCCTCATTTGCATTTGAGACAAGCTTTTGTTTACAATGTTTTTCTCGTGTGGCAGTCTGCTTCCACGCATTCATTAGAAGCATTTTTACTCCTCGAATGATCCGCTCCCGTCTTGTTTTTTAATAGCATGCATTGCAGCCATAATATCCCTCTCAGTAATGCATCTGTTTGCTTCCAAATGATGAGAAGAGAATCAGAGTAACAAAAATGAGCTCTCCTGATCTCTTTAATAATTCATCCCTAAATCTGTAAATGGAACCTGCACAGTCGTGATTCTGATGTAGCCAAATGACAAATGTAACATGAAAATATGCACGTCTGTATTTAAAGATGTTTGGTCATGAGTGATGTCCTTATTTAAAAGAAAGCGCCTCGATGTAGTATTTTTTTCTGTTTGTGCACATGAATATGCACATTGGCTCCAAGTCATTTTACAGCTTGTTCATTTCCATGAGTAAGAGGGGGGCACATGAGGCCTTGCTATTTTCATATTCCTGCTGGCTCAAACAGGGAATGAAGGAATACACTCAGGAACACTTGGACAGACCCCAATTCAAGAAGAGAAGTCATTTATCAAACAAATTTGCGCCATTTTGAGTAAGTGAGTTCCCAGATAAAGGATTCTGAACATGGGTTCTTCCATTTTCCAATGTATGATGTTCTGATGGCAAAATTTTATATACAAATTGTTTTATTTAAGTCTTTGAATGCACAGCGACACATTTGAACTGGGGCGCCCATTTATATTTCATGACATTGTGGCAGATTCAGCTCCTGTTGTGTTCTATAAATAGTTTCTGCTATTTTTGACTGCAGGTGCTTTCCCCACCCCATCCCACCCACCGACCCACTCTCTCATCCAGGCTTCCTCCCCACTGGGCCCACTGTTTCTATTAATAGAATTTCCCATTTTAGCGCGACAGGGTGTTCAGAATTCTGTTTGTGTGGGATGGGATGTCATGAAAATTAGAGAAAGAGAACAGCATGGGGATGGGATAGGTGTGGCTGGTGGTCTCACCCATGTAAAGAAGCTTTATTATTTTTGTATTTTACCAGACAAAAACATACATACATACACATACATACATACACATACATACATACACATACATACATATACACATACATACATATACACATATATACATATCCACATATATACATATACACATATATACATATATACATATATACATATACACATATATACATATACACATATATACATATACACATATATACATATACACATATATACATATACACATATATACATATACACATATATACATATACACATATATACATATACACATATATACATATACACATATATACATATACACATATATACATATACACATATATACATATACACATATACACATATACACGTATACACATATACACGTATACACATATACACATAACACATATATATACACATACACACACATACACATACGTATATATACATATACATATGTGTATATGTATATATAAATATATATATAGTATTGTATTATTACAGACCAGGTGTTAAAGACATACATTTTCTTTAATCCGATGAAACAGGGGAAAACAATCGTTCAATTGGTAGCCATCACCAAAACCCAATATTTGATCAATAGATTGGTCAAAATTCTCGAAATAGGCTGTCACTTCAGGAATGATCTTTTTGGAAAATGCTTGGCAGTGAAAAAGGCAAACACCAATGCCTCCAAAAAATGAAATCCTTTGGTCTACTCCATTTGAGTCAGATTTGGACCCATGATGCGTTGAAAAGCCGGTTCATTAAAGTGGTGTTTTAGACATGCAGAGTTATGCTTTTGTTGCACAGAAGACAGCTTTCTATCAAATGAAAGTGATACAAATCTTCCGTGTCTTAGCAACAGGTCCATTGTAGAGGAATACTAATAAGAGTAGATCAAATGGTCATTGTTCACTCTTACATGGTTGACCCAACTAAAATATTGTCACTGTTACCTCGGAAAATTTGATTTACCGTAATTTCACCACTACAAGGCGCACTGCATTATAAGGCGCAACCTCAATGAACGAAACATTTTATTTTTTTCCATATATAAAGCACACTGGATTATAAGGTGCCCTGTCGATTTGCAAGAAAATTCAAGACTTTTAAGTGTGCCTTATAGTCGTAAAAATACGGTAATTGGGTTGGCATTTTTTGGTTTTAATAGTACAGCATTACCAATTTCCAACTTTCCACTGTCTGTGACTTATTCTCCATTTCCATTTGTTTCCTTGGTCTCACCCTTTTTCTCCTCCTTTTATCTTTCTGACTCAGTTGCCCTTTTCTGCATTCTCCCTAATTCCTCATGTCCCCTTTCCCTCGCATCTTTCCCCTCCATGTTTTTTCCTCCAACTTCCCTTTCTTGGAGGCAGCCTCCTTCCCTCCTTTGTTAGTGGCAGAAACTCAGCTGTCGCCCTTTTACATTAAAACAAGCCTGGTTGTCCTGGCAACCTGCTGTAGTCTAAGTAGTGCTGTGTTTATTTTTAGATCCCAAGCCTTCCACTGACTAGTCAATGGGTTAATGACAACAAGGGTGAAAAAGTAGAGGTACACTATGTATTCATAACTGTTTCAATTCACAATACTACTGCATTCCAATGATAATTTCCTTAAACAATTGGCATCATGCATCATCACGGACATAGTGTTTGAAATTCTTGAGTTCCAACATGAATTATAGTTTTATTATTGCTAAATACGACAATTTAGAGTAGCCAGTACAAAAGTATTCTACTTTTCTGAATTTAAAATTTTGATTTGTGACCACCAATTTTGTAAAATAATGAAATTTTCATATCTTATTCCAGAGAATGACAATTGGTGTAGTTCTAACTCAAATTTTATAAGCAATAATTAATAAGTATTCATCTGCAGGCCCTATGAAAAACCATTTTATTTTACTTTATAGTGGGGTCTAACACCAGTACTCTGAAATATTCTTTACATATTTATAACATTCAGTACTGAAGGTTTTTTGTCTCTTCCAGAAACTCTCAATACATCATAATATAGGTTGCTATTGGACAAAATTCGAGAAAAATATTTTATAACACTACATTTTGCTTCACCTGGACGATTTAGAAAAAAAAAATGGAGCTTGTGCAAACCTTTATGCTGACATTTCTTTTAACAAATGGCAAGATTTGTTATCACCAACTCAAAGCCGCATATTTTCTCGCCTAAGCAGAGAACTGCGTTCATTTCAACTTGTATTATCATATTTTTCCATCAATCTAAAGGAGTTAAGCATAAAGGCATAAGCTCCTGCCTCAGTGTCCAAATATACGATACAAATAAGGGTTTTGTGGTAACCGGACTTACATGACAAAACATTTGTAGGACCTAACTTTGCAACAGCTTCTGGGAAAACCTTTCAACAAGATTTTGTGGATCGCACATTGGCTTATCAGGTTCATCCCAGAGATGTTTGATGGGGTTGGGTTCTGTGCAAGGGTTCACTTGGCTTTTGCATAAAAGCCCGTCCTAACATCCTCTCCCAATGACATTTGTGGCTTTACTTGATCATATTCAACTGCCATCCCTTTTGACTCCAACTTCTGTCCTCGCCATGACATTTTCTCATGTGTTGCCTCCTTGCTACCTCCATAAAGTTAAAGCGCCATCTGTCAGCCCAGTGCTGGGAGCTCTGCTGAATTGCAGGTGCTCTTGAATGTGGCGACCCCCTTGTGAGAGCAGAATGAAAAGCCCCTGTCTGAATGAGCCATGAATGCTGATATTGCCTTGCACAGTATATTCCGGAATAAACAGATGCAATGCCTGGTGAGGTGGTTGAGGCCTGGAGTGGGTCCTGCTGTAAAAGTTTACGTATAGTATGCTGTGGGCGATACAGACACTCTCCTACTTACGAACGAAGTTGAAATTGTTCATACGTTGAAATTGTTCATACGTTGAAATTGTTCATCAGTGGAAATTGTTCATCAGTGGAAATTGTTCATCAGTGGAAATTGTTCATAAGTTGAAATTGTTCATAAGTGGAAATTGTTCATAAGTGGAAATTGTTCATGTGGAAATTGTTCATAAGTGGAAATTGTTCATAAGTGGAAATTGTTCATAAGTGGAAATTCTTCATCAGTTGAAATTGTTCATACGTTGAAATTGTTCATACGTTGAAATTGTTCATAAGTTGAAATTGTTCATAAGTTGAAATTGTTCACAAGTTGAAATTGTTCACAAGTTGAAATTGTTCACAAGTTGAAATTGTTCACAAGTTGAAATTGTTCACAAGTTGAAATTGTTCACAAGTTGAAATTGTTCTCAAGTTGAAATTGTTCACAAGTTGAAATTGTTCACAAGTTGAAATTGTTCACAAGTGGAAATTGTTCACAAGTTGAAATTGTTCACAAGTTGAAATTGTTGACAAGTTGAAATTGTTGACAAGTTGAAATTGTTGACAAGTTGAAATTGTTCACAAGTTGAATTGTTCATTAGTTGAAATTGTTCATAAGTTGAAATTGTTCATAAATTGAAATTGTTCATAAGTTGAAATTGTTCATAAGTTGAAATTGTTCATAAGTTGAAATTGTTCAAATTGAAGTTGATTCAGTGCTTTATTTTGTTCTGTCATTTATGTTTAAGGCCTATATAAGTATGTTGAAGGTTTATATAAGTGCATGTGTATGTTTAAGGCTTGTATAAGGTATATGCTAGGTGAGCTGAGCTCTCACAGCACCAGGCATCGGTATTAGCGGCGGAAAGAAACACTACTCGGAAAAAGGCGTGCAATACAAAATCGACTTACGAACATTTTTCGCCATAAACGCAATTTGCAGACATGTTCGTAAGTAGGGGAGCGTCTGTATACCTCTCAGGTCATGTCACGTGGAAGTCATGCAACAAAGGCTAACCTTACTTTCCCTAGGCATGGAGCTAATATACATTTTTTTCATTCTTCTTCTCAGGTATCCGGCGAAGAGGAGCAGAGGCGTTACGATGAAGGCCAAGCCCGTTACCTCTTCAATAAAGCCAAAAGAGTAGCGGAGAGGGAGGCTGAACAATGACGTGGTAGCAACGTAACACCAAAGGAAAAATGTAATCGTAGCTTCCATCTTTCCCTCGTCCGGTTTCCAACACCAAAGCTTTCGCATATCGTTGCTTTAAAGGCCTAATTGCTACTACTTCAAAATGACAACTTTTCAGTAAATCAAATAACACTGTTGGACACCTACATTAACACAGCGTGAGCCAAAGGGAATGAATCACTAAATTTTGCCACTAGAAATGTACTTCTGGATAATATGTCATCTGCCAAATTCTTTTCAAAGCTCATAAAGCCACGGATGATGTAGCAATAATAACTATGTCCTTATGATGCCCATGCATGAAAACTAATGGTACTTCTATTAATCTCATGTTATCTTTTACAACATAGCATTAATAGCAATTAGAAAAAGACAGAAGCCTAATTTAAGATAATCCAACTTTACTATTTTATATCATTCTTGTGTGAAAAAAATATCTAGACACTCAAAACAAGCAAAGCGTCGGCCAAACAGCTCTGGGGTCTTGGGTTCAAATCCAGGTCAGTCCACCTAAAAATAAAACAAAAAACAATCATCAAAAATGAAAAAAAAAAATTAAAAAGCTATTTTTATGGAGGGAAATTACCTATCTGCTATGTACTATGATCACTACAAAAGGTTAAAGGTCGCAAGTGTCAACTTTCGAATAGCTGACCCTTGTCCCTCAAAGGGTTAATTAAATTGACCTAATTTTGACATATAGGAGTTCAACCAAGCGATATATATTTTTTCCTCACTCAAATTTTATTTTTAAAGGACTTAATAAACTGTACAGGGTAATTACAAAAAATGTGAATAACAAATAAAAAAGCATCTGAGTTAGATGATGGTAATATTAATGATGATGTCATTGTCTTGTGCATTCCTGAGAGTGGAAGTTGGTTGCTAGCCGTCTTCTCACCATCTGTCATTCACAGGGAAATCAAAGGGAGAGGGTCAGTTGAGGGGTGGCTTGGGGGGGCTTGACTCAGCGCGCATCCCTCCTACGCCTTCATTTTACCCCAAAGCCAGCCCCGTACCGCCCTTGCTCTGCTCCTGTGCTGTCACACTCTGCCTCACTGCCCTCTTTTTCTTTCTCCACCATGTGCAGGCTGCTTCTCCTTTCTCTTGCTTTCTCACTTCCATAGAACTCGCTTTAAAGCCCCTATGAAATACCACATGTGACTTTCAAAGGATAGAAGCCCCTAATTCTGACACAAATCCGCCATGATGCCTAATCATAAACGTATATGATAATTAGTCATTCTTTCTCATTTCCTCTGCCATGCCATCTAAACAAAAATGTAAAACAGAAGATATGGCACTCAGCGTGTTAGCAGTCAGCTTTGCATGTTAGCCACAGGCTTTCTATTCTGTTATTGCCATGTGACTGTTGTGTCATTCTATCATCATGTAGGCAGGATCATCACTTATAGTTGTGATGTCACACCCAGAATTGCTAGAGGGAAAAAAGTGGCTGTTCCTTCCTGTGTTGTTTTGGTTGGGAAGACTATGAAAATGGTAAAAAAAAACAGCGAGATTTGCGTGCCAAGTTTGTTTTTTAACGTGTTGCAGTGAATTCACATTTTGACATGGTCACCATTTCTTAGGATCTAAGCTCTTTTTTTTGCGTTGGGACTTGTCTTCATGGACAGAATACTTACTTATTATTCACTGCATTTGACATTGATAGACACCAAATCCATTTTTAATAGGGATGGCTGCCATTGAATGATTATGATTCACTGCCATTGATATTTTTGAATGCATTGTCTATTGTCTTCATTGGCAGCTCTGTCATTACAAAATGCTGATCACACGTTCAGCACAGCAGTGGCTAAACATTTTATTAATGTGACTTCACAATGTGAAGGTACGGTGCTCAGACGTTTGGTCGCCGGTCTTTTGGTCCCCTTTGGTCGCCGGTCAAATGGTGACATAAAGTTTACTGTTGAAGCCAGCTCTCAATATTATATTCATGAGAGAGAGTTTAATATCTAACAGAGAGAGTTCGATATCTAAGAGAGTTTAATATCTAAGTACTGTTTAATATTTAATTACATTTGACCGGCGACCTAAAGACCGGCGACCAAAAGACCGGCGACCAAAAGACCGGCGACCAAAAGACCGGCGACTAAAAGACCGGCGACCAAAAGACCGGCGACCAAAAGGCCGGCGACCAAAAGACCGGCGACCAAAAGACTGGCGACCAAAAGACCGGCGACCAAAAGGCCCCCGACCAAAAGGCCGCCGACCAAAAGACCGGCGACCAAAAGACCGGCGACCAAAAGACCGCCGACCAAAAGACCGCCGACCAAAAGACCGTCGACCAAAAGACCGTCGACCAAAAGACCGTCGACCAAAAGACCGTCGACCAAAAGACCGGACACGGAAGGTACTGTTCATGAATTGTCAACTGTCGTCTTGATCTCATCATACCACAATACTAACATTGTCATTAGAGGACTGGGGCAACTCTTTAAATGCCAATTCTACTTGAGCCAGGCAGTGTACCTAATCGAACACCAGTTGTCAATTTTTGCCATCTTGTTAAAGAACGGAAATCTTATCCAAAAGTGCAAAACCTTTCATTGCATGTAACAAATGGAAAGATTTGCATCAGAATGAAAAAGTGCAAGAAAATGAAGAGTGTGTTAGTGAGCGTATTGGTTCAAAGGAAGTGGATGGACTCAGCAAAGTGCTTGATTTCCTCTTCGTCTCCACACCATAATTCCTTTACACTGGCAAAAAAATGATTGGTCATTGGATCTTTAAGATTGTTGTTTCAGTCCCAAGAGTCCCTCAGGCATAGCATATACTAGCTTTTCATTCCACCCATAAAAATGAAGTTGGGCTCAAGCTTCCACTCGGGGGCTTTTAATCTATTTTTACCACTGGTGAGGTTGACGCATCTTGAGGGGAAAAGAGAACGCAATCTGTCTTGAAATGCAATTGCTTGCACTCCTCCAAAACATCACATTTGTCAACACATTCATTAATGTTCCCCAATGTTTTCAGCCATTTTATTCTGTTTGGTTGCAGCTGGCTCTTACACATCAAGTTACAATATGGTAACTATGGTTACAAACAGTGTGCGGCTTAACGTAGTTAGGAAATTAATGCTTAAAACCACGTCCGTAATGCATATTCATAATAATAGACAGAAATACTGTGTTGCATTATGAAGCTTTATCATAGTTTCCCAAAGAATTCCCCTTGGTTATTTATTTTAAATTTTCTCATCTTGTAAATTAATATTTAATGCATGATTTTAATTTACCTGCACTATAAAATATCTGACAGTTTTGAATCCAGGTCCCCCACTGTGAGGCCAACGCATCCGCCGGGTCGACCAATCAAGGTACCGTATTTTCATGACTATAAGGCGCACTTAAAAGTCTTAAATTTTCTCAAAAATAGACAGTGCACCTTATAATCCACTACGCCTTATATATGGAAAAAAACAGAAAACAAAAAAACACCACTGTCGGATCTTAAAAAAACACAAACGCCTGAACTGAAACAATACTGTTAAATATGCAGATGCCATTTTAGTTTACAAAATTTTCCATCATATAGCTCCTTGCCCACTGCAAAATTTTATACAAAAAAATCCAAAACATCAACAATGGCTGGCTCTAAAAGTGACTTTGTAGTGAGTGCTTCATACCTGGAAGTCAATAGCAATTACCGTATTTTCACGACTATAAGGCGCACTTAAAAGTCTTACATTTTCTCCAAAATAGACAGTGCGCCTTATATATGGAAAAAATGTCATTCGTTGAGGGTGCGCCTTATAATGCGGTGCGCCTTGTAGTCGTGGAAATACGGTACTTAACGAGTAAATGAATGATTACTCGCTGCCGGTCCTACATTGATTAGAATGTGCTATTAGTGGTAAAGAATGAGTAATGTTTACTATTGGGGCTGTCCCAATCAGAGTTGAAATCCCTTTAATTGTGTTCTATACCAAAAGTGGCAGAATTTCCCATGATGCATTATGTTCTTTTGTGTACTGGGCCAGATTTCGCCCCCGGGCCGACACTTTGACACCTGTGATTTAGATTTTATTTTCTGATAATTACACCTATCTGGGTTATTAGAGTCTTCACTCACATCATGTTTTGGAATGCGAGCTAAGACAAAAACAATCCTCACAAGAACAGACAGAATCATTCAAGACAGAATAAGTTTTATATCAAATTTATTGGGAGGGAAAAAGTGAAGCCCATAAGCACATGTCGTGTCATCCGAATGAGAGCAATGTTGTATCACTGAATGGAGAGAGCGACGAGGCCACTTATACAGGATGAAGGATGGCCCAGAGCTAAGGGAAAACCATTAAGGGCTCATGAGGATGGATTAAAGATGAAGTGAGGCGGCCTCGGAAATAAGAATTCCCAGTTTTAATTGCAACGAGAGGTCTTTGTATTTCTTAATCTATATCACTCAATCTCTTTTTTTAAATGTCAAGCTAATTTATTTTCCTACAGAATCCTAAACCTTGTCTACATGCAATTTTGATGTCCTCTTCAAGTTTCTGTTACTTCACACGTGACTCAATTGGATTAGATTGGATAACTTTATTCTTCCCGTATTTGGGAAATTTCATTGTAACGATAGCAAGAGGGTCAGGATGCAGAAATAGGAAAGGCATTAGAAATAAATAGATAGGTAATAAGTAAGTTACTAAATTAATAAATACATGAATCTATATATATATATATATATATATATATATATATATATATATATATATATATATATATATATATATATATATATATATATATATATATATATATATATATATATATATATATATATATATATATATATATATATATATATATATATATATATATATATATATATATATATATATATATATATATATATATATATATATATATATATATATATATATATATATATATTTATATATAAATTAATAAGCGTGTTGCTGAAAAAAAATATATATATATACACATACATACATATATATATATATATAAACATACATACACATACATATGTCTGATTTTCTTTTCTTTTCTTTTCTTATATATATATATAAACATTTACACATACATATATATAAAAACATACATACTTATATATAAACATATTTACACATACATATATATATAAACATACATACACATATATATATATATATATAAACATACATACACATACATATATATAAACATACACATACATATATATAAACATACATACACATACATATATATAAACATACATACACATAGATGTACATGCATGCATATTGTAGGTCTTAACAGTCCATTGCTGAAAGAGCTTTGGAGGGACTCCACAGATTCATGCAGGGGGTGGGAGGTGCTCTCATCTTTTGTCCATGATTGGGGCAAAAATATTGAGACACCTAGTCATTGTGCACACAAGTAGAAAACAGGCGATTGATGCTATTGTTCATCCTTTTGCAACACATTCTCAGAGAAGAGTCCTTCGTCCAGCTCAGCTGTTTTCTGGGCATTAAGCCAGCAGGGCTTTCCTTGCCGAGAAATTATAGGTGATGATACACTACCTCACCCCCCGTTTTTCCCTTTTCATCCACTGGAGACCTTGCTAGCAGGTGCCATTAAACTGCTCTTCCCTTTTAGCTGTAAAATGACCAAGTTCCTGCCCCAAAAGGCATGTCCATCCAATGAGGGAACTGGATTTATGAGCAAGCATACAGTACCAGCAAGACTTTAAAAGGGTGTTAGGTGTTAGCGTGTCTGTGTTGATGGTGTGGCACTGACAAGAGAGAGTGGGGGTGCCAGAGGAGCCAGTGGGCGGGAATGCCTTCTGTTACTTTTTACTTCCAGGTCACTTAACATCACAAAGTGGTGATGGAAAATGGAAAAACATAGTACCCCTACCTAGCATTATATCGTCTTTCAAATGTAAGTAAACACCTTGCATTAAGAAAACAACAACATTATAAATACATAAAAGCCCAAAGAAAAGACAACTCTACAAACTAAAGTCCACAGTACATAATTCAAAACAGCCCTTGGAGACAAAACTCATAACAAAAAATATCAATGCGTGCGTACACTTAACAGAATTCAAAATATTTTCTAGTAGCATTTTTTTTCCATTTCTGCCATGATAACACTACAATGCAATTGGCATGAAAAATGTATTTTTTTAAAAACGTCTTCTATAATCTACTTAATATCGTCTGTTCCTTTAAATAATCACCTTCAGGACATGTCTAGTTTTTATTGTGTTTTTGTGAGTTATTTAGGTTGTCATATTGTGAAATTACATACCATCAGGTTTCCAACACATTGATAAATTACCATTTTTTCCTGTACTTCTATTTTATTGTTCTATTCCCCCCACTTGGATCAAGAAATACAGCAAATAGACACAGATTAGGTGGATTTTTGTTGCAATCCAATTACAGAAATGAAACCTTGAGGGAGCTTGTCACAGTTTTTACTGAGTGAACTCTTGGGAAATAGCCCTCTTCGCCCTCCTCCACAATCCTCTTTTACCGCTTCAGAAGCAAGTGGAGTTGTTTTTCAGCATCTGTCAAGTGTAATAGTGAGTCAATGGAAGGCAGGTGCACCCAGAAAATACTCTATGGAAGATCGTCTGTGTTATAGGGACAGAGTTCTCGTATCATCCGGGGTTTTTACTTTTCTCACTGAGTACAATGTGAGCCCCCCGAGGGATGAACATCCGTCCAGGGAGGAAGTCTTATGTAACTGCTCATATAATGTCAATGAAAACTGCTCATTTCAAAGAAGCATGAATTGCTTGAATTTGATTCATACTGTACGTGTGCTTTTAGTGCACCAGTGACCATAAGGTTAGCCACCTAGAGAGGTTTACTTCAGAGAAATTGATGTCAAAGGAGTATTTCATAAATTGTTGTATTTTTCCCCCAGCATTTCAACATCACAAAATACATTTTCTAAAAGGAGGTCTGATTAAGCCGTGATGTAATTTTTCCTCATTTATGCTCCAGGCTAGTTTGTTTCTGTAATTATGGGACTCGTTTTCTATCATTTTTCACTTCCTAAATATTTCAGTTTGTCTGCTATATATGATATATTATTAACTGATTTTGAGTAGCAGTGATTGGTTGGATACAAATTGAGGGTGTACAGCGTCTAGTACCCAATGTTTGTCTTGGCTAGGCTCCAGCACCCTGGTAAACTGAATGAGAGAGGGAGATAGGGAAGAAGAGGGGGAGAGAGGGAGGAAGCGAGACAGAGAGAGAGAGAGAGAGAGAGAGAGAGAGAGAGAGAGAGAGAGAGAGACAGAGAGAGGGATCGAGGGGGAGAGAGAGGGAGAGATAGAGAGAAAGAGGGTGAGAGAGAGGGGAGAGAGAAGGAGAGAGAGAGGGAGAGAGAAAGAGAGAGAGAGGGGGAGAGAGAAAGAAAGAGAGGGAGAGAGAGAGAGAGAGAGAGAGAGAGAGAGAGAGAGAGAGAGAGAGAGGGAGAGAGATAAAGAGAGAGAGGGAGAGAGATAAAGAGAGAGAGGGAGAGAGATAAAGAGAGAGAGGGAGAGAGATAAAGGGAGAGAGAAGGAGAGAGAGGGGGAGAGAGAAAGAGAGAGAGAGGGAGAGAGGTAAAGGGGGAGCGGGAGAGTTAGAGGGAGAGAGAGGGAGAGAGAGAGTGTGAGAGAGGGAGAGAGAGAGGGAGAGAGAGAGAGTGTGAGAGAGAGAAAGAGGGTGAGAGAGAGTGAGAGCAATTGAGAGAGAGGGGGTGAGAGAGGAAGAGAGAGAGAGGAGGTGAGGGAGAGAGAAAGGGGGGGGGGGGGGGTCTGAGAGGTGAAGAGAGGCTACTTAGTGCGTGTGCCCTCTTCCCCTTTATGAATAACTCCCCTGAATCCCATTTTGTGGTGTGTTGGTCCATTCCCATTGCCACTCATTGCAGCGTCTTGGCTCGTGCACGCGACTGTGTAGTGCGGGAACGCGCAGCCAGCAGTCAAAGCGCCACTGAATGACAAGGTGAGGGAGGCAAGAGAGTCGAGGGAAGAGCGAGTGAGCAGGCGAAGACGATGGATGCGTCTTTTTTACTTGGCATTTACGCCATTTGGCCAACCATGTTACGTCCCTATCGGCTTTGCTCGGAAAACGACTCTGATCGCCTGATCGATACTCGTCGATAATCGTAGACTAGAAAGAAGAGGCGACGAGTCTGATCTTCGGGGTGCTTGAAACGTTTTTGGACCCATTTTGCTTACTTTGGACTGTTGTACTGATGTCGAAAAGCCACTTTCTTGGGAGAATATGACCGCCTTGTGTGGGGAGTGCGCGGCTGGAAACAAGTGGACTGAGCGTCTCATTAAAGGTGAGAAACAAACGCTGCTGCTATTCGTGACCATTTGGGCATAAACAATTATATTCTGCTTGGATTATGTTTAATATAATCATCTTCACTGAATCGGAGCGATGTATAGTTAGTAAGGTGATAATCCAAACAGGTGGATGCGAAGGCACGTGAACGCAACACTTGATCAAATGTGACCTATTTTGTTCATTGTATTCAAATGGAATGGTGTCGCATGCAAGATGAAAAATGACAGTTAAGAGGTGAAATAACACATTGAAAAGCATTCCTGGACCATAAGGCTGCGTGAAAGACGTACAGCCTACAATTGTTGTTAAAAAGAGAAAAAATATTCACCATATAACCCAGATAGTGCACAAAGATCAATGACAGGGGGTGCATAAGGCTCGGAGTCAAAATTATTGTTTTTTGTTCTGAAAATCAAGGTTTAAAATGTTTTTGTTTGTTTCTTTTTAATGTGAAAAGCTGTTTTCAAACAATCAATAGTAAGCATAAACATCTGCACAATGGGTTTGGTTTGTATTTGGGTGTTGACATATTTCCAATAAGAACCTTTTTATGTTTACATGACCATATTTGTTTTCCATTTTAATCAGTTTCACAGTGTACTAACTAACTAACACCTTACCCTCGAGAAATAACCGTACGTAAAGTGTGATATGGCACTACTTTTGTCTTCGTTTTGTTTTCTTCTGGAAAGCATCAACCAATATAAACTTGCTTGTATTTACTAAACCGGAATCCTTATAAACAAATACTTAGAAACTCTAAGATATTCATTCTTCTGCCCTATTTCACTCTCAGAGCATCAAATTCCATTAGTCAGCCTTCGATGATTCTTTTTGTGGTGTGGGCGCAAACCAGAGTACCCAGAGAAAACCCACGCACACCTGGGATCGAACCCTTGACCCCAAAACTGTGAGGCTGATGGGTTAATTGCTCCAATACTGGGCTACCCTCCCATACAAATATTAATAAATATAAAGTGTCATTCCGAAGTAACCAATTGTGATGACAAATCAATTACAGTATCAACTCTGCCAAATAGTCGAAAAGGAATAATTCCCCTTTATTTACTGTCCATCTCAATAAAGCACATCATTAGTGTTGTTATCACTGTGAAAATACAGGGGTCGACATGTCAACTGGCATTGCAGGAGACGTTCATCTTAATGCAGAGCGCCATGAGTGAATTGCAGATAGAGTGGATGTCAAGCAGCAATGCATCACGTGACACGGAGGCGCTTCCACCGCCAAGCTCAGTGTTTCATGGGGCACGCTTGACATTTTGTGTGTTGCACGTTTTGCCTCTACCATTTGGTGCTTTCCTTGAGTTGTCCATTCATTGTGTAGACCACCATTCACTGCTTATAGTTACTTGTGCCAAGAACGTTAGAATTTTGTTGATTTGAACATTGGTGTGACCGGACGTTTGGTCGCCGGTCTTTTGGTTGCCGGTCTTTTGTGGCCGTTTTTTTGGTCGCCAGTCTTTTGGTCGCCAGTCTTTTGGTCGCTGGTCTTTTGGTCGCCGGTCTTTTGGTCGCCGGTCAAATGTACTTAGATATTAAACAGTACTTAGATTTTAAACTCTCTCTCTTAGATATTAAACTCTCTCTGAGATATTAAACTCTCTTTTAGACACTAAACTCTCTCTCTTAGATATTAAACTCTCTCTTTGATATAAAACTCTTTTAGATACTAAACTCTCTCTCTCTTAGATATTAAACTCTATCTCATGAATATAATTTTGAGAGCTGGCTTCAACAGTAAACTCTGTAACCATTTGACCGGCAACCAAAAGACCGGCGACCAAAAGACCGGCGACCAAAAGACCGGCGACCAAAAGACCGGCGACCAAAAGACCGGCGACCAAAAGACCGGCGACCAAAAGACCGGCGACCAAAAGACCGGCGACCAAAAGACCGGCGACCAAAAGACCGGCGACCAAAAGACGGACGACCAAAAGACCGGTGACCAAAAGACCGGCGACCAAAAGACCAGCGACCAAACGTCCGAGCACCAAACATTGGTTGCAAATCCGTTGCTAATCTGAAATGTGAAACAATACAACGCTGCCATATTCAAGCATCTGTTGTACTGTTTCTAACAACCAACATTTCCAACTATTCTCCTAAAAACATATCATGTATGGTTTTAGTTTGCTATTCCACAAGGAGGGCTCCGTAAAATTTAAACCACAAATGCTTAGTTTCCTCTAAAATTGATGTTATGTAAATATGATCTCTCTTGTCAAGATGCACATACTTCTAACAACACCATAATAGAATGAAGTGTATATTTGGATTCAGGCACTAAAATGTTTGCTCAGTTTGTGTGCTTCTTGGTGAATAATTCAAACATCTGCCAGAGGAGTGTAAATATGAATATGCACATGCTGTTGCTGAAATCAATTCAAATTTTCCAGCCCACTCAGAGGTCTGTGCTCAACCCAGTGCTATTCTAGTTGCGTGGCCTCTGGTGGTAAGGATGCTAACAAACACAGTGGTAGCGTTCATATATGACTATAGACTTGGTCTGATCTTGTTGAGAAAAATTGCAGTGCCATATGGCTCACAGTGATCCAACCTCACTCTTAGCTGGAGATAGCTTTACATAAACAGAAAGAAAGCCTCGGGTTACATGATGGAAAATTCAACGACTTCCTGTCGGAGAATCTGGTGACTGTAACAGAGTGTTTACACTGTCCCACGGGGAAAGCAAACACCGTATTGTATTCTGGTGCACGTCTTTAGTACATCATCATTAGCAAATTGACATCTTTGTGTAGTTATCGAACTTGCAAAATAGCGCCTTGTGAAAAAAATGCGATTTTGGAAGCTACACACGTACAGATTCTTTCCTTTGAAATAAATTCATAGCTGAACACAATAGAACAGAGGTGGGCAAAGAATTCCATAAGTGGGTTTTTGTTCCAACCTCTAAAGAGGAAACGACAAATTTGGTATCTTAAAAGTGCAATGATTGGGGATTGCAGTCAGGTGCTTCTTGTTTCGGTCCTCGGACGTTTGGTTGCCGGATGTTTGGTCGCCGGTCTTCTGGTCGCCGGTCTTTTGGTCGCCGGTCTTTTGGTCGCCGGTCTTTTGGTCGCCGGTCTTTTGGTCGCCGGTCTTTTGGTCGCCGGTCTTTTGGTCGCCGGTCTTTTGGTCGCCGGTCTTTTGGTCGCCGGTCTTTTGGTCGCCGGTCTTTTGGTCGCCGGTCTTTTGGTCGCCGGTCTTTTGGTCGCCGGTCTTTTGGTCGCCGGTCTTTTGGTCGCCGGTCTTTTGGTCGCCGGTCTTTTGGTCGCCGGTCTTTTGGTCGCCGGTCTTTTGGTCGCCGGTCTTTTGGTCGCCGGTCTTTTGGTCGCCGGTCTTTTGGTCGCCGGTCTTTTGGTCGCCGGTCTTTTGGTCGCCGGTCTTTTGGTCGCCGGTCTTTTGGTCGCCGGTCTTTTGGTCGCCGGTCTTTTGGTCGCCGGTCTTTTGGTCGCCGGTCTTTTGGTCGCCGGTCTTTTGGTCGCCGGTCTTTTGGTCGCCGGTCTTTTGGTCGCCGGTCTTTTGGTCGCCGGTCTTTTGGTCGCCGGTCTTTTGGTCGCCGGTCTCTTGGTCGCCGGTCTTTTGGTCCCTTTTGGTCGCCGGTCTCTTGGTCGCCGGTCTTTTGGTCCCTTTTGGTTGCCGGTCTTTTGGTCACCAGTCAAATGGGGACAGGGATTGTACTGTTGAAACCAGCTCTGAAAATTATATTCATGAGAGAGTTTAGTATTTAAGAGAGAGTGTTTAAAATATAAGTACTGTTTAATATCCAAGTGCATTTGACCGGCGACCAAAAGGGACCAAAAGATCGGCGACCAAAAGGCCAGCGACCAAAAGACCGGCGACCAAACGTATGGTCACGCTAGTTTCAGCAGAAACCCCATTGGTTAAACCTTCTCTGCTGGATCAGTTGGAACAAGACCTGGACCCTCAGCAGCCCTTAAGGACCGGTTTGCCCACGCCTGCAATAGAAGAATAGATGATCACAGTCGTTAGGACTTAATGTTCGTTGCAGAGAGTACAACCAAGCAAAAGCAATTACATTAATACGGAAGAGTCCCTCCGTGTACAATTTTCAGCATTCTCCTAACCATTGCATCAGCACTGTTGCATTAAATGATACATTCACCAATGACTTGCATCAATTGTTAGCCGTATTGGATCATCCACTAAGTAATATCTGATTAATTATAGATCAGTCTTTTATGGTTTCAATTTAGAATATGTGAAAACCCGTCTTCTGTTCTCATATGAGGACATTTGTTGTTCCCCCATGAAACTGTTCAAAGATCACATAAAAATTAGCCCTTTTCTGGTATTTATAATGTGATTGGCGAAAAAAAGGCATGTGCAAGGTTTAAAATTTCATATCAGAGTGACGGTTTTACATCTTAATTTCATTTAAAAACATGTCAAATACAGATATAAGTAAATTCAATTGATTGTTTCTACTGTCACAGATGCTCCCCTACTTACGAACAAGTTAGGTTCCGAGTGCTTGTTCATAAGTTGAAAGTGTTCATAAGTTGAAAGTGTTCATAAGTTGAAATTGTTCAAATTGAAGTTGATTCAGTGCTATAATTTGTATTATAATTTATTTTTAAGGCCTATATAAGTATATTGAAGGTTTATATAAGTGCAATTGTATGTTTAAGGATTGTATAAGTAACCAGCATTGGTTTGTACTAAAAAAACACATTTAATAAAATAGAGAGAATACATACAGTACTGCATACATTGTTAAATACATTAGTCTGTGAATACAGATATTTTCTCACGTAAATGAAAAAAAATAGACAATATATCCTTTCATTATCTGTACCATTTAACCTCACAAAGGTCAGGGGGGTACTGGAGCCTATTCCACCCATTTTTCATTTATTTACCCTTTTATTGGGCAAGACAATTGAGAGCGCTTTCTTATTTGCAATGCTTGACAGGCAGCAGGTCTGTACATGTTAGCCCCACATTTAGCATCGATAATGAAATCCAGCCCAAACCACAGAAGACCAGACTGACTCACCATGTAGATCAAGCAACTATAGGCCTGTGAAGCCCTTTGAGACTCTTTTCTGATTAAATAAATGTGACTTGACATGTATTTTATAACCACTATTATCATCTATAGCAGAGAGAAATGTTGTCAAGTTGGCTTGAGTCATTATGATAACAAAAGGGGGAAAAATAGGCAGGAATTGAAAACACGCCGTGTTCTCCGGTTTCCCGCAATCACAGTTTGCCGTAGACACGGGTGAGATGGATAAGGTGGTAAAATAAACATGTGTTTGGCCTTCATTCAATGGTGAGAAAACATGATGCCTTTTTGTCCTTAATAACATCGGATTGGATTGGATTGGATAACTTTATTCATCCCGTATTCGGGAAATTACATTGTGGCAGGTAGCAAGAGGGTGATTAGACAGAATAAACAGCATCAATCATTAAAATCATCAAATCATTAAAACATAAAAGCCGCAAAACACAAAACGAACAAGAGTGGACAAAGCTACCGTGGCCGCCGGCTGCCGCTTAAACAGCGCCATTTGGTTGCGGTAACTGAATCGGACTCAAAAAGACATTGTAGAGTTGGACAAAAACTGGAACCCCACAGAACAGCAAAGCAAAAAGCACAAAGTACAAAGCAAATCAAAGTAAATGGAATCATCAAATCATTAAAACATAAAAGCCGCAAAACACAAAACGAACAAGAGTGGACAAAGCTACCGTGGCCGCCGGCTGCTGCTTAAACAGCGCCAATTTGGTTGCGGTAGCTGAATCGGACTCAAAAACGACCTTGTAAATTGGGCAAAAACTGGAACCACACACAGGAAGTCTTCCACGAGATGGGGAACTGCTGCAGACTGTGACCAAGGTGGAGAATACGCTCTTGCAAGCTTATTTGCACAGTTACTCAGTAGTCTGAAGCTGAAGAAAACAGCAGCAGGGCAGAAAATCTCGACTCCGTCGCTGTTAGGGGCCTACAACTCTTCCATCCCATCCCACGATGGAATGGTTGGTCAGAAGCGTTGCGTCTTCTCCCAGCACTTATATCCAGCTCCAGACCTCCGGCGGTACCGAGGTGTTGCTCCTTCTGCTGCGTATTGTGACAGATAGTTCCATGTGTGTGACAGCGTAGGCATGGCTGGCTGGTCCCCCGAACAAAAAAGAAGTGGCCGAAAAATGCCAGGCTAACAGAACAAGGAAAGTTGTAAAAACATTAAAGTAAAAAGTATAAAGTACAAAGTAAAGTAAAAAAGAATGCTTTAGGAAATATTAAAATGTCATTTAAAAAAAGATAGAAGAGCTGTAAAACATGAAAAACATAAGAGTCTGACACCCTTGGTGCAGAGCTACTGCCACAGGCTTCCGCTTGAACGGCGCCATCTTGGAAAAGCGTAGCACAGCGTAAATGACAGCTATTGCCCAAGGGACTCTTGCAAGTGTGTTCATCTGCTTAAGAAGGATAATAATTAAGGTATGTGGTTTTCTGAAGACTATAAAGTAAGTAGGTCACTTGTGTAAATGAAAAGAAGTGAACCGTTCAAATGGTTGAAACATTATTTCTTTTCTTCAAGCCTCAAAGAGGTGTTACGGTTAACAAGACCTTGATGGCGCTTAATCCCAAGTGAGCCTATTTCAGGGCATGGGTGGAATGTGATCACATGAAGAGAAATTGGCAAGCTTATTCATTTATTAAACCTTAGTTAGAAGCAATGAAAATATTATTTTGTGTATTCAGTATGGAGAAATTGGCAGAAAAGCTCCCCAAATCATGCCCTTCAGCTCATGTGGGTCTTTGCGTGTTAACAAGCAGGTGCTGCGCATGATTGGTTATGCATGATGGCACCTCTGCTGGACTCTGATAACAGGCTAATGAGCGTTAGATTGATTGTGTGATGACCTCCGAAAGCCCACCTAATCCCCTTTTCTTTGGAGGAGAGCTCTACTCTGTCTTTGTGTGTGGTTGACACTAGGTGCCAAATGAGAACCTTCAACCCCTGGTCCTCAAGTGGGTGCAGGTTTACATTCCAACGGATGAAGTGGAGATGTTGTCACCATTTTGGTGTCTTAAAAGTGTTATCAGTTATTATTAATATTATTAAAAAATACTGAATTTTATTGTGAGCAGTGCAAGATCAGAAACAGAAGATAGTTTCATGGGTGCTCGGACGTTTGGTCGCCGGTCTTTTGGTCGCCGGTCTTTTGGTCGTCGGTCTTTTGGTCGCCGGTCTTTTGGTCGTCGATCTTTTGGTCGCCGGTCTTTTGGTCGCCGGTCTTTTGGTCGCCGGTCTTTTGGTCGCCGGTCTTTTGGTCGCCGGTCTTTTGGTTGCCGGTCTTGTGGTTGCTGATCTTTTGGTTGCTGATCTTTTGGTTGCTGGTCTTTTGGTCCCTTTTGGTCGCCGGTCTTTTGGTCGCCGGTCTTTTGGTTGCCGGTCTTGTGGTTGCTGATCTTTTGGTTGCTGATCTTTTGGTTGCTGGTCTTTTGGTCCCTTTTGGTCGCCGGTCTTTTGGTCTCCGGTCTTTTGGTCTCCGGTCTTTTGGTCTCCGGTCTTTTGGTCTCCGGTATTTTGGTCGCCGGTCTTTTGGTCTCCGGTATTTTGGTCGCCGGTCTTTTGGTCTCCGGTATTTTGGTCGCCGGTCTTTTGGTCGCTGTTCTTTTGGTCGCCGTTCTTTTGGTCGCCGGTCTTTTGGTCGCCGGTCTTTTGGTCGCCGGTCCAATGGTGACAGAGAGTTTATTGTTGAAACCAGCTCTCAAAATTATATTCATGAGAGAGAGTTTAATATCTAAGTACTGTTTAATATCTTAAGAGAGAGTTTAATATCTAAGTACTGTTTAATATCTAAAAGAGAGAGTTTAATATCTAAGTACTGTTTACTATCTAAGTACATTTGTCCAGCAACCAAAAGACCGGCGACCAAACATCCGGTCACGGTTTCATAGGGTTACTAAATCTTTCTTTGGTATGCAAGGATCTTTTTTCTATTTATTTCACAGTTTGTTGTAGCCATCGAATGTTGGAGAATAAATGGATTTTTTTTGCAACCACATTTCAAAGAAATCCCCCTTCTACCGTGTTGACAAGTGCGTTGTTCCAGCATATTTAATCAGGTCTAAGCATGAATTATTTAAAGTTACTTCGCTCTGAAGTCATTCTGTGTGAACATCGTCCGTTCACAGAACCTCCACGCGTCTGCTATCATTCAGAACCTTGAAGTTTAATTCTTATAATTGTCAGTGTTGCTATCTGGAGGCGGCAACATATTTGGCTTGGCCCAAAGGATTGTGGGTGCTCAAGCTGTTAGTTAAAATTGTGAGGATGCCAACAGTCAAGAATTGAAAATAAAGTTCTGCTTCTAGCTTCACTGCCATAACCATCTGTCATGAATGTGTCATAGATTATGCACAATTAGGTGGATATAGCTCATTGTAACGGAACTGCACTCGATACTCAGCTCCAAAACATTCCACTCTAAAACTCAGTGTTTTTCTC
This sequence comes from Stigmatopora nigra, assembly GCF_051989575.1. Classification (NCBI taxonomy): domain Eukaryota; kingdom Metazoa; phylum Chordata; class Actinopteri; order Syngnathiformes; family Syngnathidae; genus Stigmatopora; species Stigmatopora nigra. Next base: position 6,659,256 of record NC_135508.1, on the reverse strand, counting down.
CTACTAAACTAAGTCAATAATCTATGAGAAGCAGTGGACAAAAAAGTCTCTCCAAATATTTTATATATATATATATTTATTTAGTAATTGTTAGGTACTGCTTCTTAGGAAAAAACCCCAATTAATTTAGGACCTTGGCTCCTACACATCCATAGTCAATTACTGCGAAACAAATCTGAAGAAAAATATTAGTTGCTTACATATTGTCTTGAAGTAGTCTCGTGTATTTCATAAAAGTTCAGGAATTTTTATGGTCAGGTATTACAAATTATGCATAAGGGAAGTAGACAAATGGGTGGAAACATTTGCAAAATGAAAGAACAAAATAGAATGTCTAATATTTCGCTATTACTGCATTGGAATTGTCAATTGTAAGCTTTTTCCCTACCAAGTTCTAAACATTGACTGTAAAAAAAATCCCAATACAATGCCCATCACCATAACCACTTCTATAACTAGGGGAACTTTTGAACATTTTTGTAGTGCCTGCTAGTGTCTTACCAGGAAAACAGAATTACTGCATTTGGCTCAAGCTGTGGTGTAGCGGCTCAAAACCTCATGAGCACCTGGCGAATCCTAGATCAAAGCTGGGATTTTTTTCTTACATCCCTTTCCTGGTTTGATGTTGCGAATGCTTTGTGATATTTTTTTTTTTAACAGTGTGTGTATGTGTTTCCTTTGATTGTCTCTTTTGGCAGTATTGGTCAAGAGTGTTTTTATTTATTTATTACAAACCTTTTCTTTCTGTTTGTTTTGAGGCAGTTTTTTATTGCTTTGTGTTTTAGCATGAATATGTTGGTTTTTTTGTTTGTTCGGTTAATTCCTGCTCAGTAGTGGAAAAGTTAGGTTAGGTTAGAACTTCATTTCATCCCGTATTTGGGAAATGTATTGGTTGCAATAGCAAGACAGACACAATACACTCAAGAAATTGTAGACCAGACATAGGAAAACTACGGCACGCGGGCCACACAAGGCCCACTAGGATTTTTAATCCGGCCCGCCGTCGTTGTCAGAATAGTTTATTTTCTTCCAAGATGGCGGCGTCACGCAGAAGCCAGTGGCAGTGGCTCTATCCACTCTTATTTGTTTTTCGTGTTTTACAGCCCCTCTATCTTTCTTTAAATTACATTTTAATGTTTCTTGATACATTCCTTTTTTACTTTACTTTGTACTTTATACTTTTTACTTTAATGATGCATGATGAGTATGTTAACACTTTAGTCCTTTTTTTTGTTTATGTTTGATATGTACTGTTAACGGATGCACTTTTTTATATGTATCGTATCTTGTGCTGACCCGGTCCATCTGTCAAATTTTTAAAGTCAATGTGGCCCCCGGGCCAAAAACTTTGCCCACCCATGTTGTAGACCTAGGTAAAAAAAGTGAATGGTTGTCTATGACTGACTGGTGACCAGTTCTAGGTGTCTTTGAAATACATACAGACAGACCAAGAGTTGCTCCCTGCCAGAATGGACCCGACCACATGAGCTAAGTATCCACAGATCTCAGTGTAAGACCCTCCTAGGCAGAAATACCACCTAGAATACCTCTTCTGGCTTGAGTCAAGGTTGATTAAAAATTAAAGACCTCTTCATCTGAAAGGCAGAATCCTCCCAAGACTGACCGCCAGGCTCCATTTTGCCCATAATTTACCGGTGGATTCACTCAATCACTGAGTGGCATATAAACCCACACTGCCAGCCTTTTTGGAAGCCTAGCTAATGAACCACAACACCATCAGTGATCCTCTTCAAACCCTGGTTCAAGTAAAAGAGAGGCGGGTTGATGGCGATGATGAGGTCATTTCAGAGTCCCCTCTCAGGGCTTCTGAGCAAAGCCCATATGAGTGTTTGGACAAGCCAAAAGACAGATAATGAATGTGACAACAAGCCCTGGCTGTGTGGCAAGCATTTTTCACCCCACAGTGGGAGAGACATCATTCTTTATCTTCTGGTGCTTTGGCTCGTGTTGTGCTGTAAATAGGGTTAGAAAAGTAATCCCTCTCCAGCAGTCATAGTTATCTACATGATCTTTTTTTTCCTATAGCTTGTTGTGACAGCATTTTATTCTGTTTTGTGCTGCCCCACTCGCACCATTTCTTTCCAGTTGTTTTCTTTACTCCTTTATTACAGTTTTATTGATTTAACTAAGGTTTAACAGGTCACGGTGCTCGGACGTTTGGTCTCCGGTCTTTTGGTCGCTAGTCTTTTGGTTTGCCGGTCTTTCGGTCGCCGGTCTTTTGGTCGCCGGTCTTTTGGTCACCAGTCTTTTGGTCGCCGGTCTTTTGGTCGCCGGTCTTTTGGTCGTCTGTGTTTTGGTCCCCGGTCTTTTGGTCGCCGGTCAAGTGGTGACAGAGAGTTCACTGTTGAAACGAGCTCTCAAAATTATATTCATGAGAGAGAGTTTAATATCTAAGAGAGATAGCTTAATATCTAAGTACTGTTTAATATCTAGGTACATTTGACCGGCGACCAAAAGACCGGCGACCAAAAGACCGGCGACCAAAAGACCGGCGACCAAAAGACCGGCGACCAAAAGACCGGCGACCAAAAGACCGGCGACCAAAAGACCGGCGACCAAAAGACCGGCGACCAAAAGACCGGCGACCAAAAGACCGGCGACCAAAAGACCGGCGACCAAAAGACCGGCGACCAAAAGACCGGCGACCAAAAGACCGGTGACCAAACGTCCGGTCACGAACAGGTCACCACCATATGTGCAGTGAAAATGGGCAAATGAGAATATTCTCAACTTTGAGGGATGAAAACATATATACATGCAAGATGACGTTATTTTTACAATCACTTTCTATGCCGGATGGAATTATGAACAGTTCCAAATATCAGTTTGTGTTATTACTAGACTTTCCAGCCAAAGAGAGCTACATTTTGGATGGGGTGAACAAAGCCACACCTCATTGCGAAAAGCCAGGGCTCACTTGAGCAATCACATTCGTTGATTGTATATAGGGGGCATTGATTGCGGGACTAGTTTAAAATTGATTTAAAATGGTCCTCATTTTTATTTGGAAAATTCTGGGATTTGAACAAGGGTGTGTCAAACTTTTTTATCCACTGTAAATTGCTCATTGTTTGTGTGATCTTGATTGGGACTCTGCTCTTGTGTTTCACAGCATTTTCGTCTTACTATTTGGTATCTTCTATCAGTTTGACATTTGGCTGTTGCTTGTGACTCGTTCTGCTAACCCAGACATGGGCAAACTACGGCCCACGGGCCACATACGGCCCCCTAGGCCTTTTAATCCGGCCCGCCGACGTTTTCCAAATAGTTTTTTTTCTTTCCAAGATGGCGCCGTCACGCGTTTAGTTTTTCGTGTTTTACAGCCCCTCTATCTTTCTTTAAATTATATTTTAATATTTCTTAATACCTTCCTTTTTACTTTGTACTTTATACTTTTTACTTTAATGATGCGTGTTGAGTATGTTAATACTTTAGTCCTTTTTTTCTGTTTATGTTTCATATGTACTGTTAACGGATGCACTTTTTTATCTGTATCGTATCTTGTGCTGACCTGGCCCGTCTGTCAAATTTTTAAAGTCAATGTGGCCCCCGGGCCGAAAAGTTTGCCCACCCCTGTGTTAACCGATCCCTGTTTTGTCTGAAAGACGGCAGACAAATGACTTTCTGTATTAACCGTAATGAAGTGCTGCAATTTAGGTAATTAGTTTGCTGGCAAGAAGGATTACGTTTGATGAAGGATTATTTTCAATTGGATTGACTAATGACATTTGATGATATCATAGCCCCTTCTCTATTTCTGATCCCTAGACAACCAGCCCGGATCTGCCACCCTCAGCAGCTAACTTCACCCTGCCGTATCCACGCTCCGCTCTGTCGTTCCCATGGAGAGTTCAAGCCCACCCATGTAGGATGCCTTCCTCATCTGATATCCTGCGCTCCCTTTTGCCTGTCGCCGCCTCTTCCTTCTCTTCCTCGCCATTTCTCGCCAACCGTTCATTGCGGCCCCCGAGGTCGTGCCCCGCCCCCCTGCGACGTGGCGGGTGAGGCGGACATCATGAAGGATGACGTCATCAATGCCAACACGTTGGCTTGGCTGGTCTGCTCGGGCGTGTCCATCCTGGCCAACGCGTGGAGCATTCTTAGCGTCAGCGCCAAGCAGAAGAAGTGGAAGCCGTTGGAGTTCCTCATCTGCACGCTGGCGGGAACGCACATCCTCAACATGGCAATCCCCATCACAATGTACTGCGTCATTACCCTGCGCCGTCAACACTCAAACTACGAGTGGAACGAAGGCTTGTGCAAAGTTTTTGTATCCACTTTCTACACTCTCACATTGGTCACCTGCTTTTCTGTCACGTCACTGTCTTACCACCGTATGTGGATGGTACGCTGGCCTGTCAACTATAGGTAAGAGACCCACTTTTATCCTATGTGCACATGTTTAGGAGCATTTTGAAATTATAAAACGCATTATAAAACGTTAAAGTACAGGAATATACATCAACATTCTTTTTGGATGTATGTTTAGTTTGGGAAAGTCCTTTAAATTCAGTGTTAGGATTTACACGATGCTCGGACGTTTGGTCGCCAATCTTTTGGTCGCCAGTCTTTTGGTCGCCAGTCTTTTGGTCGCCGGTCAAATGGTGACAGAGAGTTTATTGTTGAAGCCAGCTCTCAAAATTATATTCATGAGAGAGAGTTTAATATCTAAGAGAGAGAGTTTAAAATCTAAGAGAGAGAGTTTAATATCTAAGAGAGTTTAAAATCTAAGAGAGAGAGTTTAAAATCTAAGAGAGGGAGTTTAATATCTAAGAGATAGAGTTTAAAATCTAAGAGAGAGAGTTTAATATCTAAGAGAGAGAGAGTTTAAAATCTAAGAGAGAGAGTTTAATATCTAAGAGAGAGAGTTTAAAATCTAAGAGAGAGAGTTTAATATCCAAGTACTGTTTAATATCCAAGTACTGTTTAATATCTAAGTACTGTTTAATATCTAAGTACTGTTTAATATCTAAGTACTGTTTAATATCTAAGTACTGTTTAATATCTAAGTACTGTTTAAAATCTAAGTACTGTTTAATATCTAAGTACTGTTTAATATCTAAGTACATTTTACCGGCGACCAGAAGACAGGCGACCAAACGTCCGGTCACGGATTTACACCATCGGGAAAATAGAGACCTTCATGAATAATTGTCTCAGATGAGTACACGCTGCATTAGGTGACACTTCTCTCCAGCCAATGCTTCTGTTTGAGCTCACACCTCCTCAGAATATTCCACAAGGAGCATCTGCTGGTTCTGGCCTTCAGCTACATTTGGCTCTAGACAACGAGCAATATCAACAAAGCGAATACTAATAAAGATTCACATTACCAGACAGCGTGATCTTGCAGTAACACAGTTTAGCCTTGCAAGACTCCCCAGACATCTGGTGTTCACACATAGCTGCTTTGCTTGCATTTCATGCTATTTTCGTCAAGGATGCAAACACATTTATCAACTCAGTCATTTGTAGACAGTAGGGATATTTTTTCCTTCATATTAGGTCAAATAAAATCATATTTGTAAGTATACGTACATCCCAAGGTCTGGGGTCTGAGGTTTGGGAAATGTTTTAATCATGATGGTTGCTTCACATTGAAGCCATTTGCTCTTACATAATCATTAAGATCCGGTGCTATTTGTGCAAATACATCACAGCCAGCCTCGAAGCTGTCCTCAAAGGTCTTGGATAATGCTTCCCACCATCTGCTAATGATGACCATTTGCATTCCCATTTTGTTGTCAACAAGAGCACACTCTGACGTAAATTTCCTCCGACTTCCGATCCAATCCGGCATGTTTGGCTGGTACTGATTCGACGACGAACCGATGCGCGTATTGTTAGACCGGTAACAATGGTGCAAAATATATCATGCAACCAGTAAATGATGAATCATGTTATTTGTTTTAAAGTCAAAAAATACTTTACTTACGATGTTATACGATCATCTATTACTATCAGTAGTTTCTAAAGAGATGTAGCCCCACTCGGCAGACATATTTGCCTAGTGGCAATGTTCCCTCTAAGCTGCCCATGTGCGCAATTGCGCACTACTCTCGTCTTCTCTGCGCAGCAGCAATCATATGGCGCGCAGTAAATAAAATCCAAACTTTTTTTTTTACCCCTTTTCCCATGATGGCGCCGTTTACGCGGCAGCCAGTGGCAGTAGCTCTGTCCACTCTTATGTTTTTTCGTGTTTTACAGCATGTTTTACCTGAAAAATAGAGGGAACATTGACATGCACCTGCTTATGGCCGGTGTGATACTGGTGTGCCCATAGCGAGCAATGATAATGTCACTCACACTGGTACTCAGTGCACTCAGGGAGGTTGTCTTTCTGCCCAAACCAACGGAAAATTAGAGGGAACATTGCCTAGTGGTTTGATTTACAGCAGACTAAAATCACTATGATAGTAAAACACACTAAGACTGGATCCGATCCACGTGCTATGAAGTGCTCAAATGCAATACTCCAAAAATAGTCTTATAATAATTCCCACCTCCAGTAACAGCACGTCCTGCCTTGCTTTTCTTCTTGGCTATGTCCTTGCCAGTTTGGGTAAATATTTAATGATTTGTAGAATTTTATTGTCATACAATCATACAGCGCCACATAATATGGAACATAATACGTACTGCAGGTTACTAGGTTAACTTAAATCATTAGAAAGATTAGTAAACATAAAAATGTAGACAAAAATAGGATAAAAGTACCTACATCATCTGTAGAATGTTGGAGAGGAAAAATGCCATGTGAATAGGGGTTGTGTTTTCATTCAAATAGCTTCTTCCTTCCTATCTGCCCTGCTGAGCAAGCATGGCTGCCTTGCTTCTGACATTAACAGACACTGAAGGCCTGAATAATGAATTTCAACCTTGTAGTTGGTCTGCTGCTCTCTCACAGCCCCCTTTGCAACGCTCATTCAGGCAATACATTCAAGCTGCTTAGTGATGCGATATCACTGCTATAGGAACTCCAGGCATATTGAGGAAAGGCTAGCGCGACAAGGGGCAAACTCCTCTTTGCTCTTCTCTTTCTTTATTTTGCAAATGTTTGCATCTAAAACTGTCTTTCTCTCTTTAATTTATGAATCAGTCATCTTCTGTTTTTTTGTGTCCACAACGGAATAACTAAGATGAAATACCAGTAAAATGAGTACTTTTTTGCAGATGACCACAAAAGTATGCCTATGCGCGTATCAGCTACCGTATTTTCACGACTAAGGCGCACTTAAACGCCTATTTTTTTATCCAAAATAGGCAGTGCGTCTTATAATCCAGTGCGCCTTATATAGGGAAAAAAACAGAAAACAAAAAAACACCACTGTCGGATATTAAAAAAACACAAACGCCTGAACTGAAACAATACTGTTAAATATGCAGATGCAATCCTAGTTTACAACATCTTCCATCATATAGCTCCTCCCCCACTGCAAGATTTTACTGAAAAAAAAAAACCAAAACATCAACAATGGCTGGCTCTAGAGGTGACTGTGTAGTGAGTGCTTCATACCTGGAAGTCAATAGCAATTACCGTATTTTCATGACTATAAGGCGCACTTAAGTCTTAAATTTTCTCCAAAATAGACAATGCGCCTTATAATACAGTGCGCCTTACAGTCGTGAAAATACGGTAAATTTCTGTTTACATGTTGAAACAACACTAAAGTGCAATAACACTGCCCCAAATAGAATAAGCAGCTCTAGGTCAAGCTAGCAATGCATATTCTAATGCCATTTTGGTTATTTCCTGTACTAAAAGACGTGCTTGTGCTTCCAGGCTAAGCAACACCAAGAAACAGGCGGTGCATACAGTGATGGGGATCTGGATGGTCTCTTTCATCTTGTCCACGCTTCCAGCGGTAGGCTGGCACGACACCATCGACCGCTTCTACACCTCCGACTGCCGATTCATTGTGACAGAGATCGGCCTGGGGTTTGGGGTTTGCTTCCTGCTCTTGATTGGCGGTAGCGTGACTATGGGTGTGATCTGCATCGGCATTGCTCTCTTCCAGACCTTCTCCATTCAGGCAGGACACAAAGCCGACAAGAACAAATTCAATGTCCCCACCATTGTAGTGGAGGATGCCCAAGGCAAGCGTAGATCGTCTATTGATGGCTCAGAACCTCTCAAGACATCGCTGCAGATCACTTATCTGATCAGCGGTATTGTCTTCATCTATGACTTCCTCACTGGCTTCCCTATTTTGGTAAGGTCACCATCTAAACATGTCAGTCATTTTCTTTAAATAAATATTATATTTTGGCAGAGAGTGTGTCTAGAACAGGGGTGGGCAAACTTTTGGGCCCGGGGGCCACATTGACTTGAAAAATTTGACAGATGGGCGGGGTCAGCACAAGATACGATGCATATAAAAAAGTGCATCCGTTAACAGTACATATGAAACTTAAACAGAAAAAAAGGACCAAAGTATTAACATACTCATCACTCATCATTAAAGTAAAAGTATAAAGTACAAAGTAAAGTAAAAAGGAATGTATTAAGACATATTAAAATGTCATTTAAAAAACATAGAAAGGCTGTTAAACACGAAAAACAAATAAAAGTGGACATAGCTACTGCCACTGGCTTCCGCGTGACTGCGCCATCTTGGGGGAAAAAAACTATTTGGACAACTTTGGCAGGCCGGATTAAAAAGCCAAGCGGGCCAGAGGTGGCCCGCAGGCCGTAGTTTGCCCATGTCTGGTCTAGAAGTATGAGTTTCATTCATTGGACCACAACACGCGAGTCCTGAGACTCAATCTTCCATTTTTTTTTTCTTGCCACAGAAAGCTTATTTAACAAATCACAATTATCACATTTTCCATTTCATCATCTTGTCATTGCCTAATGTTTAGTGTTTGTTGTTTGCCTGTAAAGATAATGAACAAGACCACTGCAGGTAATCATTCGACATAACACCCTGATGGCACTGTGGAAGCGTGCCATGCTGCTTTATTATTTACATGTCTCTCCTCCTCCACATCGTAAAGTAGGCCAAGCTCAGTGCGTGTGAATGTGTATGTTTTTTTTTTCTTTTTCCAGGAAGTCATTTAGTGACAGCATAGGCCGTTAAAGCGATCAGAGCTGGGGTTAGGTATGCGGGTGTTGTTCCCCTCTTTAAAAGCAAGATGTGTCATCACCCACAAATTCTCGGAAGAGTACTCAAAGCTCATTATAAACAATAGAAGCCAGTTTGAAATTAAAATAAACATTTACCAGAGGACATATACATTTTCCCGCATGACGCGTATTTATAACAGATGTAATATGTGTTCTAAACGGTGCTCGGACGTTTGGTCGCCGGTCTTTTGGTCGCCAGTCAAATGGTGACAGAAAGTTTACTGTTGAAATCAGCTCTCAAAATTATATTCATGAGAGAGTTTAATATTTAAGAGAGAGTTTAATGTCTAAGGGAGAGAGTTTAATGTCTAAGAGAGAGAGAGAGTTTAATATCTAAGATAGAGAGTTTAATATCTAAGATAGAGAGTTTAATATCTAAGAGAGTGTTTAATATCTAAGAGACAGTGTTTAATATCTAAGAAAGAGAGTTTAATATCTATCAGAGAGAGTTTAATATCTAGGAGAGGGTTTAATATCTAGGAGAGAGAGTTTAATATCTAAGTACTGTTTAATATCTAAGTACTGTTTAATATCTAAATACTGTTTAATATCTAAGTACATTTGACCGGCGACCAAAAGACGGGCGACCAAAAGACCGGCGACCAAATGACGGGCGACCAAAAGATGGGCGACCAAAAGACCGGCGACCAAAAGACCGGCGACCAAAAGACCGGCGACCAAAAGACCGGCGACCAAAAGACCGGCGACCAAAAGACCGGCGACCAAAAGACCGGCGACCAAACGTCTGGTCACGGTTCTAAACAGAAAGAGTCCCCTTTATGGAAACCAATATTTTGTGAAAGAAACAACAAAGGCCCTACCCATACCAAATGTAATGAGCTATTTAAATGCATAGGAAACACTAACAAACAAAGTAATGCTAATTTACAATTGTGGGAAGAGTCACGCACTCGGCAGTAAAAGAATGGAACAACTTGAGTTTACATTTAAAGTTTAAATGTTTAAATTTTAAACGATCTATGGATATGTGGAAAGGGAAATAAGAACTTTTTTTTTGCCGTGCATTCCAACTGTTCTTTGTTGTCTTCCCCTATGCAGGTAGTGAGTTTTGCCAGTCTGAAGTTTGAGCGCTCTTACAACTGGATGGTGCTGTGTGTGCTCTGGTGCTCCATTGTGCAGTCCATCTTGCTGCCCATGTTCCTGTGGGCCTGCGACCGCTACCGTGCCGACATCCGCATGGTGTGGGACAAATGCGTGGCCATCATGTCCAACGACGAAGTGGACGAGGGTAAGCCACAGACACAGTCGGGTGTTGCTTCAACATTCTATGCCTCACCTTCCCAGCCTCTTTTTTCCCCTCCTTTTCCTTGACCCAAATTCATCAACGTGGTGGATGATTTCCAGTTTTTTCAAGGCCTGAAAGTCCATGTCCAACGTCCCAATTGGAGTGTTGATTTTTTCCAAAAAATACATACAAACAAAGAATAGTGTGCTAGTTGAGAACTCAAAATGGCTATCACCGGTATCAACCATTTTGTGGGGATAACATTTTGTTGTTTTTCTGACCACCAGTTCATGGTGTACAAAGTCATGGATCGTGTTTCCCTAGTGAAGATAAGGAGCACAGAGAATGGACAGATGGATTTGGTGATTTAAAAAAAATATATTTTTACTATATATCCACACGTGTTCTTTATTAGATTAGATTAAATTAGATTAGATAACTTTATTCGTCCTGTGTTTGGGATTTTTTACTGCCACAGTAGCAAGAGAGTGAGAATACAGACACAGGAAAAGACATTTTAGACATAAATAAATAGGCAATAAATAAGTTATGTATATGTATGTATGTTTATGTAAGTATATGTAGGTATATGTAAGTATAGGCAAGTATATGTAAGGATGTGTAAGTATGTGCATATATAAGTATGTATAAGTATGTGCGTACATATACTTACATATATATACTTACCTATACGTACATATACCTACATATACTTACATACACATACATACATATACATACACATACTTACATCTACTTACATACACATACATGCATTTACTTACATATACTTACATACACATACATAAATATACTTACATATACTTACATACACATACATACACATACATACATACAAATACATACATATACTTACATATACTTACATATACTTACATATACTTACATATACTTACATATACTTACATATACTTACATATACTTACATATACTTACATATACTTACATATACTTACATATACTTACATATACTTACATATACTTACATACACATACACATACTTACATATACTTACATATACTTACATATACTTACATATACTTACATACACATAGATGCACATGTATAGATATGGTTGGTCTTAACATTCAGTCATTTCGTCAATTCTTTTATGTTATGGTTTAAGTTAGGAGTTATAGCCCCCTCTGTTTCTACATGGATGAAGATTTACTTCAAATATAATCACTGCGATTTAAATTTAATCCAAATAATTCCAATTTATTCATGAAGTGGAGTTTAAGAGTGGTAATATTATTTGTGTAATAGAAAAAGGGGGTAAGTAGCACCACCTTTGTGCTGTTTAGGCTTCATTAACACACAGCTCTCGTCCTTATGTGCACAGACATACGACAAAAAACCCTACTGACAGCGGCTATTAAATATAAAAACCTCTTTAGAGGAGCTCCCTCCTCCCTAAGTCACCTTATTCTTTTGGTTCAGAATACATCCTTCATTTTGATAAAGAAATAAAACACCGAAACATACTTTTTGGATTTTCCCAAAGCATATTAGACTCAATTAAATAATAAATCTGTCTTCCTATGTGGTCAGAACACTATGTAGTACTATAAAAGGTTTCACTTCACCATGTCAGGAAAAAAAAGTGAGTGATTGCGCTTAAAAAAAAGGCCATATTTACCTCGCAGCAATTTATACACTCCATTGCTTTTAAAGATGGTCTATTTTGGCCCAGAACAAGCGGACGATAAAATAAATGGTTTCCATTCATTTGGAAGGAGCAAAAAACTAGAAAGCAGATAAGCACTCTGATACCATCACCATTATCATTTTCAAAAAAAAGATGGCATCTGTTTTGTTTTTATGGGCACGGCACTGAATTGTTGATGAATTTCAACAAATTCTGTTTTGGTGGATTGACTGCCACTTGCGTTGAAGGTTAAAAAGTCCTATAAATCATATAAAAACGCAGTTAGACGTGGTTCAACATGTGAACTAACATGTGCGTAAGAGTATTTTTTTATTGTATTTGATGGTTTAAGTGGATTTTCCCTTTTTTCTATCCCCCTCCCTTTATTCCTGTGTCATTTATCAAGCACGATAAGCCTCCTGGTGTCTTCTATGAGAAGTGCATGTTGCCAAATAAGGGTCATAGAACAAGACAAAAACAGCGGGTAGCTCTATTTTCTGCAATAATTAACACCTCAAGTTCTCTGCTTCTTTTCCAGAGGGCTTGCCATGTATAACTCACCACAGTTGTATGTATAACGACTGTTTTTTTCCTGAATTGTCTTTCTTTATTTTTGGATTTTCATTTTTAATTGAGCTGCCGACTTGCATGCCCACTTGCCTGTGCTAAAACAAAAAAAAGCTGCTATTGTTTTTTTTCATCCTTTTTGGCAGTTTTCCCCCCCTCAAATGCAGCATTTTACAGCCAAGCTCAACAAATTAATACCATTTTCTTGAATTCTCTTATTAGGATATGGAGGGTTACAGATACTACTTGTTTTCTGCATTGAGAGGAGAACGTCATTTGAATTTTTAATTAATCTGGCAGTCCAAAGCCAAGCAAATTCAATGGCACAGTCAATCAGACAGCAATTGAACTGGTTTCTATGAACTATTCATCTTTCTGTCTGTCTATTTGTCTTGTGAGTCCATTGTGATCTAACCCTGACGCTCGTGCTTTTCTGCACTTTGTAGAAAACAGCCAAGATGGAGGAATTCATGTCGACTTAATATATGACAGACCATATGACTATAGCTCAGCGCCTGAAATTGTGACCGTAGACCGTAATGCCAAGTTTGAGTTCTCAACCTTAGAAAGGGGGGTCCCGCAGGGGTATCCAGTGAGGGAACAGCAGGAAGATAAAATGCAGTATTTGCAGGTATATTCTTTTATTGATTTTCTTCTTTTCTTTTCTTTTTTTCTTTTTCTTGATCACATGACCTATTTTGATTGAACTTTCATTGCGAATGTGCATGGACAAATGCTTTTGTAGACCTTCAACATTGTGATGCTGTCAGACTTTGTGATTTGTGTCTTTGTGGGAGTGTGTACTTGCTTTTTTTTTTTTTTTTTTTAACCTCATTCTAAAATGTGTTTTTGGCTGGGAAATGCTTGGTAAATAAGGCCGTCAACCCAATCTAAGGACATGGATTGTATGCACAAAAAAAAGTTGGACAATGTTTTTTTTTGCCTTTATGCACTGTGATGCTTGATTAAAGTGTGGACATTCATATTCTTAGTTTAGAGATTCTCAAAAAAGTCTGGTATTGACCGTACGTACGTACGTACATACGTTAGGGTTAGAGTTAGGGTGTGTTTAAATACAAAATGGTTAGCTTTAGGATGTGTTTAAATACAAAATGGTTAGGGTTAGGGTTAGGGATAGGGTTAGGGTTATGGTTAGGGTGTGTTTAAATACAAAATGGTTAGGATGTGTTTAAATACAAAATGGTTTGCGTTAGGGTGTGTTTAAATACAAAATGGTTAGGGATAGGGATAAGGATAGGGTTAGGGTTAGGAATCGGGATATGGTTAGGGTTAGGGTGTGTTTAAATACAAAATGGTTAGGGTTTGGGTTAGGGATAGGGATAGGGTTAGGGATAGGGTTAGGGATAGGGATAGGGTTAGGGATAGGGTTAGGGATAGGGTTAGGGTTAGGGATAGGGATAGGGATAGGGTTAGGGTTAGGGATAGGGTTAGGGATAGGGTTAGGGATAGGGATAGGGATAGGGTTAGGGATAGGGATAGGGTTAGGGATAGGGATAGGGATAGGGATAGTGTTAGGGATAGTGTTAGGGATAGGGTTGGGGATAGGGTTGGGGATAGGGTTGGGGATAGGGTTAGGGATAGGGTTAGGGATAGGGTTAGGGATAGGGTTAGGGTTAGGGATAGGGTTAGGGATAGGGTTAGGGATAGGGATAGGGTTAGGGATAGGGTTAGGGATAGGGATAGGGATAGGGATAGTGTTAGGGATAGTGTTAGGGATAGGGTTGGGGATAGGGTTGGGGATAGGGTTAGGGTTAGGGATAGGGATAGGGATAGGGATAGGGTTAGGGATAGGGTTAGGGATAGGGATAGGGATAGGGATAGGGTTAGGGATAGGGATAGGGTTAGGGATAGGGTTAGGGTTAGGGATAGGGAAAGGGATAGGGTTAGGGATAGGGTTAGGGATAGGGATAGGGTTAGGGATAGGGATAGGGTTAGGGACAGGGTTAGGGATAGGGATAGGGTTAGGGTTAGTCCAATTGAAACCCTTACATCTGACACTACTGGTTAGGGTTTGTCCAATTGAAACCCTTACATCTTACTCTAATGGTTAGGGTTAGGGTTAAGCTTTTTTCATTAAAAAATGACCAAGTATACTAAGGTTATAACAAGCCTTTTTTTTATTCAAACAAAAAACAAAGAACAAAAAGTATACCATGTATATATATATGCTTTTTTTCTTAAAGATAATGTTTAGTCAGACACAAAAAAAATAGACCATTAGTAAGGCTTTAATTGGTAGAAAGAAAATATATAGTAATCTTTTTTTATTCAAAACATGACCATGTATAATAAGGCTTGTTTCTTCAACCAAAAAAAGACAAAGAAATGAATAAGTACACTAAGCATACCAAAGTTTTTTCCCCCACACAAAAAATCAAGAAAATACAAAATGTAGTAGACTATGTATAATAAGGCTTTTTTTCACAATATGACTATATTACGTAAAATAAAAACAAAAATAAAAACACAAAAAAATTAGATAATGCATTGCAAGTTTAAAAAAGGACCATGTATATATAGTAAGGCTGTTTTTCTTAAACAAAAAAACTTTCGTAAGGCTATTTCTTGTAAAATAAAAACACAAAAAAACTAAACCATGTATCGTTCATTTGCACACTATTTTCATTTTGATTCATTCATTCCTGAATTTGCTTCCCCCATTAACATAAACCCCCACCCCCATGTCACATTTCTCATGCATGTGCTGCCCCCTCCTGTGGAGTCCCTCACACCGCTGCTGTATCATCATCTTCTGTCTCACCTGTTTTCTTAATTCTGCCAAAAAGCCACCGCAAGGGCACGACAGGCTGACATAGGCCTTGTGAATATGACGTCAGCTTGACAAACGCCTTCTGTTGAATAAGTTGTCAGGGCACACATAAATGTGAGTACATCATAGAAAATACACAATTGATGCTGTACATACAAAAAACAAAAAAAAATCAGCCAGAATAGGATCAAGTCTTGTTTTTAAGTTGCATTTAAGTTTGAACTTGTCACTATATGGCTATTAAATGAACAAAGATGCATTATTTTTCACAAGGTTTTGGACAAATGAAGTTAAGATGATGATTTTAATAGTTTCCGTTTCACAATGTATGGGTTTAACATTGTGTGTATGTGTGTGTGTGTGTGTGTGTGTGTGTGGGGGGGGGGGGAGGTTAATGTCATTATTGTGTCTCAATGTTATTTTAACATTTACAGGTTCTTTAACATATGTTTTTGAGAAATATAAGGTGTGTTGCAATTGATGTGATTGAACGCAATGCCTCAATGTATGGAAAGCGGGTTGAACATTTATTTGAAATCCTCTGATTTTGAGGTCATGGTGAAGGGTCCGTTATTGAATCAAAAAGATTGGACTTCTCTTGTGAATTAAACTTAGCTTGTCCACAGATAGTGCTGGGTGTTATTAGAATGCTCGGAATACTCACATGATGGTAGGAGATTTGCATGGTATAGTAGTGAGGCAAAACTATTGTGCGTTCTGCCCTGTTAAATGCGAAAAAAATGGGGAAAAAACAGCAAAGATGGAAAAACGCAAAAATTGCAAAATATAAGATTTGTCTATGAAAATAATATCCGCAGTAATCCCTCATTGTTCATTGTGTCCTGCAGAATTCTACAAAACGTAAAACCGTAAAAGATGAAAAAAAGAAAAAAATACACAAAACAGGATTTTACTGTCAAAAATATATCCACAGTAATCCCTCATTCGCCCTTCAAAATTTGAGAAAAAACACGTCAGAATGTTCAAAAAAAGAGGTTTTAAAGTGAATAATATATCTGCAGTAATCCCCTGTTGTTTCCTGTGGCCCGAAAAATCTGAAAAAAAATAAAAAAAACATGAAAATCTTCAAAAATGGGGTTTTACAGTGAAAAATATATCCGGAAAAATCCTCGTTTTCCGCTGTGCCCTGGAAAAAGCGAAAAACATGCAAAAAAAAACATGAAATATGAAAAAAAATGCCCAAAAATGTTTTTTTCACTGTAAAAGATATATCTGAAGTAATCCCCATTGTTCACTGTGCCCTGCAAAATGCCCAAAATTGCAAAAGCCGCAACAAAAAAAAAAACAGCATTATACTGTACAAAATGAAGGCTAAAAGAACCTTTACTACTGTGCTGTATCGAATGCCTTTTCTGAGTGAGAAGGAAAAGCTCCAGATTCTTCATCATGATATCAGTAACATTCCGAATCCGCAGCTAAAGTCAAGTCACCTCCGTCCTTAACAAATGTCTTATTGTTATATCTCAAGGTGAATATATAGACTTTAGCTCCATCCTCACGACAATGCCTTCTTATTTTATGCATCCCCCTTCCAGGTGCCCCCTACAAGAAGATACTCCCACGACGAAACCGACATGTGGACCATCGACCGGATCCCCCCATCTTACCTTCAGCGGTGGGGCTCCAGCGAGGACATGATAGTGAGTGGCCACTACAGCTCCACCTTACCGCGCCGCGAGAGGCGCAGGAACAGTCTGTTCTCCTTCCCCGAGGAGAGCCACCACCATCACTACCACCACCATCATCACCACCACCACCACCACCGGCGACATCTCCACCGCAAGCGGCGACGCTCTGAGGACACGCACTCGCTCAAGCACCTACCGCGAGTGGTATGCGGCGCCTACGACTACCCCGAAGACGAGCTCCGCTGCTTCAGCCGTGACGAGGTCATCAACTTTATTGACGAGACCCCGTTACCGAGTCCTAGAAAGAGTCCACGCCGCGCCTCCTGCACGGTCGCTCTTTTCCCCAGCGTTTATGAGCATCACGCCGCCGTTATCCTGCCTCACTTTCCGCTCACAGACTTTGAACGCGAGCCTCAAGCGCTACGGCGTCTATCGGAACATAAGAGCTCTTCCGACGGGATCGGCGATTACGAGAACTCCCCGAAAGAGGGTTCGAACCGACGGACTTCACCCGTTCGTCGGTCCAGGATGGTTGGGGTGAATGACTGGGCTCAGCTTAAGCAGTTGAGTTTAGGAGAGAGTGATAAGGGAGGCACAAACAGTTTTGTAAGCACACTCTCGGCATCTTCTTTGGGGTATATCCCTGTTGTACCGGATTCTGTTGATTCCGCTTCCTAAAAAAAAAAAATCACAACAACAAACACAAACAGAAACCCTCCAAAATTGTGATTGCTACTTGAGATTTTTCATTATGTTTGGATACGAGCCTTATCTCTATTGTCTGGTTGAACCCTCCTGTTATGCTTGTTTCTTGGTTCAAAAGTTAGATTAGATCATTTTATTCATCCCATATTCCGGAAATTTCTCCGTCACAGTAGCAAGAGAGTGAGAATACAGAATACTGGAAACAGGAAAATAGATTTTAGACGTTAAATAAATGCATGTTTACAACTTCTTAAAAAGAACATTAGGAAATTGATTTGTTCTTCTAGACATTTTATCAATGCGTAAAGCTAACACACTGGCGCCGAGTTTTGATTTTTGTTAATATTTCAATGCAATTGTAGACATTTTATCAATGCGTAAAGCTAACACACTGGCGCCGAGTTTTGATTTTTGTTAATATTTCAATGCAATTGTAGAGTACGCAGTAGTGAGTACACCACCAAACAAAATGTCCTATAACAATGATTTCTCCATTTATTCTTTGTCTACTTGTTCTTTGTGGCATATTTTTTTATACTTTGGCATACAATGCTTTCCTCAATAAAGCAGTGCAATCAAACTGGTTCGTTAGGCCATGTTATGTAAGAGGGTGGAGCTCTAAATGTCATTTGAGTTCAGCTCAGGTGTAAATTCAGAGTTAGCTTTAATTTTGCATTGTATTATTGTTTGTTGTTTAAAGGTTCTACCAAAATCAGTTTGCTAGTCAAAAAGTTTAGTTGCTGTGCATTGAAAGCTAAAAAGGCTATTGGCTTTTTTTAAATTGAAAACTAATATGTAAATGTGTGTGTACAGATATATACACATATACATACATACACACACACACACACACACACACACATACATGTAAGTATGTATGTATGTATACATACATACATACATACATACATACATACATACATACATACATACATACATACACACACACACACACACACACACACACACACACACACACACACACACACATACATACATACACATACATACATACACATATATACATATACATATATACATATACACACATACACATATATACATATATACATACATACACATATACATATACATACATACACATACATTTACATACACATATATACATATACATACATACACATATATACATATACATACATACACATATATACATATACATACATACACATATATACATATACATACATACACATATATACATATACATACATACACATATATACATATACATACATACACATAGATACATATACATACATACACATAGATACATATATATACCTACACATATATACATATACATACCTACACATATATACATTTACATACATACACATACATGCACATAGATACATATACATACACATAGATACATATACATACATACACATAGATACATATACATACATACACATAGATACATATACATACATACACAGATACATATACATACATACACAGATACATATACATACATACACATAGATACATTTACATACATACATATACATACATACATACACACACATACATACATATACATACATACACATATATACATATACATACATACTTACAATTAACTGTTAACTATTGAATCTTTGAAACAACATAACAGGAGGGTATTGTAATTGACATTGTGAAAAGGTGTCATTTCACCTTCATTCCCAAATATTCACTCGAGAAATGTTTTGTTCCCGCAACTAAAGACAAGTGTATTCTTCTTTAAGCTCTTTGATGTTGTTAGCTGTAAAATACTGATTATATACTTTATATTGAGGGATTGGAAATTGTGGAGGGTTTTTTTCTACTCTTGTAAAGCAGCTTTCAGTTCCACGTCAGTTGAATTTTTGATGTTCATAATCGTGGGCCAATCAATTCACTATGTTTTTGTTTTTTTTAAATATACAATTTATGTGGTGATTACCAAGCTGTACACATTTATTTTTAGAGAACTTCAGTTTTGGAAGATGCTTTCATTTAAAGCAGAACATTATATTTTCCACTTGTTACTATTGGCCACAAATAGAATAATTCATTTTCATGTTAAAATTAAATTAAAATGCCTAGAATTTAAAATCAAAATGAACTTCAAGTATAAGTAGCATTACTTTTTGGGTAAGATTGACTTACATTGCAAGAAATGCAAAAAAAATGAAACACTTGTATGGTTGTTTTAGATAAATATTTCAAATAAGTTTAAATTAGTTAAAATGAAGCCTGGCATAGATGTCAGATATCAATTATCCAAATATTAAATGAAAATAAGTATACATGGAAAAAAAATCTAATATTTGCACGTTTGTCCATCTGATTCAATCATAAGTTGTCTTTTTCAATGTTTTCTTGATTGTCTTACATATTAGTGCACGTGTGCCATTACACTATCATCAAGCCACATTCCTCTTTCATTGATATTTAACTTTCTATAGTTACAATTTGCATATATAATTTTGCAACATATTAAAGGATGAGTCCAAGAATTGTTTTATTGTTGAGATCCTATGACAACTTTGTTGGGAAAAAAAGGATGTGATTGATTAAATTCACAACATTATTCAGGTTTGGGTCCATCTTTTCAATGCTTTAGTGCACTATCCATCACCCTTTAAATTAAGCTTTAACGTCAACTTGATTTCACGTGGGCCCGACCATTTTATATATAATATTTCGATTTTTTTCTTATAAATGGATTAAAAGAACTGGATTTAAAGCCCTGAATATTACGTTTTTTATATATCTAAAACAATGTTTATTTTAGGATTTTTTTATATATATTTTTAGATTTTACAAAATGATTTTTGAACTAAAAACACAGAAAAAAATGATTAAAAAATTACAATTATTGATTTAAAAGTGGGAAAATCAGGGAATTTTATTTACGTCTATACTCTTCATTTTAATTTGATCCTAAAACAGAAAGTCGGCACTCATGATTGACTTTCCCGGGCCACACAAAATATAATATTTCAATTTTTTTTTAATAAATGGATTAAAAGAACTGGATTAAAATCCCCGAATATTCAGTTTTTTATAGATCTAAAACAATGTTCATTTTACCTTTTTTTACATACATTTTTAGATTTTACAAAATGATTTTTAACTAAAAACTGAAAAAAAATGATTAAAAATGACAATGATTGATTTAAAAGAGAGAAAATCAGGAAATTTAATATACATGTATACTCTTCATTTTAATTTCATCCTAAAACTGAAAGTCGGCACTCATGATTGGCTTTCCCGGGCCACACAAAATATAATATTTCAATTTTTTTTTAATAAATGGATTAAAAGAACTGGATTAAAATCCCTGAATATTCAGTTTTTATAGATCTAAAACAATGTTTATTTTAGATTTTTTTAAATATATTTTTAGATTTTACAAAATGATTTTTTGAACTAAAAACAGAAAAAAATGATTAAAAATTACAATTATTGATTTAAAAGTAGGAAAATCTGGAAATTTAATATACATCTATAGTCTTCTTTTTAAGTTGATCCTAAAACTGAAAGTCAGCACACATGATTGACTTTACCGGGCCACACAAAATATAATATTTCAATTTTTTTTAATAAATGGATTAAAAAAAATTTGATTAAAAGCCCTGAATATTCTGTTTTTTAGAGATTTAAAACAATGTTTACTTGAGCTTTTTCATATATATTTTTAAATTATACAAAAGGATTTTTGAACTAAAAACACAAAAAAATGATTAAAAACTTACAATTATTGATTTAAAAGTATGAAAATCAGGAAATTTAATATACATCTATACTCTTCATTTTATTTTGTTCCTAAAACAGAAAGTCAGCACTCATCATTGACTTTCCCGGGCCACACAAAACGATGTGGCGGGCCAGATTTGGCCCCCGGGCCACCACTTTGACACCTGTGCTTTAAATTATGCATGTTCTGACATTGCCACATACTGTATAATTCGAAGAACGTCTGTGGCTAATGGCACAAAATTCAGGAAGTGGGCTATTCTTTGTGAGTAGAAGGAGGAGGAGGGCATAGAGGACTCATGCTGAAGCACCCCATGCACTTCCATGTGGGCCCCAAAGCCATGTGGGTGTGTGAGCCAAGGATTTTCCTCCCTGCAGGGTCGCATCTCGCAATGTGGGGGAGTGCTTTTAGAAAATAAAGGCACACATAAACACACATTTTATGACACTTTTACACTGACGGAATAATGACATCAAGCTCCAAATATATGCAAGTTGCATGTTGAAGAAAACCAATAGGAACCATTTTTGTTGGTGATGCTGTTGTTGTTGTTTCTATCCATTTTGGAAAGCAGTATTTTCACCAGAAAAACTTTACCTTTCTTTTGTTCTTTTAAACATTTTTGTAGTTTGCGCTTTTTTTGGAGTTATGCTGTATCATAAAGTTAATATTAGTTTTATTCAGTCATTAATTTTCCAAAATGATTATACTCAAAAGGTTCGCGGAGGGTGCTGGAGGGTATCTCAGCCAACTACGGGGACGAGGGAGTTATGCTGTATCATAAAGTTAATATTAGTTGTATTCAGTCATTGATTTTCCAAAACACTTATACTCAAAAGGTTCGCGGAGGGTGCTGGAGCCTATCTCAGCCAACTATGGGGACCAGCCAATCACAAAGAATGATTTATTATTTAATGTAATTTGCATTTGAATAGCTAATTATGGGTGACTTGACAGTATGTTTGAATTCTTAACAAGTTTTTTCCCTCATAATTTGATTGAAATACACATCATGATAAAAAACTACTCCACTAAAAATGACAATTTTCATCAGCCAGTTTTGTTTTGTTTAAACCTTGACCCACACTCCAAAAAGTATGAATAAATAAATGACAATTTTGTGTGAAACTTCCTAAAAACTGAGTTACACAATATTTCAAGTAATCAAGTTGCAGACACTTTTATCATTTTCTTGTTTAAATACTTAATTTAGACCAACATTTCCTTAAAATTTGAGCCAAAACATGTATTTTCGTACTAAAAAAACTACTTGCTCGCCACAATGTACAAGATAAAAACTGATAGCGTCTATTGGCAGCCAAGAATTGACTCTCATTTAACTTTTATTCAAAAAATAGTACACAATTATACCACACATGCATTAAAACAAAAAATATGAAACTTCCTATGAATATATTTGCATTGTCAGTATGTCTACCAAGGTCTCCACATAATTTGACGACTACTGCTAATTTGACTGAGATTTTTAGACTGATTTTTATTCTCAGTGCTTAACTTTTCCAAGGGGTCCATAGTGGGGGTGTTGAGGAGCTCTAAATTTATGGATCCCTCCTTCGTGGACCTCCGCGTGTCTTCTTCATTTGACTTAAAGAGACAGGTACTACGGTTCCTGTGTGATGTTTCGTCGTGGTCTTTTCGTCCTGTCTGTGGAACTTGTTGCATCTGTGCGCTGTCCGTGGTCCTGGAGATGTCCACCTGCCCTTTGGCGTGCAACTGTGAAGACTTGAGGCTGTTTACGGTGTTGTCGGACATCAGTAAGTAGTGGTTGAAGTTGAGCAGGCAACTGTGGAAGCCTTTCTGGTAGTCTGAGAGTTCCCCAAGTTTGGAAGCAACTGGGCAATGAGGAAGATGGGTCATTTGGGAGTTGATAAAGAAAACTGAATTGCAGGCATTTTGGGATGTGTGGTGCTTACCGGTGTGAGATTTCTGAATGTGCTTCAAATGCCTCACGGTCAGCTCCAAGATGTCAGCCTTCTCCAGTTTGCGCTTCCGAATCTGTGGAATTCAAAATGTGAATGTCTTTGGATTTCTGTTACTGACAAAAGCTGTGAAACTATGTTTTATTTTCCATTTTCCTTTACCTGGTCTTTTATTTTGTTTCTGTTATTTTATATCTTGTGTTTTTGTATCACTTTGGTCAACCATGTCATTTTTGAATGTGTCATTATTTTGAATTGGATAAGTAGTACTAAAATGACTTGAGATAAGGAAATCCTTTTCTATATAAGGCAATTTTTTTATTTTATATTTTTTTAAATTATTATTTGTTACCTCTTTATTTATGTCTAAGATGTGTATTTATTTATATAAAATTATTAGAAAATTATAATACAAAAATTATTTATATATTTATATATATTATTTTACTTTTTTTATTCATGTATTTATTTATTAACTTACTTAAAAAATTATTTGAAAATTATAATACAAAAA
The DNA here is from genome assembly GCF_051989575.1 of Stigmatopora nigra. Taxonomy (NCBI): domain Eukaryota; kingdom Metazoa; phylum Chordata; class Actinopteri; order Syngnathiformes; family Syngnathidae; genus Stigmatopora; species Stigmatopora nigra. The sequence continues at coordinate 6,635,275 of NC_135508.1, read as the reverse complement.
TTATTTATATATTTATATATATTATTTATATATTTATTTTATTTTTTTTATTCATGCATTTATTTATTAATTTACTTATTAACTATCTATTTATGTCTAAAATGCCTTTTCTATTTCTTTATCCTCACCCTCTTGCTACTGTGACAGTGAATTTCCCGATTACAGGATAAATAAAGTAATCTAATCTAAAATGATAATGTTGATTCTAAATTTAATGGAAGGCCAAAGCAGTTTAGCCTGCATGTAAAGATTACAAAAGGAAATGTTTTAACATATCTTTGGGATATTTAATGATTATTGAAGTCAAATAAAGATGATTCATATTATTTTTTTAATGCTTACAGTGCCGCTGTACTGGTTCTCCAGAAGGCATTTCAACTGGTCCAAACACTTGTTAATACGAGCCCTTCGTTTCTTCTCCATTAGTGGTTTAGACACCTGGAAAATTCCATGAAAAAAAATGACAAATACATTTCATTTAGTCTTTTCAATAAGAATTTTATACATTTTTTTCTTTAGACATACCTTGTTTGTAGTGATTGAGATGGTTTTGTCCAAAGCATCAGCAGTTGCCACCATTGTTGTCTTCCCCCTTGCCTTGATCGCTCAAATGAGAAAGTTGACCAAGTGTGGTTTTATATAAGCACACCCACTTAACATTTCAATGCAGAGACCCCCCCCCCCCTCTGCCCCACTCATTCCTTCAAATGGCCAACCTTGCTGTCATTTAGTGCATATAAAAGCTGTTGCAAATAGTATTAAGCAGACACTGAAGGCCTAACAGTGGCAACTTATCAATTTACATATTTAACATGTAAAAATACACATCAACTAGTACAAATATTGTATACTTTTAAATGTACTACTGTAATATAGTCATTTTAGAAAGTGCGTAAATGTATCTATAGGGTTATCCCACAACTAAAATGTATTTCAAAACATATTAAAACATGTAAACAATGAGTTTAGGATATTTTTCAAGAAATATAAACCCCACCTGTAAAAAATAACATTTGACAATTGCTGTGTTAAACTATAGAAAGCAAAATGACACTTGAAAAATGTGAAAAACACAATTCAAGTAGTTCAAATTGCTCTTAATGAATTGTAAATGGTAACGTTGAAATACATTTTAACATTTTTTTTAAACTACGCACACTGTTTGAGTCTAGGAGCATTTTACTGAAACAAATTACCGTATTCTCACGGCTATAAGGCGCACCGCATTATAAGGCGCACTGTATTATAGGCCACACTGCATTATAAGGCGGACTGTCTATTTTGGAGAAAAATGTAAGATTTTTAAGTGCGCCTTATAGTCGTGAAAATACCATAATTGCTATTGACTTCCAGGTATGAAGCACTCACTACACAGTCACCTCTAGAGCCAGCCATTGTTGATGTTTAGGATTTTTTTTGTATAAAATCTTCCAGTGGGGGAGGAGCTATATGATGGAAGATGTTGTAAACTAAGATGGCATCTGCATATTTTACAGTATTGTTTCAGTTCAGGCGTTTGTGTTTTTTTAATATCCGACAGTGGTGTTTTTTTGTTTTCTGTTTTTTCCATATATAAGGCGCACTGGATTATAAGGCGCACCGTCTATTTTGGAGAAAATTTAAGACTTTTAAGTGCGCCTTATAGTCGTGAAAATATGGTAAGTACATCCTATAAATCTCCACTATTGCAAAGGAGTAAATGCATAGCATTTGGTAAATAGAAACGTTTAAAGTCCCAAGTTAAAAGAAAATTGGCCATGGTTATGCTTCAGCCTGGTTGTGCATTGATTCTTTTATTAGGCGTTTTCACGGCTGCAGGTTGAAGGCAGCACCGTGAAAATTTCCGACGTGTTGCCACTCTTTGCAATTCTATGCTACAATTCTATGCTATTGCGCGCTCCTGTGTTGCACCTGTAATCATGGGTTCACATCACATTTCCTTCAGGGGCTTGATTGTGCACTTTACAATATTTGGGCTTGCAAATGGAATAGAGAAAAGGGGATTTAGGCATGAGCAAAGTGCGCTTTTTCTTGCCCATTGAGCACCATGACTTTTGTCTTCGCGCCAGGCCCGTTGGAGGAAGGGTTGTGGGTGTACTTGGGTGAGGGGGGGTACCGAGGAGAATTGCAGGCCGCCCCTTGTCCCCAGGCCCCCGCTTTGCGATTTTCCACACTGCTCCCTGAAAGGAGAGCAGGCTTGGGAAAGTGGACTTCACTTCGGCCCATTGCGCATCTTTCACGCACGTAAAAAAAGAGCATTTCAAGATATAAATGAGTGCTACGCGAGAGCTTTGGGAGTGGGCAGAGCACCAGGCTTTCGGGAATGGGGGGCCAAGTCATTTTGAGCCAAGTATGGGGGAGGCTTTAGATTTTGATGGAGCTGATGAGAGTCACGCGACTTGTCACTGAACATTCTCTATATACACGTTGCTTGAACATTCCTATATTGAAACATTTGTCATGACAAAGGTGGATGGGTATAACACTAATATATAAAAAAAAAAATATATATATATATATATATATATATATATATATATATATATATATATATATATATATATATATATATATATATATATATATATATATATATATATATATATATATATATATATATATATATATATATATATATATATATATATATATATATATATATATGTGTGTGTGTATATACGTGTGTATATATATGTGTGTGTATATATATGTGTATATATGTGTGTGTGTATATATATATGTATATATGTGTGTGTGTATATATATATATATATATATATATATATATATATATATATATATATATATATATATATATATATATATATATATATATATATATATATATATATATATATATATATATATATATATATATATATATATATATATATATATATATATATATATATATGTGTGTGTGTGTGTATATATGTGTGTATATATATGTGTGTGTATATATATGTGTATATATGTGTGTGTGTATATATATATGTATATATGTGTGTGTATATATATATATATATATATATATATATATATATATATATATATATATATATATATATATATATATATATATATATATATATATATATATATATATATATATATATATATATATATATATATATATATATATATATATATATATATATATATATATATATATATATATATATATATATATATATATATATATATATATATATATATATATATATATATATATATATATATATATATATATATATATATATATATATATATATATATATATATATATATATATATATATGTGTATGTATATATATATAATTTTTATTTTATTTATAAATATGTATAAATATAAAATACAATGAAGTACAATGAAGTTTGGGTTTGTATTATTCTACAGTTTAAGCATAAAATATGACATTCTCATGAAGTGATATTAATGCCCCATCCATCTACGCTATAAGAATATTATGTATCTCCTGCATGTCGTTTGTTTGTTTTTTAAAATAAAAATAGTATTATTTTTAAAAAGAGTGACAATTATCTTTATTGGTTTCATAAAAAACCTTCAACAGGACAGTCGATGGTTATGAGTGGGGGGGGGGGGGGGGGGGTTGATGAATATTGGAATAGACACACACTGCTTGCCTACCCCATCCAGACCATAATATTGTCACTTTCGCTTCACGCCCGTTCAAACGACGCGTGCCATACGTCGAACCCCCCTCCCCCCCCAAAAAAAATCTTCACTAACCAAACTGGTCAACACTAATTGCGTAAAATCCACCGAATAATTGCAGGAGACAAATTTCATGCAAACGCCAATGTGCTTAATCGCTCTGAAATCTAACCGAGGCGCTTCTCTCCAAGGCTACCTTTGTCCTCCTTCCACGTCACATTAGTCGACTTTTCACGCTTCGCTTTGGACACGGCAGCGTGGCGGCATCTGCCTTGTTCTTCACAGTCACTTCCTCGCTTATTACTCGCTATAATTCCAATTAGCTTTGCCTCTCCTTTAACTCAGATAACCAGAATGGAGAAAAAAACATGCTGCGAAGGGAAGGAAAAGGACGAACGAGACCCAAGTGTTTTCCACCCACCCCCCACTGCATCCCACCCACTTCAAAGTCCTCATCTCATCAGACATCCATGAGAATGGCACAAGGAGAACCTTGCCTCGCAGTTGGAAGTGAGAATGCATGCGCCATTAAATGACAAGTTAAGTGTCTGTTTCTTTAAAAAAAAAAAAAGAAGGACGCAGCTCTTGAGCCGCTTTTTTAGCCTCGGGTCATTCATTAACCCTTTAAGTCCTTTGTTATGGATGCCGAAGCCGTGCATGCCCACAGGGCCTCAGACTGTAATAATTGAACTATTGCGGGCTTGTTAGCAACAATTAGCGTGGCAATTATGCTACTACTGCAATAAACGATGTTCTTCTAGGGAGGAAACGGGTGCATTTACAAATCAATGGCGCAACAAAAGCGGCCATCATTGAGGACTCATATTGCTGAGGGACATTTACATGTGTGTCTCATTGACCTCTAGGAAAAGACGCTCTTAAACTTTTAAACATTTATTTTCACAGAGCCAGGAAAAGTTAGGGACGGGCCGGTGACTCCAGGTTAGGCTTCAACTAGTTTAGATTTTTTTAAAAAATGATGGGGATGTTAAGTAAGGTAAATGGCGGAATTTCTAAAAATAAAAATAAAAATGAAAGTTTTTATCCCATCTTGCTATGTGCAATATCAAAGTGACCAACCAATCACGGGGCACAGGGAGATGGACAACCATTTACGCTCACAGTCATACCTAGGGTATATTTAGTAATCAATTAGCTAGCTTGCCACTAGTGTCAAAGTGGCGGCCCGGGGGCCAAATCTGGCCCGCCGCATCATTTTGTGTGGCCCGGGAAAGTAAATCATGTGTGCTGACTTTCTGTTTTAGGATCGAATTACAATGAAGAGTATAGATGTATATTAAATTTCCTGATTTTCCCCCTTTTAAATTAATAATTGTCATTTTTTTATCAATTTTTTTCTGTTTTTTAGTTCAAAAATCATTTTGTAAAATTTAAAAATATATATGAAAAAGCTCAAGTAAACATTGTTTTAAATCTCTAAAAAAAAAACAGAATATTCAGGGCTTTTAATCCAGTTCATTTAATCCATTTATATAAAAAAAATATCTAATTATTATATCTGAAATGGTCGGGTCCACATGAGTTGACGTTAAAGCATCCCGCGAACCAATCCGAGTCTGACACCCTTGGCTTACCATGTATGATTTTGCGATATGCGAGGAAACCAGAGTACCCAGAAAAAAACCCACACAAACCAAGAGAAACAGAATGGAAACTCCCCACAGTAATGACCGGCCTGGGATCGAACCCTCGACACCAGAACTGCATGGTCAACGCACTAACCACACTTTTACCGGGTCACCATTAATCAATTCATCAAACAATATTTGAATCGTTATTTGAAGGCGTTGTCAATCTCATATACAACCATCCATGAACACAAGCGTGCACAAATCAACTGTCGCGTGTATGTATAATGTGCGCATGCGCACACACCGAGTGTCTATCCATATGCGCTGGTGTGTAAAAGCACGCAGACAGGGAGGGAGCTAACCCGGGTAGGGGGGGGTTAACAACAGAGAGCGGAGCAAATCGATTTGCAGCCTTCATTTCGGTGCATTTGAGTCCGGCTGGTGTGACCAAAGGGCTTTTGTTGGGCGCAACAAGTGGGCACAACGGTGTAGGTACACTACCAACAGGTGCATGTAGCGAAATAATAATAATAATGTGGATAGATGGATGGGGAAAAGGGTTTGAAACATGGAAACGGGATTTGGGGGCAAAGCCACGCGACTTCAGCTCTGATCGAACATCAAATAGAAAGAGCATCATGAATTTCTATGGACTGCTCCTCGGGTTATTTAAAGAGTTCTTCCTTTGCTTTAGGCACACAATGGCCGCTGTCCGCCTGTGTGTGCAGGGGTGAGCGTATGAAAGGAGAAGAGGTGCACATTAACATCGCTTAAGGTTTTCTTCAGCCCTCAAATGAACTGACTGCAAAGTAACTTTATAACTCGCTGGAGGATGAAGGCTTTTGTTCGAATTTCCCAACGGGGAGGAAAAAAAGGGGAGGCGGCTGCTATTGTTAAACAACTAAAGCGCATGGGTATTGATGCGCCTTCAATTGCAAAACATCTGCCATTTACTTGGAGCCACTTGAGCGAGATTTGAATTCAAATAAAGCAGCAAGACTTTAGTTGTGTGCTGTCTTCTTAAGTGAGATGGAATCGGGATTTTTAGCACAATACATTTAAGAAAAATGCTATTCATTCAATCAATTTGAAACGATAGATCAATCAGAATCATTTAAGATAAAGTTTGAATTCCAAGACTAGGAGATATATTTCTAATTTTTTTTTACCCCCAATTCCCTATTTTTTGTTTAGTTTAAGGAGCACTTTCAGCAGAAGACTTCCCAATAAAAACAAGTATTATAGAATGATTATATTAACAAGTTAAAAATCATAACTACGAGATTTAAAGACCCCCTATTCAATTTAACAATACTACATAAATACAAACAAACTATTTGAATTAATTTTCAACAAAAATGTGTAAATTCCTTACCATAAAGTTGGGGCAAACTTGCTCCAAAATACCACCATAAAAAAGGATAGGGCCCAAATGTTATATCAGAAATAATGTAACAAAAAAGACGTTTATTCTACAAATAAAAGCAAATGGTAGAATTAACAAGAAAGTGAAAAGAAACAAAGATGATAATGTCAATGTATGGTATATATCATAAAATGGAGAAAAACATAGAAATGTGTATTTTGTAAATCAAAATAATTGTAATAGATCTGAAGCTGTCATTTGCGAAAATAAAATTGTCAGTAAGTTAAGCAACGTGTGCCGCACACGTTGCTTAACTTATAACGGAAGTCTGAAATTGGTATGAAATTGTCAATTTGTAGGTGTAAGCTTTGAGCTGCTCCCCCACCGTGCCATATGCTATGCTTAAGTGAAAGCATTTAACAATTCGTTCCTACTTTCACGGTCCATCCTCCACGTCTCCCGTGCAGGAGCAGTCAATAGCCGAGACGAAATGCCAATTGAGCCCCAGGAATGATCACATGCCCCCCGGGGGACGAAACTTTCCCACTCCCATGAAAAGAAAGACGTTCTATATATGCGCTGTAACCCATACAATGGCCAATTTTAATTTATTAAGCAGTGGAAAACAAAAAAACGAAACAAAACACACACAACAGGGCAAAGTTAAAAGAAGAGTCCGATACTATATAACAGGGGTAGGGAACCTATGGCTCGGGAGCCATATGTGGCTCTTTTTATGGGTGTATATGGCACTCTGCGAACCTGTGTGGTAAAATATGGGAACCGCTGGTTCCGGACGCACCAATGGGAGCGTCACTGTGGCACCGAAACTATCTCTAGCGCCTTTTTAAATCATATTTTTCTTCATTAGACTCTTCTGAATTTATTCTCTCATTGATACTCATTGATTAGCAACAGTGAAATAATGTTCTCAAAATATTTCAGACTTTTTTTTACTTGCAAAGTGGTGAAATGAATAATAAATGCTCACATTTTCATGGATTTTGACTTTTAAATTCGGAGTATGCCTCTCAAGGAATAATGTTTGAAAATATGAATTGTTTATGGCTCTCTACATCAAAATGGTTCCTGACCACTGCAATATAAAATGGTGGTAGCAGGGAAGATAAAAAAAACAACATTTAGGCATAGTTCACTTCCTCACACTTTCTGGTAGAGTTAATTAAATCATTAAAAAAAATTAAAGGGAGTTATTATCATGCTACTGTTTTTGAATTCTGTTCCTTTTTTACTTGTCGGCACCATAGTTAATCAGAAGGGTTATCTTTTTTAAATTATTGTAGCACTCAAACTCCACAAATATTTGGAATGTACTTTAAATATTTGTTGTTTTTACGGGGCACGTTGGACATGTTAAACGTTACGCTTAGTTTCTCAACATTTAAAATTCTTTCGTCTGGAGGTATCACTGTCAAACTGTGCCATCTAGTGGTGATATTAAATATCATTTTTAAATGGTAGTTGGAGAAAAACATGAATGGAATAACATTGACTTTGTTACAGATGTCACTAAAAACTTGAATCATTTTTGTCATGAAGGGCAAATATTAGTTTTAGTTTAGCTATAGTTTATATATTTTTAAATTAATGTATTTGAAAACAACAGCAATCCATCAGAAACTACAAATAGATATATTTATCTAATTCTGAATGTATTAGTACATTGGAACAGGATTATTATTTCAGGATACTTTGTGTGATATTTATACATGGTGATGTACTGTGGTTTTATTTTATATTTGTATTGGTTTAATGAAGATTGGTAAGGAATACAAATTCCCTTCTTCATTGAAATAATAAAAAAACTAGAGCATTACTGACTAATTGTTTTGGTGTAATTCTGGATTAAACCTTGGAAGTACTGAGGTGTATTTTTATGAGGTTGAAATAAGATAATGTAACATTTTGGAAGGAAATACCACAAGGGGACAGCATAAAGGTTGGAAAGCACCGCCAAAGCAAGCAGACCTTGAATAAACTTGCCCTTGTACAACACCCAAATAGTGCCAAAGACAATCCAGGTGAGGACGATCAGGAGCAAGCAGAATGTAATTGCTTTGGCTTCATTGTAGTTTTTAGGGAGGTCCTTCCCCATGTATGAGAAAATAAAACAAAGGATGGACAAAAACATGTAGAACAGAATTGGACCCGAGGTTGCCTCTGCACTTAAATAACAGCTCAATATGATTTTGTCTCGAGCCCAAAAGGTATCATTGTACGGAATTGGTGTGGCAACTGAAATAGCGATCAAATTCAGGGCACTTTGTATCGTAAAAGCCCCCACGACAACAAACCACTGCCCATGATATTTCACCCACCATCTGTGTAGTTTGGGGAATTTAGTGGCCATTTTAAAAATGCAAATAATCTGGAACGCACGCACTAAAAAGCATGCAAGACATACGGAGTAAAGCAAAGAATATGGAAAGAAACGCAAGATACATGCAGAAATGGAGGGTTTGCCAAAAAAGAAGATAATGCTCAGGCTGCCCAGACTGTGGCAGGCCAAAATGAGGAAGCACATGTAGCCACCAGCGGACTTGACAACTGGCGTGTTGAAGTTGAGGGCAAAGATGACACTGATGGTGACTACCAGGGCCAACAAGAGCAGGGTGGCTGCAATGATGAATATAGAGCCAGGGTCTTTAGATGAGAGGTACTCAACATCTCGAAGGGTGCATGATGTACTGGCTTCTGAAGACCACTCCGTGTCCTTACAGTCCACACAGGTATATGCATTCTCTGTAGTGCAGACAAAATACCTTGGTTCCTGAGTTTAAATATGGCTAAGGGTTTTATACAAGAAAAAAAAGGTACTGGGACTAATGTTCCCTCTAATTTTTCGTTGGTCTGGGCAGAAAGACAACCTCCCTGAGTGCTGTGAGTGACATCATTATTGCTCGCTATGGGCACACCAGTATTACAACTGCAATAAGCAGGTGCATGTCAATGTTCCCTCTAATTTTTCATGTAAAACATGCTGTAAAACACGAAAAACATAAGAGTGTACAGAGCGACTGACACTGGTTGCAGGGTAAACGGCGCCATCATGGGGAAAGGGGTATAAAATAAAATAAAAAAGAAAAAGTTTGGATTTTATTTACTACGCGACATATGATTGCTGCTGCGCAGAGAAGACAAGAGTAGTGCGCAATTGCAACTTTTAAGTGACCATCCAGTCGAACTGCTAAAGTAGGGCGGAGGTGGGGGACTAAGTTTAAGCATTGGGCTACATACGACACACTAAACGACTTATTTTGTCAAAATGAAGGTCACATGATTAATTAAAGATGCTATTAAGTATGGACAAATGCACATTTATTGCATTGATATTAAATCATTGCTGAGAAAAACTGGAAAGAGAGCGACCTTTGTAAAAGGAGGATGTTTTGAAATAACAAAAGAAATGTTCCTTCTTTGAGACTAACCTGTGATGTTGATGTAGGTTCCCGCAGGACATTCTTCACAGGTGAAACAGCACTTGTGAATTCCATCTTGCTTCTTTGCAAATCCAACAGGGCATACATCAGAGCATCGTGAAGTAGGCACCTACACATGACAAGGGGTGCAGTAACTTTGAAAAATGTAAGGAAATGAACCATATTCAGTGTATTACATTCTGGAGGCATATTAATTATACTATAAATACAAAGTAATGTGAAAGATTGCCACTAAACTGTGATGAGAAACGAGGAAATTGTTTACCTTAGTGTTTCCATGCCACTGAATTTTGGTCTCGTCAATGAAAAAGTTAAACGAGGACTGAAATTGGTACAAGCCGATCTCCTCTATTTGACCATTCCTTTTCCACGAAACAATGGAATAAGATCCAAATTTGGGATCTCCATAAGCATCAAAGTGAATGTGTTGGTTCAACAGAGTAAAGTTGGACTTTTTTAGCTCCACCAGAACCTGAGAGGGAAAATATGTTAATATTAAAAGCTCACAATTTAAAAATCATTCTAAGGCAGGGGTGGGCAAACTTTTCAGCCCCGGGACCACATTGACTTTTAAAAATTTGACAGATGGGCCGGGTCAGCACAAGATACGATACATATAAAAAAGTGCATCCGTTAACAGTACATATGAAACATAAACAGAAAAAAATAACTGAAGTATTAACATACTCATTACTCATCATTAAAGAAAAAAGTATAAAGTATAGTAAAAAGGAATGTATTAAGAAATATTAAAATGTAATTTAAAAACGTTAGAGGTGCTGTAAAACACAAAAAACAAATAAGAGTGGACAGAGCTACTGCCACTGGCTTCCGTGTGAAGGCGCCATCTTGGCGAAAAAACATTTGGACGTCGGCAGGTAGGATTAAAGAGCCGTATGTGGCCCGTGGGCCGTAGTTTGCCCATGTCTGTTCTAAACAATGCCACCAAATTAATCAATTTCATGTTAAACAAAAGTCCTAAAAACAAAATGTTAGAAAGAATACAGTTCAAATGGTTTGAACACAAGCCACTCACCTTGTACGGAAGGACTGAATTATTCCTTTGACAGGTATGTTTCTCACATTTCAAAACGTTGTGCAAAGCATGAGCAATAGCATATACAGCCGAATAAACTGAAAAAGAATATGATGGGTCTAATGAGATGATATCCCGCACTGTAAGATTGGAGCAGTTACAAATCTGATTGCAAAATTGAAGTTCCTCCACTTTGTCACAATGGCTTTTGCTCTGGGAAGCGAGAAGAAATTCGCTAAAACCGGGAATTTTCAACACTGTCTGAGACACTCCCAGTACGGTTCCAATCTTTTCAATGTCTTTCATCTTTGGGAGCTTCTCATTTAAGGACCAAGTGTCCACAGCCAGCCACACCTTGTCTTGGACACCCAACCGCACCGCTGACTCAATAAGAGCCTCGGCCAGCATTTTGGGAGCAAAAACAACAATAGTTTTTATTTTGTGTACTTGTATTTTCTGGAACATTTCTGAATAATTTGACATGTGATTGACCTGCAAGGCAAGGGCCAGACAAATGTCAGTTTCCTTAATCATCCTTCTGAAGAGTTCCAGGCCATCATTGCCATAAGCATCATTGCTGTTCAGGAAGGCCACCCATTGCCATTTGAAGTGTTCCATGATAGCAACAATTACTTTGATGATGGCTTTATTGGAATGTACAGTCCGCAGGAAAGAGGAATATTTGGCTTTTTCAGAAAAGGCCGAGCTGGCGGCTCCATAGCTGACCTGTTGGAGGTTATAGAGGAGAGTCTAGATTTAATGGCATGGACTGTTTTTTAATTCAGATGGCAGTAACCATGATCACTGTTATCTGATTTCTTTTACCGCGACCGTTTGGTCGCCGGTCTTTTGGTACCTTTTGGTTGCCGGTCAAATGGTGACAGAGAGTTTACAGTTGAAAACAGCTCTCAAAATTATATTCATGAGAGTTTAATATCTAAGTACTGTTTAATATCTAAGTTCTGTTTAATATCTAAGTACTGTTTAATATCTAAGTACTGTTTAATATCTAAGTACTGTTTAAGTTCCAAGTACTGTTTAATATCTAAGTACTGTTTAATATCTAAGTATTGTTTAATATCTAAGTACTGTTTAATATCCAAGTACTGTTTGATATCTAAGTACTGTTGAAACCAGCTCTCAAAATTATATTCATGAGTTTAATATCGAAATATCTACTGTTTTCAACAGTACTTTGATATTAAACTCTCATGAATCAACAGTAGATATTTAGATATTAAACTCTCTCTCGTGAATATAATTTTGAGAGCTGGTTTCAACAGTACTTAGGTATTAAAAAGTACTTAAATATTAAACTCTCTCTCTCTTAGATATTAAACTCTGTCTGATGAATATAATTTTGAGAGCTGGTTTCAACAGTGAACTCTCTGTCACCATTTGACCGGTGACCAAACGTCTGAGCACCTCTTTTACTTCCACTAATCAGTATTCCCTTGCAAGAAGCCCTATTTACAGTGTGAATGCAGAAAACCTCCAAACAAGTTATTTTTGCTGCAAATCCGAAAAGTCAAAATGTATAAACTGAGAACTGTTACCAGTGGAATGAGATCCATCAAGAAGAGTGGCGCTACAGTCAAGACGTCTGTACTTGTGTATGGGCCAACCACACCTATAACTTTGGAGTCCGCAGACAAATTTAGCTTTTCTTCACTCCAAGGTTTGATCAATCCATTGGCTGAAATAAGATCAAAAACACCTGGGAAATTCTGTGAAACTGAACAATGGTCAAATATCTTGTAGCCCAAAGCCACATTGGGCAAGAGTTCTGTGGAGTTATTGATCTGTTCCACCGAGAATCTCATCAGCTGAAACCTCCGATAACTTGAAAGACTGAAGGTTTGACTGAAATAAAAATAAACAAATCAATTTCTCTGGATTAGCAATCGAACTGAATATTATTTTTGGAAAAGTACCACTGTAATAAAGTCTCATTTAAATGTGTTGCATATCATGTCTGTACATCACAAATAAAGGTACCGTATTTTCACGACTATAAGGCGCACTTAAGTCTTAAATTTTCTCCAAAATAGACAGTGCGCCTTATATATGGAAAAACATTCATTCATTGAGGGTGCGCCTTATAGTCGTGAAAATGCTGTAATTTTTGGCTTCTGTTTAGGGACTTACCTAGAGCAGTGAATGGCTTCTGGTCTCTCTTGGCTAACAGAGCTACTTTGGTGAATATCAAAAAGTCCACCGATCAAATAATCACCATTGAGTTTGAACTGAGAATTGCATGGACTCAATGTCCATGCTGGTAAAAAATATCCAATCAGATACAGAGAGGAAAGAAAACACATTCTTTTGGTTGACATTGACCAAGCAGTGAAAGATCTGTGTGTGCTTCCCTGCTTTTTAAAAAGTAACATGATGCTTCCATTGGGCAGGAAAAACAAAACATGTTGTGAACATTTCCTTGCAATTTGGAATGCATGATTGAAATTGGTCTGGATATTTGTAAGGGGTGACGGATTTACAAATCAGTATGCAAAGACAATCTGGACAGGCGGTGAAGACTTAACAAGATAATAGCAGTTTCTGCAAAAACAAACAGAGTTGAAGAAATTTGGGTGAAAATTGCAATTGTAGAATTATGTTCCGTATTTTCAAGCACAATATTGTATTAGCAGGAAAAGCAGTCCCAGGTGAAAGTTGGAGAATTTAAAAGGACAAACGAGGTCACAAACACAAATATGTTCATTCAACCAGTTGGCATCGGGATATTTACATACAAATGTGGTGTGCACCAAAAACAAATGATTTGCAAGTAGTTTCGACCCTCATGTTAACAATCTATTTTAGTTTCTTAACATTAGACAGGAAAGTAAAATTCAATTATTTGGAAGATGTTTCCCTATTTTACTGTTTGATTCACAGAAATGTGAAAAAAAATGCAGTTTCTGTTTTTCCGATCTGATAAAAAACAACCAAAAACTGTGGGAAGACTTCAATTTTTGTTAAAAACTTTACACAGTCATCCATCTTTGCTATTTGCCAATGCTTAACACTATATCTAGATAATAACCAATCATGATATCATAATTTCTGGTTTTAAAGGATTCATTTAACTCAGATATTCTCCAAAGAACAAAAAAAATAATAATTTGAAATAGCAGTATGGCGTGGGTACTGTTTCAAGAGACATTTTTTTTAATAGCATTTAAAGTGGGGGGAAAAATACACTTAATTAAAAACAAGTTTTGAACAGTTATACAAGAAATCAATAACATGCAAGACATAAGAAACAGATTGAATGCATGAACTCATAAACCCAATTAACCAATTTTTTTTTTTTACAATTTCAGATGACATTTATTTAAACACTAACAAATTTGTATGGAGATTAAAGGGGGAGGAAAAAACAAAAATAAATCTCAAATGTCATATTTAAAGATATAATATATATATGTACAAATCTTTTCAACAACCCCTTGAAAACAACTTTTTACAAGAAATATGTTTGCTCCCTTACAAACAATGTTGATCAGAGTTCTGTGAGAGCAAGATTTTTTCCAAGAGTTTGAAAAACAAAATATTAAAAAAAGTCATCAGGGGTAGACAAAAAAAAAAAGTGTGATCGCCACCCACTTCATCCATTTGACACAATAAAAGCCCTCTATCTCAGTTTTCTTACGTTTCCTCTGCAAAAGAAAGAACAATTTGCATGGAATGACTGTCATTTTTTTATGAAGAACAAACAGGTTATACATGAGTACGATATCTTGTCTACAAATTTTTAATAAATGGCACTGAGGCTTAAACACATTAGTCCTAACCTCAAATTTCACTTCATCCTAAAGCTACCCAGTGAAGTGAAAAACAAGGCAACCCTCCTTCTTTCTACATCTCCCAAAAATGTACTCATTGAAAACAAAAGAAAGAAAAAAAGAACACTTTCGAATGGAGCCCATTAGAAACTGGATTTGGGTGGCCTGTTTGAAGAGGCTATCTTGCATTTGTTGAAATTTAAGGTAAAGCAAATCCATGAACTTTCCATTTTAAGCAAAATGCCCTCAAAGTGCCGTTTTAAGTGTGACTAGCGTATTTTATTTCTTTAATTTAAGTGTAACTAGCATTTTTTATTTTTTAAATTTAAGTGTGACTAGCGTATTTTATTTTTTTAATTTAAGTGTGACTAGCGTATTTTATTTTTTTAATTTAAGTGTGACTAGCGTATTTTATTTTTTTAATTTAAGTGTGACTAGCGTATTTTATTTTTTTAATTTAAGTGTGACTAGCGTATTTTATTTTTTTAATTTAAGTGTGATTAGCGTATTTATTTTTTTTTTATTTAAGTGTGACCAGTGTTTTTTTATTTTATTTAAGTGTGACCAGCGTTTTTTTATTGTATTTAAGTGTGACTAATGTTTTTTACTCTATTTAAGTGTGACTAGCGTTTTTTTTTTAAATTTTGTTTAAGTGTGACTAGCGTTCCTAATTGTTTTGGTGACCTGTATCCAAAGACATAGGCGAGTCTTTTAACATAAGTTAAAGATTTTCATCAATTCGTGTTTCAATGAAATGCAACAAATGCAAATTTTACCTAAAAAAGTTAACTGATCAACTTCAGAGTAGGATTACATTTCAGTATCTCCAACTAAAAAGCTCTTGCTATTTTTATGTATGCTTTTAAATGACACTAACGACCAATATCACATGAAACAAACAAATTGCTCATGGGATTTTATTTAGAACATGTTTAACATGGGCCGGCTTATTTATCAAATGATTTGTAGCAGATATTTTTAATTCATTTAATTTATATTTTGTGGTAACCTGTACATAACAATACAAGTAGGCTTTCAAAAGGCATAGGGCAGCACCAGATCTCAAAAACTACTCGAAACAAACGTTGGCCATATTATCTAAAAAAAAAAGGACTGGTTATCACAATCCTTAGCAGACAAAGGCAACACTTCAAGACTTATTTGATCAGCGCCATTCATATTCTCTTTCAATACTTTCAAATGTCGAAAATCAAGTCTTTTCTTATTTTATTTGTGTCATATAACTCCCTCCCCTTACCACAAAATGATCTAAGCCCCTGCACTGTGAGTGGTAAATTTCAAACAAATAGGATGAAAAGTGGGACTTTTAACTTGCAAAAGGTTTCCCTGTTTCTTCCTTGCCTTTGTATGTCCTCTTCCCATGTGTGAATGGTAAGTATCTATACTTGATCATATGCTAAAAAGAGAGAAAAGGGGCGGGGCAGAGAGAAAATTAGTCATCAACATGCCAGTAGGTTTAATAGTCTTTAAGTAGCAGTCTAAACAACTTTCAGGGACAGAATGAATTGGTATCTTTACCTTGATCTGCCTTTTCATGGTGATGCAGAAGAGCATGATGAAGTACATGACAAGTATGGGCCAAAACACCGGCACATTGAAGGCTTCAAAAAATGTGCAAATCATGGCAATGACAATGCCTTTTGTTGCTGAATGCCTGCCACCCAAAAATATATCATTTAGAAACAATCAACTGTTGTATCAATTCTACTAAAGTTAATTCTACTGAGTGTTATCAACACTACATTGGCATAACATTTATTTATTCTTTAGTAAGAGTTTATATGTGGACATTTTTCATTTGAACGAAAACGGTGTCAAATTGATTTATTTTTTTACCAAGAAGCTCACTTTATAGAACAGTGTTCCCTCGCTTATCGCGGTTAATGGGGACCGGGACCACCCGCGATAAGTGCATTTTTGCGAAGTAGGGATTCCCCTTCAAAAATGCTTAATTTGAATTTAATTCCAATTTTTTTTAAATTAATTAATTTATTTTTTATCCCCCTGTATACAGTAAACCATACAGAATACGGGTAGAGAGAGTGAAATTCATGTTATAACAAAAAAAACCTGCAAAATATGTTGTTTCAATGTAATATTTGTATTATTTTTTCCCCCAAAAAAATCTGCGAAGCTCTGAGTCCGCGATAGCTGAACCGCGAAGTAGCGGGAGAACACTGTATTGTTTTCTGCTCAGGACACAATGTGACAATAATCACATTAAAAACAAATTTCCATATATCTATTTCAGGGGGTGGGGGGTATATCATAAATATCTGTGGGTTGTCTCGGTGTGACAATAAGAACCATAGAACAATGAAAACCGGAGTACCCGAAGAAAACCCCCACACGTCCGGGGGAGAACATGCAAACTCCACACCGGGAGGTCCGGACCTAGGATCGAACCCTCAAATCTCAGAACTGTGAGGGTGACACGCTAACCACTCATCTTAATCTGTGAATGGAGCATGGGAAGAATTTACCAGAATTTGAACTCGGGCAGCCTCCGAATGAAAGGACGGAACTCTTCATTCTGCTTGGTAGGAAGGGCAGGGCCCTCATCTACAGCAAAGGCAGGATGGTAAATTGTTAAATCCATTTAGAAACTTACATTAATACAAACACAAATAAAAATTTAAACAAATAGTCTTTTGAGATAAGAATGTACACAAAACTTTTAGGGATGCCTTTAAAAAGGAAGTGCCGCATTTTTCCACTGCATTCGATTGTAAAAGTACACCAAAAAAATTGTAATGCATTCTACCCAGCACTGGAAATTAGACAGAGACTCCGCAATAAATCTGACTAAACCACAAAGCAAAAACAAAAAGCAAACTTGGTAGAATTTACCTTCGTCAAGGAGTGATGGATCCACTTTTGGAGATAGAAAAGCAATGAACAGGTTCAGATGATAGATTCCCAGGGCATATGTGACTATATACCAACCCTGCAAAGTAGTGGAAATCAATCCAAGGCTTTTCTTTTGCTGGGACATATTTTACAGATAGCAATAAAACAATGGCGTTTCCTAAATAACAAAAAATCTAAAGAAATGAAGGGGAGTCAATGTTAACATTTGTTTCTAAAAAGAACATTTGCCAATAGTTTATACATATTGTGTGACCAATGCAACATGTCAAGTTTGTTCTGTGGTAATTCTTTGGATTATTTACCAAAATCTAGGTCGTCTCCAGTCCGCTATTTAAATAGTTTTTATGTAAGTAACATCACAAATTCCATCTGCCATTTACAAATACATGCAGAAAAGTAGACCTCACCTGTAGTATGTACACTCTGATCATGTATAGCGCGGTGAGTAGAAGAGTGGAGCCCCATCGGAATGCAGAGTATGGTGTTGATTTGTCTAGCCATGACTGGTAAATCTGTTACACGTGAGACAAAACAATAATGGCTTTTAAAATCTGAGAAAATGTACTGTATTTTAAATCAACACTATATACAACAATATATTTGCTTGTGTAGCACGCTCCAGATACAGTTTGGTAGCTCTGGCTAGTCCACTCTATCACTAGCCAATCATAGTTGGTGAAAGTGATGATGTATCCCTACGCCAAATAATGCCTGAAATGTTGCCATTTAATATACCCGGGTATATTAAACGAAAAAATATGGTAACCTTTGAGGCAGAGATTTTGAATAAAACAAGGAGCATTGCAACTGGAAGAGATATTGTATAAAATTTAGTATAATAATTCCAAATACCTCAACATATTCATATATAATATTCTTAATTCTAAATTAATACTATTCCTTATGGACACAATGATAAAAAGATGTTACCTGTCCAGTCCGAGTGAAAAAGGCAGCGATTATAGATTGTTTTCCATGGATTGACTCCCCAACACTGTCCCCTTCTGACATTCTAGAGGTACGAGTAGAAAAAAATTGTATATTAATAACAAATAATTATAGGCTCACCTGTTTTCAACATCGAGCCAGCACATAAAGTAATATATTTTTCAAAGAATTAAAGCTTTATTCTAGAGAGTGCATTAGTCAATAAAAAAATATATTTCAAAATCATCTCAGGGTCAATCTACATGATTCTAACAATAGTTATTGGGTGGACGAGTAAAAGTAAAAATAAATAAATAATAGAATTAGTTCACGAAAAAAGAAACCATAAATATCTGCAATCAATCTTTTTAAACAATACTTATCTGCTTTTACAGCTTTTTGAATTATACAAGCAGAACATTTAACATAAAAATACTCTTTACATGTGAATGCATATTTTTTATGAATTATATTCTTTTATATCCTATTTTATTCCTATTGAATTTGATAAAAAATGCATGTTGGGTGTTCTACAATATTTGAAGAATAAAGTTGTATGTACATTGAATTCTAGGCTGGTAGAATATTTTTTTTTTACTTTCGTTTAAATGTATCTTACAACGAGGTTTATAGTTAGTATACGTGCATAAAAGGATATATTTTACATTCAACACAAAAGAATTTGGAAAATAGTATCCAAAATCGACGTTGTGCATTAGTAATATTAGCATCAGCTATAAATGACCATTTATTCCGGTTACGTCGAAGAGAAATTATATTTATATGCATATATGTGTATTCAAAATAGTTAAATGAAACAACGATTTCAAGTGCACTCTTTGTGTTGAATTTAATGTACTACCAGTCACCCAAATCAATGCGGGGCGATTGACGTTGTTCACGATAACATCAGCTCAGAAATGCCGACAGAACAGAAAGCAAAAGATTTAGCAAGCATGTTAAGAAAAGCCTTTGGAAAAACGTTGCATAGACGTTCAAACCAGTCAGCAATACAATTGCATGAGGAAAACGTAGCACAAATACGAAAATTTGCCGTCAAGCGATCATGTGTTCAGTTACTCACGTTAGCTTCCGAATGACCACGGGAACTGGCTAACTAGCCATCAACCTTCGGCCTAAATTAACGAGCCAGTGGGTGATGTAGTTTTCAAAAAACGTTTAATTATTTGCCGCTACCGTTTTAAAATACAACAAAAACTACATTTCCCACGGACTGGTCACTTTACAAGCCATCAGTGGGAAGGTAGTTCTTGGAAAACATTACTCCAGTTTCTATACATATTCCCATTGAAAACGTTTGACTACAAATCCCTACAAAACATTCGATGTGACAACTCACTTCCGGTACATGGCTTGTGCACTGCTAGCTGATGGACAATCTAAAACCTCTACGCTATTATCGGCACTACGAAATTATTTTTGAATGAATTGTGACAGAAAAAACACTTCAGCGTAATATCACTCCCGTGTGCCACTACTACGTCTCTATAAACGGGGCGTAAACGTCCAAAAGTAGTATTTTCTTACCTGATATAGCCGCTGTGTCACTACCCGGCTCGACTTCAGATAGACACCCGAGCTAAACTGAACACGTCAGTACTTCCGGAAGTTTGGCATACGTCAGACTAGACGAGTTGAACTCCGAAAACAACGAGCCGTCGCTAAATATTTTTTATTATTATTTTACTGTAGTTAGCTCTCCAAGTGCCACCTTAATGAGGGTTTTTTTTTTTAAATTTTGCATATAATCTGACGATTTTTTGTTTCTAATTCAGCACACGCACCATCAATTGTCATTTTCTAAGTTAGCAGGGTTGTTAACACTTCTCTAAAATGACTGGAATTAAACTAATTTTTTCATTCATTCATTCAATCTCTGAACCGCTTTATCCTCAATAGGGTTGAGGGGGGTGCTGGAGCCTATCCCAGCTGACATCAGGCCAGAGGAAGGGGACACCCTGAATCAGTGGCCAGCCAATCACAGGGCACGAGGAGACGTACAACCAACCATTCACTCTCACACTCATATCTAGAGGTAATTTAGAGTGTCCAATCAGCATATCATGCATTTCTTTGGAATGTGGGAGGAAACCAGAGTAACCGGAGAAAACCTGCCCAGCCCCAGGAAGAACATGCAAACTCCAAACAGGTGAAGATGCCTGGATTTGAACCCAGGACACCAGAGCTGTGAGGCCGATGTGCTAACCACTCAAACTGAGTTAGTATGATGTAAAAGTAAAAAGTGTAGCGTGGGAAAACTAATCTGAGAAGCAGGATTTTATCAAAGTGCTACATAAATAACTGCAATGCAATACTACTGCTTATCTATAACTTTTACATTATCGATGCTGATTTATCCACAAACAGTTTTAATGGCACTGATGTACATATTAATGGCAAAAATAAAACAAACACTTTGTGTTGAGAAATATTACATTGAGTTTTTCCACATGTACACCTAACAAGAAAAAACATTCAACTTATATATTTTTAACATTAATGAATGGCAATCAATAAATGAGTATACCCTGTTTAACATTACTGGAAAAAATATCAAAACAGTTCATATGTTCATCATAATACTGAGTACACACTTAACAAAAAACTGTAAAGGTTGTACTTTACATAGCAACAAAGTACTCCTCCAATCGGCAAGTTTAATAAATGTACAAGAAATAAAAATCTGCTACACATTAGTGTTACGAAACAATATTTGTATTCATCATCATTATCAAGTTCATCATTTTAATCTTTGCATGATTTTATGAAACAAAACTGGAATGTTGCAGTTAAATATTCACAAAGAAATGCTACAAAACATACTTTAGAAGACTCATCAAGCATTAACACAGAAGGGAGGACCTTGCCCAGCAAGGTTTTACACAAAAGGAAGGACACAAATGTTTCATTGTAAACAAGGAGGCCATCCACTATTAACTACAAGTACATTTAACTCATATTATATATCTGATGTTCATATATAATACTGTCAACTGTGATGCAATGTTTTTCATTAACAGTCAAAAACATTTTCAAAGTATTACAATTAACTGCTAAATGACTGAATGCAATGTCCAACTTCTGCTACATGGAAAATCTGGCTAGTTTTTTTTTTAAATTTTTTTTACAAATACAGTGTTCCCTCGCTTATCGCGGTTAATGGGGACCGGGACCACCCGCGATAAGTGCATTTCCGTGAAGTAGGGATTCCCCTTCCAAAATGCTTAATTTGAATTTAACTCCAATTTTTTTATTTTTTATTATTATTATTTTTTACCCCCCTGGTTACAGTACACCATATAGAATACGTGTAGAGAGTGAAATTCATGTTATAACAAAAAAAAAAACTAAAATATGTTGTTTCAATGTCATATTTGTATTTTTTTTCTCCCAAAAAAATCCGCAAAGCTCTGCGTCCGCGTTAACTAAAGCGCGAAGTAGCGGGGGAACACTGTATACATCAATAACTATGTATATTTAGTAATTGAAAACACAGTGATACCTAAAAATAACATATTCAAAGTTCCTGGGGTACTAGTCTGTGAATAGACTGTTAATGATATTGGCAAAATAGAGTGGAGATGGGTTAGTGAACATCTCGTTCCATGAATTCCTCCTTTATTGAGTGCTTGCTGCGTTCAACTTTGCAGTCGGGCATATCAAAACCAAAGTCAGCCCACTCATCAGTCCCCGTCGCCATTTCAGTTGTTCCAACTACGCTTGACCTGTTGGGTATTGTAATGGTGTGACGGACACGGAAGTGCACGGCCTCCATCACACGTTGACGTTGCAATTCGCCGCCAGCGGCGCCAATGGCGGCGATGGCAGAGGCGGCCATGTTGCTGCTGGATCGTAGAAGTTGTTGGCTGTGGTAGTCTTGGTGGTGTGAGGATGCAGGGAGCTGGGGTGAGGCCCCTTGTTTCATGTCTTGGAGACCTCGCCAGATGGCAAGGCGGAGCTGTTCTGGGATCTTCAGTGCACCTAATTCCTAGTAAAAGAATAGTTAGTGGAAATGTGGTGAAAGAAAAGGAACGGTTAAAAATAGGTTGACATGTAAACCATGTGTTTGGTAAAAACAAAAGAAGATTCTGACAGTAGAATTTCAATTAAGAAATTACAGTATTTCATAACAAATCTTTAATGGTAATTCAAGTTATTTTTGTCAAGTTATTTCCTTATCATCATCTTTTTCTGTCAATTACAGCACCTATACTATAAAGTTCTTGTGGAAACTGACTCTAGGACACAGGTGTCAAAGTGGCGGCCCGGGGGCCAAATCTGGGCCGCTGCATCATTTTGTGTGGCCCGGAAAAGTAAATCATCAGTGCCGACTTTCTGTTTTAGGATCAAATTAAAATGAAGAGTATAGATGGATATTCAATTTCCTGATTTTTCCTCTATTAAATCAATAATTGTAATTTTTTTAGTCTTTTATTCTGTGTTTTTAGTTCAAAAATCATTTTCTAAAATCTAAAAATATCTGAAAAAAGCTAAAATAAACATTGTTTCAGATCTATAAAAAATGGTCTACTAAGTCTTGCATTGAGGGGAAAAAAGAGAGTAATTGTAAGATATTATTGGGACTTAAACAACAACAGTAAAAACAGCAAAATATATTGTTTTTCATCCAGTAATAAAATAATGAATGGATATTATTTAATCATTACCTCATTGGAGAGTGTTTGGAGATGGTAGATAGTTTGTAGGCCTTGAGAGGCAAAGTACTCAATGAAGTTTTGACAGCCCAGACTGGTTAGAAAGCTGTAGGGGAAAAAAAAACAACACTGTTTAGTTTGTTTTATACTACTGAGTAACAAGTCATTTTGGCAAGTATGGAAGCTGGGTTATAAATATAAAAAATTAAATAAATAAAAAAAACTTTAAATAATTATGATTCATTACTCCATTCTTGCTTTGGTGAAGATCCTTTATTATAAATACATAAAATATAAAAGTATTGGCAACATACAATGGTGGAAAAACCTTCTGCATGAAAAGATACGAAACATGTAATTCCACATGAATAAAAACGAGTGCTTTCATACATGATTTCAGGGAGGAAAATAAACAAAATTGTTAAATAAAATAGAATTCAAAACAAAAAAATTAAAAGTCCTGGTCTTTAATGACAAATAGATTAAACTCATGACACAAATTAACTCAGTAAGTGCATGAAATGAAATGTTCAGCTTTGCTTGCCTAGACCAGTGTTTCCCAATCACGGATGTTGTTTGGTTTTAAGGGCATAAAATTTTGTTGAGGTAAAGTCTGTGTAAGCAAAACATTGTTTTTTGAGTAATATTAGGATATTTAATATTGAATATTGAGAGAAACTAATGAAAGTCATCATAAAATGATGAGATTTAAAACTATTACTTGAACCCGAAGGTTTTCAGTGTCCGCAGACATCAACTTTTTCCATGAGGTCAATGTGAAAAATTTGAATTTGGAAGAATTCTGTGGGTTTATTTGATTCCTGGGGATAAAACCTTACTATGAAGACCCGAATAATCATATGCCTACGATTATTTTTTCAACTCAAATTTTCGCATGCCTACGATTCTTATTCGGGTGCCCACGATTATTAATTTTTGCCTCAATTAAGTCCGTGCAGCAGCAACATTGTTCTATGTCATTAACTTTCTAGGTGTAAAGCACACGTGCTGTTTTTACTAACGTACTAGTACTAGTAAGAACGTGCAATTGCCACTGGTAGAGTTGCAATATACATAATTACAATGTATTGGTAGGCCTAATATATACGAGAGTTACGTTATAATCAATTCATTGCAGCAATTATTTGCAACTGTAATACAACTTTGCAATACGATTATCAATCACTAATTATCTCGTGCCTACTAATATTCATTATTTTTGGAATTTTCCACTGCCTACTATTATTCTGGTGCCTACTATTATTTATTCATTTGGAATTTTCCACTCCCTACTATTATTCCAGTGCCTACTATTATTCGGGTCTTCATAGTAATGAGAAAAAAAACGTTATATTCTTAATGTAGGCGACCTAGTTTTGAATTTGAATATTTTCATATGATGGTGTGCCTTGAGATATTATTTTTTTTAATGCAAAAAGTGTGCTACAGTTAAAAAAAATGGCAAAAACACTGGCCTACACTAAAGAAAGAGCTCCCTTATGACCAATTCATATGATTTGACTTTTCGAAAGATATTTTAACAAAGGCGTGTTACTTCCTGTGTAATTATCTTTTGGATGGCTAAGAACAACAAAGACAAAATGTATTTGGTGTACAGTATGAACATTCAACATTAACACTTACACTGTACACTGCATAGGGCAGGACCATAGTAGTATACTACAAAGCATTTAGCTCAACTTTACTGATTTAATTATTCCTTTTTCCCTACTCTGTCCATTTTTCAAGTGGTCCATTCATCACACCACGCCTGATTTGCTGCATTGTATTTCCAGGACTAAACTTTGGTCAAAAATAACAACGTAATTCATCACTTCTTTACAAACATTGATGAGAAAATTTGCTGTTTTGAGGATATCAGTGTTGAACAGATGAAATGTTAAACAAAACAAAAAATGGTCTTACACAGAAAAATTGAGAAGAAGTGTCATTGGAGGGTGAGGTACCTGACAAGGTTGGGGTCAGGGTTATACGGAGGGGGTGGGCTGCAATGTGAAGCAGACACTAAAGTCTGACTGCTGTGGCCACCGTTCATGTCACCATTAGACTGCATGTGATGGTTACTGAGCATGTTGTGACCTATGAGAAAAGTCAGTGGATGATATTATTAAAACTAGGTTTACATTTAAACTACCGTATTTCCACGACTATAAGGCGCACTTAAAAGTCTTAAATTTTCTCCAAAATAGACACTGCGCCTTATAATACAGTGCGCCTTATATATGGAAAAACAGAAAACCAAAAAACCAAAAAAACACCAGTGTCAAATATTAAAAAAACACAAGCGCCTGAACTGAAACAATACTGTTAAATATAGTTCCTTTCCCACTGCAAGATTTTATACAAAAAAATCCAAAACATCAACAATGGCTGGCTCTAGAGGTGACTGTGTAGAGAGTGCTTCATACCTGGAAGTCAATAGCAATTATTGATTTTCATGACTATAAGGCACACTTAAAAGTCTTAAATTTTCTCCAAAATAGAGACTGCGCCTTATAATACAGTGCGTCTTACATATGGAAAAAAAGTCATTCATTGAGGGTGCGGTTTATAATGCAGTGCGCCTTATAGTCGTAAAAATACGGTATTTTAAAATGTATCGTAATATAAACGTGTTTTTATAAGATAAGTTGATAACCATGCACAAGAAAAATATCTTTGTTATTTCAAACAAGATATACTGTACAGCACAGGTGTCAAAGTGGCGGCCCGGGGGCCAAATCTGGCCCGCCGCATCATTTTGTCCGGTCCGAGAAAGTAAATCATGAGCGACTTTCTGTTTTAGGATCAAATTCAAATGGAGAGTATAGATGTATGTTAAATTTCCTGATTTTCCCCTTTTAAATCAATAGTTGTAATTTTTTAAACATTTTTTTCTGTTTTTAGTTCAAAAATCATTTTGTAAAATCTAAAAATGTATTTTAAAAAAAGCTAAAATAAACATTGTTTAAGATTGATTAAAAAACTGAATATTTGGGGCTTATAATCCAGTTCTTTCCATCCATTTATAAAAGAAAAATCTAAATATTATATCTAAAATGGTCCGGCCCACATGGAATCGAGTTGACGTTTACTTCATTTTTTTCTGTTTTTAGTTCAAAAATCATTTTGTAAAATCTAAAAATTTATCAAAAAAGCTAAAATAAACACAGTTTTAGATCAATAAAAAACTGAATATTCAGGGCTTTTAATCCATTTATATAAAAAAAAATCTAAATAAAAAGCTACACTTTTACTCATATATTGTTTTACAATTCCTACCCATTCTGAATCACACTCACCCATATTTCCAATATTTGTGTGGCCACTGTGATGATGCTGGGTCTGATGCCCTGCCAGGTGGTTGGCTGTTTGTGATTTACTAAGGCCTCCATGCGGGTGATGCTTGTTCATATTTGACTGAGGCGAGGTGGGGCATGCCATGTGGCTTCTGCAGAAATACATTAATCATTGGAAAGTAAGCCATGTTATGCAATAGTAAGCATATTATCTTAACAGTGACTTACGGTCTTTGTAGCAGCTGCTGTTGTGCTTCTTGTCGATAGGAGTCCACAAGTGGCTGAGGGACAAGTTCCACCAATTCCAAACTGTCTTTAATCTTCATAAGCAGTTCAAAGTTTTCCCTACCACGAACCTACACATAAAAATACAAGTGTTATAGATTACTGTTACAGTTTTAATACAAAATATTTACACAAAAAATACCATGCATTAAATCCAAGTATTGTCTGTAACAGTGGTTCCTAACATTTATTAAGCCAGGAAGTTTATTTGTTTATTTAAATTCGTGTCTACGTTTAGTCAGACATTTGGTATTATTCTTAAGCATATTAAAGTATTAATTTTACCTTAAGTTGATATGTGAAAGCTTTATAATTTCAACATGACTTAATATAAATTTGTCTCTGCATCATGGCTTTCTCAAAAGATTGGACATTTCTCTTTAAGGGCAAATAATAGAGAATAAGGACAATGGTTAAAATACAGTGTTTTAACCAGGGAAAGAACAAATAGCATGAATAAAAAAGGCAAAAAATGTGCATGCTAATCGCACTTTAAGGTGTCAACCAAATAAAAATGTCACAAAAAATATTTTGTACTGTCATGAAATAATGATGATCGTTTCTCACGTGACTCACAAAGTGATTTACAGTGCGTAACATGATAATAACACTTACAGGAATATAATAGATTTCGTCTTCTCCATGCCTCCGTTTTCTAATGTTAACATTTGGGCAGGAAATATTTGGTGGGTTCGGTTTGAAATCTGTAGACAATAGATGCATACAACCAATTAAGTACATTTGAAGTTTTTGTTAGTCCAACAGCCAGTAATGACAAAATTTAAATAAATAGATAAATAACTCACTGCGTTTGTTGACGCTGCCATTTTTTGCCACGTTTTCATTCAGGGATTGCTGTTCTTTAAAGTGGTCCTCGTCTGCTTTGCGATCTCGTCCAGGACATGCACATATTCGGCCTTCAAATGACCTTCGACCTAACACTTGTCCACTGCGGGATTGTTGTTATAACAGTTGTAGTTAACCAGGTACAGTGTTCATATAGCAAAAATAAATTTAAAGTATGTATTTATTCTTACAGAAATCAGTTGAAATGACATAATTGAAAGGACAACTCACTCTCTTGATTCCAAGGTAATAATGATCAGGATGGGTCTCCTGTTCATGCCACCTACACAGCTGCTGTTGCACATAAAGTTGTACAATATTGTGGTAAACTCTGTCCCCACCTGAAATATGAAATAACAAATCTTAGAGCTGTGTAGTACATCTTTTAAAATGCTGGAAACATACAATGTGGAATTGGAATTACAGTGGTACCTCGAGATACGAGCTTAATTCGATCAAGGACTGAGCTCGTATGTCGATTCTCTCGTAACTCAAACGAACGTTTCCCAATGAAATGAATTAAAAACAAATTTGTTCGAAACCTCTGAAAAACACTAAAAACAGGATATTGGATTGGAAAAAATGTTATATTTCTTCTAATTCGCCATCTTTTAACAAAGTAATATATAACTAGTGGTTTAATATTACAAAAATGTCTTTAATAGTACTAAAATTATACAGATTTCGAAGGGGGGGGGGTGTTTGTACAGCAGCGTGCTCGTAACATAAAATAAACAAATTTAAATGAACTTGGATTACGATGCAGACACACTCAAAATTAGATTTATTCGAACCTAACACTAAAGTTAATTCTAATTTTGTTTGACATTTTGATACATTTTAATTCCCGGGTTGGCTCTTTTTGCCCCGCCTCCACACTCAGTCAATATCGAGGGTAGTTTGAGTTTGTATTCCCTTCAAAATACTCCCAAAATGATCACACAAATGTCCTCACAACAGGATAACGAGAAGTAGTATATATGCCATTCGCACTGACTAACGGGAAAAAAAACACTGAAAAAAATGCAACGCTCCGCCCAGTGCTCGCAGAGACATTACATGAGGGAGTTGCGGGGAGAGAGACCGTGCCCATGATGTTCTTATGAGCAAAATCTCGTATCCGCTGTTTGCTTGTATATCAAAATTTGTCTCGTATCTCAAGATAAATAGTTGCCCGAAATTTTACTCGTATCTCGAATTACTCGTATGTCGGGCCACTTGTATGTCGAGCCACTTGTATGTCGAGGTACCACTGTATATAGCTCCACAAAACTACTACCGAATGTAATAAATTCACCTTTAGAGGGCAGTGTTGTCGAGCCTTTCTATTTCTAAAGTGGCTTTCCGTTTGGTAAAATAGTAGAAAAGCCATGTGTAAAAACCTCTGTGTGTTAAGTGTGGAACTCAGATATAGAACTCAAACTAATATTAACCACAACAGATTCCTAATCTAGGCCTTTATCTACATTTAATGGAGAAATGTTGGATACAAGTCATGTATAAAAGCCAAAATCTAGCGTACCATCCTGGAATAACTTCTTCCAAACACTAAAAACAAATAATTGTACAAAATATGCGAGCAAATAGATACAAAGCACCCACCTGTGGAGCCTCATAAGGAACAAAGACACTTTGGCGGCCTGTTACGGGATCATCAACATACTGGCATAGATTGTTCCCCTCTACTCGGATAAGATGGTTGGCAGGCGCTGCTTGGCCTGAATAAGCAATCAATTACATTAAATCTTTAAAATTGTAAATTCATAAAGTTCTTTGTTAACGATGTGAATTGCATCTTGTGTCAACAATGGCTATGTCTGAAATCATCATGTATACCATTCAGTAAAAGGTGGCAAATGGAAAAAGACAGTTAATCGGATTGGATGACCATACATACCATCATTGAAATCCCGGCCTAACTCATGATTAGGGCAACGTTTGACCACTTCTGTCACATGCTCAGCCTTCTTGTAGACAGGCATTACTCGAATCATGCTTCCATGGGGAGGAGAGGATGATAGCTTGATCTGGATTGGACAGGTCTTGGCAATCTGGCAGTAGAGCTTCTTCAGCAGAGGAGAGTACTTGGAGGGGAAAGAAAAGAGAACTATCATTACAGAACATTCATATTAGTTATAAATATACATGTTTGCTAAGGTACGGCATCGTGGTTGTAAATAGACTTTCATACATACGCATTCACTTATGACGCCCAACTTAACATTTCAATGGCCTCCACAGTCCCATTCACTTAATGTAGTAATCAAATACATGGAACTTTCTCCAGATAAACATAGATGCAGACAAGATAGAGTTTATATATATATGGCCAAGAAATGAAAGGTCACAGATCAGCGCTAAACTTGGCTCAATGTCACTGACAGCGAAAAATCAAGCCAGAAATCTTGGCGTGATGATTGAGCAAACCCTGAACTTCGACAACCATCTAAAATTAATTTTCAAGTCAACGATCAAAACGCCAAGGCTAATCCTCTTATTTTGCTCTCAAACCTCTAGGCTCCTCCCAGAGGTGGTCATTTGAAGCCCAGAAGATCGTGGGCAGCTTTCTGCAATCTTTGGAAGACATTGCAAGCCCTTGTTACATCAGCAGAGCCAGGAACATCATCGGGGACCCATACCACCCTGGTCACAATATTTTCCAGCTGCTGCCCTCTGGCAGACGCTATAGGTCTTACAAAGTTTGGACAAATAGGCTTAAGGACAGTTTTTTTTCCCACACCCATCAGGACTCTAAACTTGCGGTAGCACGACACACAATCCCTTCTGTGTAATAACCTCGGGGTGAGGTAACATGATGGGTTTGTATCCATAACGGCAGAATGCCAAATTACGAGTCTGAAATTATCACTTATTTGGCCCTCTCGCCAAGAAAACGAACCTTATGGAGAAGCACTACTAATTTCGTCATACGTAGTTTCTGGGTATGATGACAATTAGGCTTTTGTCGAGTCAATGGTGATGACAAAGCCTATGTCCGGTTATTATATCATGGGAAGGGGCACCCATGTGGTATCTTTGGGCTGATCTTCCTCCTGTTTGCCATGCCTACCCGAGGCATATAGCTATTAGCAACTCGGATCATTCTGTCACAGTCCAGGGAGATGCAGAGTATCATTTTTTTTCATTTTCTGAACCACTTTATCCTCACTATGGCCATGGGGGGACTATCAAAATGTGCCCCAAATAATTAAAAACTATTTTGTGGTGTTGGAAGCTGGAAAATATATTTTTCTTAGCAAATTATGATTTTGTCTTTTGTGACACCTTTACGATGCCCCCAAGCGCGCGCACACACACACACACACACACACACACACACACACACACACACACACACACACACACACACACACACACACACACACACACACACACACACACACACACACACACACACACACACACACACACACACACACACACACACACACACACACACACACACACACACACACACACACACACACACACACACACACACACACACACACACACAAACACACACACACACACACACACACACGTGTGAGAAAGTTCCCCCTTTCCTACTCACAAACATGCACACGCAGGCGCACTGTGAGGGGAGTGAAAATGACGGTACTCTACGCAACGGGCCTGTAGTGACACGTTTCAACATCTCTACGTTACCAAATTATTGTGATCATGGTAATGATTTATTTCTAAACTAAGATTGGTTCTATATTGGAAAACCCAATTTAAAAAATATTGGATAAATAGATTATAATTACTATGATATACGTCGTCACAATAAATAGAATATTGTTTTATTTCTAGTAAAGAAGAGGAATGATAATGTAATCACTCTGGGATAAATCAACAGGCAAATTGAATATGCAAAAAAAAAAAAGGAAAAATCAACAAAAAAATATTTTAAAGGGTTATCGTGCCTTAATACTTTTAGAACCGTGTGGGAAATAACTAATAATGAATGTATTTATCTTGTTTTTAGCAGCATCACAAAATGAGGAAAAACTTGGAACAGATCTGAGATCAAATTGACAGTTGAACTCAAAATCCCATTCTGCAGTGCGTAAAGGTGAACCACAAAATCTATAAAATATAAAGCCCCAACGGTTTATCACACTGTGGTACACTGGAGGCAGGTCCAAACAAGCTCATGGAAAGAGTGATAATTGCTTGATCTTCATCTATGTACACACAAAAGAGCTTGCCTGGTGAGCAATCACCCACTTCTACAGAATTCTGTACTCATGTGTGATATTGGACAATAATACTTCTTTTGAATAAATGAAAAAAAAGTATTTTTTGAAAAAAATAATAAACTGCTTGATTTTGGTTATCTATTTGAATGATAAAAACTTATATCCAAAGAGCAACCTTTGGATTAATAAAATTTTGATTGCTTTTTTTAAAAAAGGGATAACCGATTTGTAATCAACAAACAAAAGTATTATTATTATTTGAATAGAGATGTGTATGAGAGATTCAGCAGTGATTAAGATTGCACGTGATTTGCAGGCAAAATGAGAGATATGCATTGCAAGTACTTGTTGGGACCTGCATCCTAACGGAGAGAGGCTAATGGTCGGTCGGGAAAAGCAACTTCTGACAGGCCATTTGCAGTGCATGCTGATGCATGTACCACCCATCAAGGTGTGACAAGTCCCCCGACTCATCCCAAGTGCGAACATACAGTAAACAAAGACCAATACGTTTAGAATCACTGCTGGCTTCAGATTTTCACGGCACATTTTGTCAATGACTCAATACATTTTGATGGTCTCCTATCAATTAGGCAAGAACTATTAGAGTATCCTTTGTGTGCCACATTTAATGATCAAATAGTTTACCTTGATAAACGTGCCCATAGCAGGGCAGACAGGTCTCAAACAATTATTTGTGAGAGTGCGCCACTGTGAAATTATACCACTGATCTATCAAACCTCCTAATTTGGTGCCATAATGAATCAGTCTAGATCAGGGGTGGGCAAACTTTTCGGCCCGGGGGCTACATTGACTTTAAAAATTTGACAGATGGGCCAGGTCAGCACAAGATACGAAACATATAAAAAAGTGCATCCGTTAACAGTACATATGAAACATAAACAGAAAAAAAGGACTAAAGTATTAACATACTCATCACTCATCATTAAAGTACAAAGTAAAATAAAAAGGAATGTATTAAGAAATATTAAAACGTCATTTAAAGAAAGATAGAGGGGCTGTAAAAGGCGAAAAACAAATAAGAGTGGACAGAGCTACTGCCACTGGTTTCCGAGTGACGGCGCCATCTTGGGGAAAAAATATTTGGACAACATCGGTGGGCCAGATTAAAAGGCCTAGCGGGCCGGATGTGGCCCGCGGGCCGTAGTTTGCACATGTCTGGTCTAGACCAAGGGGTGGGAAGACTGTTCCACAAAGTGGGTGCAGGTTTTGATTCTAACCCAGAAAGAAAACACCTTTTCACCAATCTGATGTCATACAATTGCAACCAGTGGATTGCAGTCAGGTGCTTCTTGTTTTCCACAGAAATCTTATTGGTCAACATGTCTGTTCCTGATCAGTTGGAACAAAAACCTGCACCCACAGCGGCCCTCGAGGACCGGTTTTCCCACCCCTGGACAACATGTAGTTATATATCAGAGGGATTACTATCCAAAATACTTATGTTCATGTAGTAGAAAATTAAACCTCAATTTTAAAAGATACTTTCACCTGGCAGTAGAGTTTGGCTGGAATTTGAAATGTGCCCCCCCAGGACAGACTACATTGAAACGCAAGGCGCTTTGAGCTGACAGGTTTAAGAGTGTTAATGCTGCAGAAAGAAAGAGACAACAGAATAAAAGCAACAGGTTATAGGTCACACTCTTAGGTCAGTAGAGGGATCTTCTTACATCACTGAAAGCTGCGTCAAGAAGCCTATGCACTATGCATGATTGCCTCCAGCAAACATAGTCGTGAAGGAATCCCCCAAACATTGACATTTAAACACACAAGGAGTGATGGAAGTGAATTTGTATCCCGTTTCGCTTTTGGAGAAGGTCATATGTGTGACAGGCGGGGGTGAGACCTTTCCACAGATGTTCATGAGAGCTGGGTACTTGTGTCTGTAATAGTGTGTGACTTTGAGTGAGGAATATAAATCTATTTACACCAACACCAATGAGGCCCCACTTCCTTTTTTGTGGACAAAAGGCAGCTAAGAGAAAGTGTCAGGTAGCGTTTTGGGTTTGCGCTCACTTAAAGTTAAGGTAAATTTTAATATTGGTTAAGTAAGTGTGACTCTGTTATATTCTGATTAATTTTTTACACATTTTATTTTAGATATTACTGTTGCAGTAGGCGATGATCAAACTCAAAACCTGCAGACTATTTTGTTTATGCCTATAAAGGAAAATATAAAGTGTGTACTTGTTTCTCACTAAATGGTAGTCAAATATGTAGCAAAGTTATTTGATAAACATAACCAACATATACAGGGTGACCCAAAAAGATGCGAACCCATATTTTATTCAATAAAAAATCATTTTTTTAACGAAATCCACAAACAATTGAGGAACTGAAAACTGCCATCACGGCAAAAATAATAGCCATCCCAAAAGAAGTGTGTGTAAAAGTGATTGACAACTTTGTGAGACGAGTACAGGTTTGCTTGCAACGGAATGGTGGACATTTGGAAAACATCTTAAGAAAGCCATAAATTGACTAAAAATTGACAGACATAGCTGAAACTCTGGTGAATGGTCTTTCATAAACTGAATAATGTGTGGTTGTAATTTGAAATAAATAGCTTTTTAATCAAAGTCAAAATAGAAATTTTCATGGGTACGCATCTTTTTGGGTCACCCTGTACTTGAATTTCAATAAACTCATGTACTAGGAAATATACTGTGATGATAATATTGACTAGATAGATTTGTTTAAAAAAAACAGGCACTGAATTGAACATTAAACAAGTATTCTTTGCAATATAAAATTCCAAGAAACATTTTATCATTCGGAAAAGAGGAAAAACAGAAAAAATAATCCCTGGATGGTCCGTTACTTTCTCTAGAACAGGGCAGGCCTGCACATGTGGAGCATTGAGTGTATACAACTGTGAACCAGTGTATGTGGGTGCATAGTGGTAAGCCAGAAATGGAGAAAAGGGTGAAGAAGAATGTAAACCGAGGCTTATCAAGTGCGCATGTACTTACTGTCCATGTGGCTGATTTGGCAGTGCTGGACTGTTGAAAGGACACCTGGAAGGCATGTGGTCCCGGATAGTCAGTGTTGGAGGGGATGGCCGGGCCTGGCGAAAGGCCTTCGAAGGTGGAGTTGGGTTGGGAGTAAGGCGAGGGGGTGGGCACGGCTGAAGAAGCATTCTCGGAGCTGTAGGGACTAGCGGGCCTGGCCCTGTTCCCCAGGCTCTCCATGCTGCTGCTAAGCAAATTGTACTGGGACTGGGGGAGAGAAGAGCAGAGGAAAGAATGAGGGAGGTGAAGAGGGAGGAGAGAGATAGAGGCAGGACAGGTAGGGATGCTTAAGAGACAGAAGCTTGGACTCATATAGGGAGTTGGGTGGGTCGGGTTACATGGCGCTTTACCAATGGCTTTACAGATTCTCGGTGGCTATGGTAAGGCATAAAGGTTGAATTGGGAACTGGAGCATATAATTTGTCAAAAACGATACAACTTTAGCTTTAATTCATAAGTGTTTGGTTTACTACCCACTCTTAAGTAGTAATTTTACACGGGAAGAACTAAGACAAGGGCAGGAAAACCTTCTTGAAACACACACTAAGACAACCCTTCCGTTTCACAGAAGACTCTCAATAGTCCAAACTCAAATCCAATGAACCAATTGCCATTACAGTTTTATGTGACCGGAGGTTTGGTCGCCGGTGTTTTGGTCGCCGGACTTTTAGTCGCCGGACTTTTAGTCGCCGGTCTTTTGGTCGCCGGTCTTTTGGTCGCCGGTCTTTTGGTCGCAGGTCTTTTGGTCGCCGGTCTTTTGGTCCCTTTTGGTCGCCGGTCAAATGTACTTAGATATTAAACAGTACTTAGGTATTAAACTCTCTCTCACTTAGATATTAAACTCTCTCTCTTAGATATTAAACTCTCTTAAATATTAAACTCTCACTCTTAGATATTAAACTCTCTTTCTTAGATATTAAACTCTCTCTCTTAGATATTAAACTCTCTCATAAATATAATTTTGAGAGCTGGTTTCAACAGTAAAATATCTGTCACCATTTGACCGGCGACCAAAAGACCGGGGACCAAGAGACCGGCGACCAAAAGACCGGCGACCAAAAGACCGTCGACCAAAAGACCGGCGACCAAAAGACCGGCGACCAAAAGACTCACGACCAAAAGAGCCCGCCGACCAAATGTCCGAGCACCCACTTTTAAACTCTTGACACATATTTACTAGTAAATAATTCCCTGAACTTTGAACACGAGTGGTTATATTCTAAAATGATACTACATGCCTTGCCTAATGGACATGCTTCCGTTGTACCGGGAAAAGAATACATCCGATTACATGTATGGAACAGAACCATCGAGCATGCAAGAAAGCCGAATTGTGTGTATTGTGTGTCAGATATGGTTGCAGCATTAACCACGCGGTAGTCACCTTAGGGAGGACTGTGTGGGTTAACTTGTAAAACACCAATGTAATCTGCACTAATTACTTGCCGACCCCTCTTGTCCTCTTTGCTGTGTTTGAGGAAGAGTTGTTGCTCGCAGGCGTGTGTGTGTGTGGTGACACACTTGTCAAAGTTAACAAACTGCATCAGGCCTCTTTTCAAGCTCTACACAAAGTGTAGTACAGATCATCTACATGATACATTGTCATTTTCTTGATCTCAAATCAGTCCCGCCAAAATCAACTGCCAATCAATCCATTTTATGCTTATACAAATCAATTTCTGTCTATAAAAAACATCATTTTGGCACTGAAAAAAACCCAACAACAACAAGAAACAAAGCAAATGTTCAGTTCCAATGAAAGAAGTGTCACACTGACTTGTGCTTTGATTCCGTCTATAACACCGTTGTTCAATTACTCATTAAAAACAAATTGTTACATGCAACTCACACAAAAAAAATGTTAATGCCAGAGCGTTTACCTTTTTTTTCACGTAGTACATCCTTTAAAGTTTTAGCCACATGTACTGCAGGTATGTCAGTCAGAGACATCAAAATAGAACAAAAACGAGTGCAGGACAGTTGGAATAAGCAGAGTTCAAGTGAGGTGTGCACGAGGGGACACTCTACTCACACTCTTTTCTTTCTATCTCTCTCTCTCTCTTACTATCTCTCTCTCACTGTCTCTCTCTCTCATACATAGACACACTAACACATATGCTTACACACATGCATAGGGGCAGGACAAAGGTGAGGATTGGTTCATGTTGAGTGAGAGAGGAACAATCTTAAGAAACAGAGATAAATAGGAATGGGAACCTGAAAAAAAATGGTACTGCATTCTAATTATGGCATGCCTAGACATAGACTGCAATGCTGGCCTACATGTACACACATGCTACAAAACACTTTGTGAAGACCTGCACTAAGTAAACACTGTCTCGGTATGTATGTGAGTGTGTATGAGAGCGGGAGAAATAATTTGGATGCCGTGACACATATGTGTGATCCATTAAGTGTAAGGTACTTTACAACACTTTATATATGTGTGTGTGTGTTTTGTCTAAAATACAATGGGTGATAAAAGTATAGAAGATGTAGATGTTAATATACTATACAGTGTGAAGACAGACAATACATTTCCCGAATATGGGATGAAATAAAGTTGTAATCGAAAATCTAAATCTATTCTAAATGGCAAAATTTGTTCTTTTCTAAAGACATGAATAACGCTGGTCAAAATCCAAATGTGATATTCAATTAAGCTATTTTCATGGTTGAAAAAGGAAAAGATGATCTCTTCATTGCTATTTTTAATGTTGGACAAGGCCAAAAATGTACACAGACATAGGGGGGATATGTAAAGTTCGATGTGTTCATCCTGCCTGGCTTTATCAGACGAAAGTAAAGAGATGGACGGGTCAAGGTCCCACACTTAATGCAAACTGTATGATGTGAGAGTGTACATGCACGTGGATATATTGACGCAAACATAAAAACAAGCTGTACAACATTGACGTACTAGTCATACAATTCAGATAAACTCTTAGGAAAGCCAATGTCAAAGTGTATAACTACCAAAATGAAGGAAATATGATTTTTCATTCCATAGAAATTATCTAGTATCTTACTTATGCGACTAAATCATTCTGCAATACGGATGAACTTTTTTACTATTGTGACCATATGTAAATTTGCATCCAATATGGCATTATTTCTACAACAAATAATCTCACGTAAAGATCTGATTGTTTACTCTTTTCCCCGTTTTTGGTCCAAGGAAATGAGGTAAGCCAAGTGTATGTGTGAGCTCACAGGTGTGCTTGGTCTTGGTAACTACACTTGATCCACTTGACAAGTTGAAACATGGCCACATCCTCTAATGCCATTGTTAGAGTCAGTCTCTCTGTCTATGTTCAAGCTTTAACAATATTCAAATTCCCCTAAAGGCAGTCATTTTGCTTAAATATTGAGAAATGCAGCACTCACCTGTCAAGATGGGTAAGACACAACTGACTAGCAGCATTCGAGAGAGAATATACGCCTGTAATCTTCATCATCGTCTTGTTTACAACTATTTGCGATGTAAGTAAAAATAGCCAATATGTAAAAAACTAAAAAGAAGTTATATGATCAGAATTTCTTAGAACTGTACATGCCTAAATGAAAGATAAAGGAATCAAACTCAAAGGGGAGTACAGTGTTCCCTCGCTTATCACGGTTAATGGGGACCGGGACCACCCGCGATAAGTGCATTTCCGCGAAGTAGGGATTCCCCTTTAAAAATGCTTAATTTGAATTTAATTTAAAAAAGATCATTTTTCCCCCCCTGTATACAGTACACCATATAGAATACGAGTAGAGAGACTGAAATTCATGTTATAACAAAAAAACTGTAAAATATGTTGTTTCAATGTAACATTTGTATTTTTTTATTTTTTCCAAAAAAAATCTGCTAAGCTCTGAGTCCGCGATAGCCGAACCGCGAAGTAGCGGGGGAACACTGTAGTCCATCAAGTAGGGAATGTCATGTAAATATCAAAATCAAAGTTCAATGTGATCAAAGGAAGTACTGAATAGTAGTGACAATATTTTCATAATAAATCTACTTTTTATCATGATACAAATTCAATGATACTATCATTTATCGCGATAGTTTGTAGGAAAAATAGATAACTCAACAAAAATCGTTATCATGACAGGCCTAAACTCATCCATCACAGAATAACATATTTTACAACAAAAACAACATCAACAATCTTTGATCAACTCCACAAAAAACTATCCGTACCCCCAATCATCCTGCCACCAATGGGAATTGAGCCTGCGCCTAACCCGCACAAAAGTCAGGCAAGTGAACCACTACACCACAAGGTGGCGCTTCCACAAATCACCTTGTAATAACAATATGAAGCACCGTCTATCTTTCTGTATCTATCAGGAGTATTCATTAACCGGCCATGCAGGCCCAGACTTGCCCACTCAAATATTTATCACACTAATAGATGTGTATGAACTAATATTTAGAAATCATGGCGCTTAAGTGGTATTGTTTAAAACTAAAAATATTTGTTTTTCATTGAGCTTGTGTATCAAGGGATTCTATTAATGTCATAGCCACTGTCAATCTATTTGTTTGTGATTTTGTAGTTGACAAATCTCAGCCTACAGATGGCTTCATGCTGATTTGGCTAGAGGTTTCTGCTTGGGTTTTAATTAGCTCAAATCCAACACTCACAAAGGCCACTCCTTAGTCCCTAAGGAATCTCGGTAGGGCCACAGAGAGGGAAAATGCTGCTCAAGAGAGGGAAAGCATCTTGGAGGGAACACTGGAGGGAAAAGTGAGTGGATACATACAAAAAAAATTAAAAAAAACATGGTGTCGTGTGGCGTTGAAGGTGGTGCATAGGTGAAAATGGGGCTAGGGGGTGCTCACAATGAATAAGATTACTGCAATTTAACAAGTATATCTGTTTATATACTGTACCATCACATTGTCGTTCATGTCCCTCATATGGTAGACGTCCATTGAAACCTCAGCAGTACGACTCTGGTTGCCCAAATTACTTGTAGAAGGTACTGGTCGTACATTTTCTTGGTCGCTTGCGGGGAGCTCATAATATGTACTGTCTGGCTCCCTGTAGGCACAATAAATACACCATTGGATGAAAA
Organism: Stigmatopora nigra; assembly: GCF_051989575.1. Classification (NCBI taxonomy): domain Eukaryota; kingdom Metazoa; phylum Chordata; class Actinopteri; order Syngnathiformes; family Syngnathidae; genus Stigmatopora; species Stigmatopora nigra. The sequence continues at coordinate 6,595,123 of NC_135508.1, read as the reverse complement.
TCGGAATTGTCGGAAATCGGGCCCAATCTTTTTCTGAGGATCGGAATTGGGCAGCAAAGATCAGGTTTTTAAAAAAAAAAGTTTTGCTAGGTGTGCTTGAGTTATCTGATGTCTTCTTAGAGTAAATACCAAATTTAATATGACTGTCTCAAGCAAAGTGTATGAGGAATTTGTGGTTAATCTCAAAATGATGCCAATTAGGATAGGATGTCGATTTTTAGAGCTTAATTTAATGATCAGAGCATATAGATGACATCAGATCATTTAGGGCAGGGGTCGGGAATCTTTTTGAGGAAGAGAGCCAGAAACAATTCATATTTTCAAACATTATTCCTTGAGAGCCAAACTCAGAATTTAAAAGTAAAATACATGAAAATGTGAGCATTTATTATTCATTTCACCGCTTTGAAAGTAAAAAAAAGTCTGAATTATTTTGAGAACATTATTTTACTGTCGCTAATCAATGAGTATCAACGAGAAAATGCATGCAGAAGACTCTAATGAGGAAAAATTATGATTTAAAAAGGCGCTACAGACAGTTTTGCCACCACAGTGCCGGCAGTCCCATTGGTGTGTCCGTGACTTAGGTCTCTCACCAGTAGTTCCCATATTTTACCACACAGGTTCGCGGAGAGCCATATACACCCATAAAAAGAGCCACATATGGCTCCCGAGCCATATGTTCCCAACCCCCGATTTAGGGAGAATTGAAATCTAATTATGTGTTCAATGCCGTTTTTTTTCTAAATTTAGGTTCATCATAAATTCATATTATTTGCTATAACACTCACAGAGAGCGCCAAAGGTGCTCAAAGTTGCCCCCTTCTTCATTCAGTGAGGCCTGGGACATCTTGTAACTTGGGCACTCTGGTGAAGGGCAGATCACTCTGTGAAGAATGCACAAAGGATTATTTTGGACATTCAGTAAAGTAGGACATCCTCTATGATATGATACATGCATAGGCCCATGCACACCCACACATACTAACAGGTGTGCTAGAACCAATGTAGTTTGAGCGTGTCAGGGGGCCTGGGCCTGCCCAGACCTGCCAACTCATCAGCAACCAGAGGCTCAGCATCTTCAAACTGGTTCACACTGCAAGGTGTTTCTACATCCGTAACCAAAGCAACCATAGAAAAAATATACGTCTATCTATACTACATGTAATATTAATTTAGAAAGAAACACATTTATTTTGGTATTTTTTTCATTCAACTAAAATACAATTGACAGTTGACATTTTCATCAATATTTGACAGGTCTCATTTTCACCCAAATAGTCAATTTTAAATAAAAATCACATATTTCCCAAATTATTTTTGATACTTTGAAAGCAGTATAGATCCCAATAACCTTGTATTAAATATTCCAAGTGTGTTTTCTTTTTTTGTTGTTGGTTTCTCTCTCTCTTTCTTTCTATCATTTGCCTTCCATCACGTTGTCTCTCTATCTATGAAACCATGAAAAAAGGCACTGAAAATTCTTATTTCTTTTGTATTTTTCTGTTGTCAAAAATAATTCCCGTTGCAAAGAAAAAAAAATGCAACTTAACACCACAAGGGCAGATAGATGGATGTGACAAATTTTCCCCAGTGCTGGGCTATGGCCCCCATGGCAACTTATATTCACATACAACACACAAACACACAGTACACAAATGCATTGTTTTCCCGTGAGTCATTTTAAGAACTAAAGTACACGGTCCCACATGTAAAGATATTAATTATAAATTTTATTTCAATCCTCAATCCCATGTGAACTGATTCAGTTATTTTAAAACCATGTCATTCAGTCACGGTACATCGAAAATTTGACAAGACAATAATAACCTATATAAAGCCAAAAAAAATGCAAATGAAGAATTGGAATAAAAATGCAGATCTTATTTATTTATTCTTTAAAAACGCTTCCTCGAAAAATATTCAATTTTTACATTATGTAGCAAATAAAAAATGTAAAAATAAATCAAATATCTCATGGATTTGAAAGCAAAAACAGTGGAATTAATTAAAAATCACAGCAATATACAATTTTGTCAACGAGAAGAAATTTTAACTGCGACAAGTTATAGGCCTTTACTTTATATTAAACAAAATATGTTACGCAACTATAAATGCATCTAATAAAAAAAGAAATAAATGGACCTACCTGAAAAGTATTATTATCCCAATCCAAAATGTATTTTGATGTGTCCAGAGCCTAACAGTTTATTATCGAACATGTCAAGAGACTGTACCTCCATACAGCCACAATAACAAAACCAACAACAAAATATTGACCTAATAGCAAACTTTGAAAAGAAAATTGACTTTACGGAGAAAGAAAAAAAATGGCGAAATTGATAAGGATAGGGAAGCTGATTTGCATGCAGCCCAAGAAGCGTGCGCTTTTTGCTGAGGGACTTGAGCAAAAGGGAAGAAGTATAGAAAGGAGGCGGTAGGCAGCGCGTTTTGGGCGCACACAAGCGGGAAACCCTCTTCATCTTCGCAGGTGGATACTTTTTGTCTGTTTTTCACTAAGCTCATCCAAGTATTGTGTAAAAAAAACAAAAATATTTCATGATCAAAGAAATAGCAGCTTTTCGAACGAGATAAAAATTGAGGAAAAACATAATAAAACAAACACTATTAATGTTTTACTTGGAAATCTTACCAGCCGGAAGTAAAACTCAAAAAATAACTTCTAAAACAAAGTATAGATTGATTTGATGGACACGCGCCTGAGAAGTGAGCAGCTTTAGGAAGAAATAAGATAGGAAATGCAAACTACATTTCCCAGAATGCAAACAGGGAAAAGCGATACGGTGATTGGTCCTTGCTACTGTGTCGTCACCAACTCACACAAACAAACCAGCTCGTGTGATTATTGTACTATGCTAATGCCATTCAATGAGGCTTAACTTCTCTAAACTCGCACGATAGGTCTTGCTGCCTCCTCTATAATCAACTATGTTTTGACATTTATTTTTAAAATAGCTGAGGTAAGCACACTACATTCATTGACGCGCGTGGCGTGTTAATATTGCGCTGAATGTGTCGCCGAACCGTTAGCGATAAGTTAGCTGTCAATCCGCCATGCAGTATCTGTCTTCTCAATTATTGTGGCCAAAAAGACAAAAGTGCAATTTAAATGTGGTACAAACGAGGTTCGTGGCTCACGTAGTTTACTTTGTTTTGAGTAGTTTACTAGTTGTCATCATGCTTCTTCCGATTACAAACGAAGTCCTTTTTTTAAACATATGACATCATGACCTTATTAGTATTATTATAATTTTTTACAACAATGCACCTACTCACGGGGGTATTTTTGCTCATGTTTGGTTCTGAAGTCCTACTATTGTGGAGTAAAATGTGGACTGTACTTATGTGCTTAACAAATGTCTCCCTCTCGTGTTTAAATTGGAAATTACCACGCCAGACGTGGAAGCTACGACTTATTCATTTGTTACCAATTCTTGTCTATAGTGAGTCGCCGACATGAATTTCTCTGAGATCTTCAAGCAATCCAATCAACTATGTAAAGTTTCTCCAGATGGAAAACATTTGGTAAATTCTAATGTGCCACATTTAATGGCATCACTGGGAAAGTGAAGTATTTTAATGACTTATTTTCTCTTCTGTAAATGTTATGTTTGCAGGCTACCTGTGTGCAATATAGGTTGGTGGTACGAGATGTGAGCACGCTGCAAATTCTCCATCTTTACACCTGTCTGGACCAGATATCTCAAATGGAATGGTCGTCTGATTCTCAGTTCATTTTGTGTGCAATGTACAAAAGAGGACTGGTACAGGTAGGTTATGAGAACTTGATATGACAGTTGTTTATATAGTTTTGATTTTCTCATTCAAGTTGAACTTGTGTCCGAAAAATTGCTGTATCGGCGTTAAAGAGTGTCAGATAATCAGGGCATTATGACCAGATGCGTTAATTTATTTAGTTAATTTCCCATTTTGGCAGAGAAAGTGTGTAATTTGAGTTTGAAATTAGTTCTGACCCATATCTTGTTTTAGATGTTAGTTAAACATGATAATTTTTAGCGAAGTCACTCCATATGTTTGTGTTCAGTATTTGACACCTAAATGATAAATAAATATATACATTTTGAGCCATAAAAAGCTTTCTTTCTGACCGATTGCATACATAATAAGCAACGTACTAGATCTCCGAATTCAAAATAGAGCCGCATTTAAAACATGCACTCTAAAATGCCAAAAGGTTGCCAGATGTTTTAAAAACAAACAAACTACACTTTATAATAATGAAAATAAACGGCACAGTATCTTACCTTTGAAGTGGGAGCCATCGCCAGTCCTTCATGGTCTTGGTTCTTATTGTTGATCTGAAGTTAAGGAAGCTTCAGTGGGTGTGTATGAGATGTCATCAGTAATGTCTTTCTACCCAGGTGTGGTCACTGGAACAGCCTGACTGGCACTGTAAAATCGATGAGGGGTCAATCGGACTGGTCGCTTCACGCTGGAGTCCAGACGGACGTCACATTCTCAACACCACTGAGTTCCATGTAAGTGCCAAGTTGGTGCGTGCTGGCAAGTGAGCATTCTTATGTATGCAAGTGTGTTTATGAATATGCTTGTCTGATTTCCACTGTTGCTGGCCTACAAGGAAAAGGGGGTCTTAAAAATAGCCAGACACCAGAGCCTTAACACCCCTTACAACCCCCCACCTGCTGCATGTATTCAGCCTGATTTCATAGCTCTACTCCTGTTAGCATCCTGTTATACATGGCTCTCTTTGCCCACTGGTACATTTTTGCCTCATGTCTGTCTGGGGTAATCCAAATGCTAGATTAGGGAAATGGTATGTGTATGGTTTTGCACATCTTTGAGTAAGACAATGAAATTTAAAGTAGCATAACTCTCAGAATTGATTGGTGCAGGGTTTGCTAAGATGCTTACTGGAAATTAAGAATATTTTTAATGAAAAATTGACTTTGAACAATGATATTGTTTGATCTTGTGATATTGACACTACATCTGGGGGTTTTAAAATCTACGTCAAATACCCCTACACTGACCAACATTAAAGAGCGTTGTAGACCTAAGGATTTATCATAGGACATTTTTTTTCTTCTAAAAAGTATAGTACAATAATGAAGGGGTCGGGAACTTTTTTGATGAAGAAAGACATAAACAATTCATATTTTCTAATGTTATTCCTTGAGAGCCATTCTCCAAATTTGAAAGTCAAAATACATATAAATGCGTGCCTATGTATTTAGTAATTTCACCACAAAAACTACTTTTCACATTCTTATGCAGTTGCTATTAAATGAGTATGCATTCCAGGAGAGTAATGCAAAGAAAATGAAGATTAAAGCAGCTCTAGATATAGTATCTGGTTTCCATATTTTAGTTCACAGGGTAGCTGAGAGCCAGATCCACCCATCAAAACAGCCACATGTGGCTCCCGAGCCATATGTTCGCTACCCCTGCAATAATGGCTTTAGATTGGAGACTCCTGGTGCACTTATTTATTTTAAGTTATGAACTGTCGTATGTCTAATTGTTTGATTTATTGTGCCAGTTTTTGACATGAAATCATTTTCAATCCAACATTAGTCTCCCAAAGGGTATTTTGTGTCCACTCTGTTGCAATCGCTTATCTTATGATTAATGAGCTGGAGCTGCTACACTCGGCCTGAGTGACAAATGAAGAAGGCTGCTTCTGTCATGTTGAGCCTGGTTAGGGAGATCACTTGACAGGTGCCATGGGCTAACTTACAACTCTGTCTGGAGGGCCAAAGAGCGCAAGGGATGCATGTGTTTGTTGTTTGCCATTTTGGTGTGTCTGTGTTTTCCATCTGTAAAAAGCAAAAGGACAAATATTGACAAAAATATATTTTAGAGACATGTGTCACAAAGTGCTTTACATCCCCAGATGAGAATGTAGCCTATTGAACGTTAGGTAAAATGCCTAAACTGCATCACTATTACCTGTTCAAAAATAAATAAATATATTCATAGTAAATTACTGGAAGCCGAGGTTGCCAGATTTGGTCAGTTAAATAAGTGGGGAAAGTGAAATGTCTCCTGTCAAATTAACAACAACAACAAAACGTAAAAACAACTACGTTTTAATTGTTGCTTGATAGCAAAAAAGTTTTTTTTCAGTTTTCGGAATGTAAGTGCTTCCTAAACTTCTTTAAGCACAACACTTTACCCTCCGACTATCCTTCGGTAATTCATTCATTCATTCATCTTCCATACCGCCCATCCTTGAAAGGGTTGAGGGGGTTCTGGAGCCTAACCTAGCTGTCTTCGGCCGAAAGGCAGACTACACCCTAGACTGGACGCCAGTCAGTCGTAGGGCAGAGAGACAAACGATCATCCAGTAACTCATTCAGTAACTCTACTGTAAATTACAGCTACATACTTTCATCACCACCAAATAATTTCATAGAAAAATGAGGCTGTGTGTGCAAAGAAACCATAATTCAACATTCGATTGATAACATTAGATGTGATCTACTGCAGCGGCTGTTACTAAATGTCACTTTTTGATTATATCATATCATATCATACTCATGTCAACAATGTGACACCAAATGCAAGTTTAAATTTTGCTCAAGTAGGAGGGTCTTATGCATAAAAATATTCCATCCATGGAAATTATCCCTTGGCTACATTCTTACATATTTACATATATATAGTCATTAACATGAATATAGATATGTTCATTAATATGTGATGTCTCTCATTAAATAAATCAAACTCAAAACACAATACACAATATTTCTCGCCCTCCTTACAGAAAGTTGTTTACCCAACTTTTGTTTTTTCAGATCCACTTTGACAGTTATGTCACTTGCCAGAATGTGACAATAAAAGACTGATTATTGTCTCTTTACAGAGTATCATTTTGTCACTGAGGTTAGGAAAATAATTTAATGGAGACATTTGCTACTACCTTGCCAATGCGCCCGTTGAACTTACCTTCACCCCAAAGCAAGCTTTCATTAAAACTGTGCCAGGCGGGTGCTTGTGTCAGGCTTGAGTTTCAGTGCCACTCATAAACAGCCTGCTATAATAACTTGTTTAGGAGGGACAGCTGCCTGTGGTGTGGCTCAGGCCACTGTACGTGTTTGTTTGTCTGACTATGCGATGGTAAATCAGCATCGCCATGTCTGTGTGTTTTACCTGCCTGTCTTTTAATTTTTATTGCAGTTAGGGTCAAAAGTTTAGATATGCTGGCACAATTTGTATACAATTACCATTTTTTTGGGGTGAATGAGACTAAACAATCTATTTGCTTTAACAATTGGGCTGTTCTGAAATTCCTTGAATTGGAATCACGTGAGAATACTAGAATAAATGTGTTAGTTGACTACTGTTTTTTCTCTAAAACAAAGTATACTACACAACTACTGGACTTTGTAAATGTCATAATTCACGATATCTCAAGTGATAGCTATTAATTACTAGGGAGATAGTTTAAATCAGGGGTTGGGAACCTTTTTTGACGGAAAGAGCCACAAAAAAATGCATATTTTCCAATGTTATTCCATGTGAGCCATACTATGAATTTAAAAGTCAAAATACATACTTTTTTTTGTAATTTCACCAATTTTAAAGTGGAAAAAATGAATATTTTTTTAAAAATATTCTTATGCCCTTGCTAATCAATGAGCGGATGCATTCCAGAAAAAGTCTACTGCAAAAAAAAGGAAGATTAAAGCAGTTCTAGATGTAATATCTCAGTTCTGTCATCAGCAGTTTCCATATTTAGCTCACAGGTTAGCAAAGAACCAGATGCACTCATCAAAAGAACCATATGTGGCTCCCGAGCCATAGGTTCCCTACCTCTGGTTTAAATCATTGACCGCCATTGAAAGACAGCAATAGACATCCAACTCTTTAGAACTGGGAATGTTGACATTGAATACATTAGTTAAATTTGTTCATTTGCTGCCAAGAATTACAAGACTGAATCGCTTATTGCATTGTGAACATATATCTCTTTGGCTCTTGTAAAATAAAACCGTACATTCCCATAAACATTTATTTGCGGAGAGGTGCCGAAATGTAGTCAATTGCATCACTGAACTTGGCGTACCATTGCTTTCAGATACATCAGGTTCGGATTAGCATTCTTATATGTCTGGAACATGGCTAGCATCTTTTAACTTGGCACAAGTAAAGTGCTGACATGGTCATGATGTCATTAACTCATCCATACCTTGTATATATGTTGGCTTGAAGAGGCTCATATTCCTTGTTCGAATCATGCGGCTGTAACAAGAGAAAACAGCTATATTGGTTTGAGATGACCTCCTACGTGGAATGCCTGCATTAAAATCCACTGTTGACAGATCGGACTATTTGGCAGCAAATGCACTTGCCTGTTTTCAGTCGCTTGTCCAGGCACAAATTAAGAATTGCTGACATGCTTTATTTCATGTTGCTGCTCCTATTTAATTTGCTTTTCTACTCATCTTCTGGCATTCTGTCCAATGGGAAATGGCAATGTGGAGATGTTAGGGGAAAAAAATAAAATGTGCAACTTCTGATTCCTCAAAAATGTCAGGTTCTCATAATTATGTCAACCTGATTAACCACAGCACATCAAGAATTTTGAAAATCGAATGCTAGTTTGCGCAGTCAAGTTTTGTATGGTGAAATAGCCTTTTGTTTTCTGTAATCACCTTAAGAAAATCTCATTTAAAATGTCTTCCCCTTGTAACAAAATTGCATAGCCTCATTTTTCACCAAGTTATCTCTACAACTCCTCCACTAGTCCTCTCATACGAGGGAAAAATAATACATTGAAAACAAATGGAACATTTTTGTAAAAGCTGCAGACAGTCATTTAGGTCATTTACTTTACTAAACAGATGTTTTTCCCTTTGTATTAATTTTTGACGTTTGTCGAGGCTTTTTCAAGTCAATTTTATTTGAAGAAAATACCGCAAAGATGGTGGCCACTTTTTACATTGAGACTCAAAAGTCCCATTTAAGAGTATGGACACATTTCAAACGTTATATATGAGGAGATTTAAGCTTGTTTACACGTTCTCAATATTAAGATTGTTTGCCATTGCACCATGTCTGAGAAGATGTGTAGAGTAAGGTCTTATTGGAAGTTATTCACGGTTAGATGTCTTCAACAAACACGGTGAAAATTTCAAGCCACTTTGGTGGCAGTACTGAATCAGTTCAAATATCCATTTAGATGCCATGGTGAAAACGTCAAGCATTGACAAATGCAAAACAAATGCCTGGTTCATTTGTTTTGTTCTAAAGAGATCAATTTGTGTCTGTTTCAGTTTTGATATGTAATTTCTCATGTTTAGTTCCATGTTCCTATTGCTATAATGGTACACATCATTATTATTATTATTATTATTATTATTATTATTATTAGTAGTAGTAATAGTCGTACTTAATTTTTTAAAAGTTCAACATAAGTCTGGAAAAATAAATTAAACAGCATTTGGTGTGTTTACAACTGACTTTTACTGCAGAGGATGGCCACACTAATGAGCTTTTCCTTCTTGTGATGTCTTGACAGCTAAGAATCACTGTGTGGTCCCTTTGCACCAAGGCTGTGTCTTATATCAAGAATCCCAAAGCTTGTCTCAAGGGTGAGTTGGATCCTAATTCTGTTGTAATGAATTGCTTGTGGTTTTTTATAGTATATAGTCTATGCATTATCACAAAAGTAGTCTATGAATCAGTCACAAGCCGAGCTTTACCTTGCGGCCAGCCCAGGGCTATGTATCCAAACTGTACTTGTCTCTGAAGACAGCTGTGTCTCTTTCAGTAAATAGGGCATGCTTTTCGTATCAAGCCTGTCAGCAACTTCAGTAAAAATGATTGTGTGTGTCTGTGTCCGTCGGTGTCCTCGCTCAACCTGCACATCGCCTCTAGTGCCATAAATAATACATCCATGTTAAGCTACTTTTAAGTGTCATAACAACTGATAAAATACACAGAAATGAAATATACTTAACATCTCCAGATAGTATAAATGATGACATTTTAGTGGATTATTAGGTTTGATTCTGTTTTGTTGTTATTTGATTAGCATTTTGTCCAATTCATTCTTACTCATAGGTATTGATTTCAGCAGAGACGGCTCTTACATGGCTTTGGCTGAACGTCGTGACTGCAAAGACTATGTTTGTCTTTTTGTATGTGATGATTGGCACTTGCTTCGAGTAAGTTTTCTTGCCTCTTTCCATCATTTTACAAGTTATTATTGGGGGGTAATTTAAATAGGTATGCTACAGTCCAATCTTTCTAACAGGGATTTATATTCTGGTGATTAGTATTTTGTAAGTTATGACAATACTCATTCTAAATTGTAGTCTCAATTTTTTCAAAGTGTTAAACGTGGAATGATGAGTTTTAATTAAATTTTATTTTTTTTACAGCACTTTGAGACTGAAACACAAGACCTTGCAGGGTTAGAGTGGTCACCCAATGGCTGCGTCTTAGCTGTGTGGGACAGCTGTCTGGAGGTAAAGTCTTCAATGCTTTAACACTTTTGATAGTAGTTTATTGACACGTTCGCACTAAATTCGGTAGCCACAGTGTAAAATTTTTGCGTTTTAATGCTTAAAAATCTCTGTCATGGACTCTACATGCGGCAGTGTAAAGTGGGTTGTTAGCTTCCCATCAGAATGTAAATGCAGAAAGACCTGATTTAAAACTGGGTTGACACTGAATGGAAAGGCATGTTGCTGTGCACTATAAAGTATATTTCATTATGGAAAAAATAAGCAATCTCATTAGAGGGAGTCAAAAGAAGCCCATAAGGTTTGTAATTGCCTATCGATAACACAAAGCTCTTAATGTGAGACACGGTTGGGGCGGAAAAACAGACTACACTGTTCTGTGTGATAGTTATTTTCTCACCTTTCTGTTCTTATAACTTTAACTATTGAGAGAAAAAATATAAAACTTAAACTTACCCTTCCATTGCTTTATGTGCATGTCCTTTTGGCAGTACAAGGTGTTACTGTATTCCTTGGATGGCCGCTTGCTGTCAACCTACAGTGCCTATGAATGGTCACTGGGTGTCAAGTGTGTGACCTGGAGCCCCAGCAGTCAATTCCTGGCAATCGGCAGCTATGATGAAAAAGTGTGGACGAACATTTAGAAAATCACAGTAAAACTTTACAAATGTGTTTTCACATCAATTTCTTTCATAAAGTTGTATAAATATCAAAAGTAGCATTGTCATATATAGTATGGTAACAATTCGCAGGTACGGGTCCTTAACCATATCACGTGGAAGAAGATTGGACAGTTTGAACATCCAGCAACCATCAATAACACCAACATTGTATGTATTTTACACAATTGGTTATAGTGTTGAAAACAACCATAACCAGAGTTACTTGTTGTGTTTCTAGGTTGTGTATAAGGAAATGGAAAAGAAGTCACCTGTTGCCATTGGAACAGATGAACTCTCTCTACACAACTTAAAAATGGACTCAACTCTCTTAAGCAGTCAAAGCAAATGTATGTCGAAATGTATGTCGAATTTGGCCACGATCTGAACAAAATAAGTTCCCTCGCTACTTCGCGGTTAAGCTACTGCGGACTCAGAGCTTCACGGATTTTTTTGGAAAAAAAAATACAAATATTACATTGAAAAAACATATTTTACAGTTTTTTGTTATATATAACCTTATTCTATATGGTGTACTGTATACAGGGGGGTAAAAAAATTAAATTGGATTAAAATTAAGCATTTTTGAAGGGGAATCCCTACTTTGCGGAAATTCACTTATCGCGGGTGGTCCCTGTCTCCATTAACCGCGATAACCGAGGGAACACTATATACTATTTTACTTGCTTGGCAGGAGCAACTTTTGTGATTAATTCCCATACAATTCCCATCTCTTCCCCTCCAGATGAGATCAACACACCTCCAGTTCAGATGCCTGTGGTCAGACCAGACCCAGACAGAGCAAACCCAAAGATTGGTGTCTCTATATTAGCCTTCAGCTCAGACAGTCGCTATTTAGCCACCAAAAACGGTCAGATATCATGTTCCCTTCCTGCTATGCACTACTATGTCTTTCATTACCAGCCCAAGCACTTTTAAAATACTTGTGTGTCTGCATTTGTTCACCACAGATAACATGGCTAGTGTCATCTGGGTGTGGGACATGCAGAGGATGAGCCTTGAAGCTGTGCTCGAGCAGATGTCAACCGTGCGCTGCTTCCAGTGGGATCCAACACGTGCAAGACTGGCGATATGCACCGGCAATGCCAATGTTTATCTGTGGACCCCAGCAGGATGCCTGTCTGCTCAAGTCCCCACTGATGGTAAATATAACTAGTCTGTGGTTGGACATTGCCTGATTTAAGACAAAAAAACTTACAGCAGCGTTCAAAGTCTTTTTCTATCACAGCCTAGCAAAATATGCTTTATCAATGATCTCAAGTATCTCTGTTCGATGATGAAAATCAATGAAATCAAAGGCTTTTATGCTTACACCCCCAGTGTTATAACTTTCAAAAAAAGCATACCAATCAATGTTCCCTCTAAGCTGCACGTGTGTGCATTTGCGCACTATCCTCGTCTTCTCTGCGCAGCAGCTATCATATGGTGCGCAGTAAATAAAATTCAAACTTTTTTTTTACCCCTTTCCCCATGATGGCGCCGTTTACGCGGCAGCCAGTGGCAGTAGCTTGGTCCACTCTTATGTTTTTCGTGTTTTACATGAAAAATTAGAGGGAACATTGACATACACCTGCTTATTGCAGGTGTGATACTGGTGTGCCCATAGCGAGCAATGATGATGTCGCTCACACTGGTACTCAGTGCGCTCAGGGAGGTTGTCTTTCTGCCCAGACCAACGAAAAATTAGAGGGAACATTGATGCCAATGCCAAAGTTATTTCCTCAGATGAATTACTAAAATTCATACTTACTTTTTCTCTGTGTCTTTCTCTTAACAGCCTGTTTCCAAGTTCAGTCGTTGGCCTGGCACTGTCAGGGAGATCCTCTCATTCTGCTTGGGAAGGAACAGATGTGTTTGTGCTATACTAGCACTGAAGATAAGTGATACAAACAGGCACACAATAAAATGCAATAGACTTTTACAAATACTTGACCAATGACCTGGTGGAAAAGCCCAGCAAGGACAGAGATGCCAGATCAGCTCCACCAGCGCAAGTTCCTGAGGTCTGACACGCTGACTGTTTTTGAAAACCTGACATTCCTCATTTATATTTAAGAGAAATATGAACAAATACACAATGTAGCTCCAGTTCTGACCACTGTGAAGGTGATAGCTCAGGTTCCAAGCATTCACTTGCCTTGTTTTTCTTAGCATAGATACTTTTTCATGGTATTTTGTACACTATTTTGAATAAAATTTGTAGTATTTTTCATCACAGAGGATTGTGTTTTGGGATATACGGTCGATTACATAAAAAAACACCCTACAGTTTGTGGTGAGGCATCCCACTAATTGAAGATTTTTACATTATTGTATGTCCTTTAGATGAAGAGTACCATGTATTCAAAATACATCATATAAGCAAATAGACATCAAGTTGTGAGATTAATGGACAATCTTTAGAAGGTAGATGAATATAAGTTCTCGGACTTAACTCCCCAATTATGTTGTAAAAATCAAATTCAAGCAAAGGTCACAGAGGATCATTTATTGTTTCCACTGTTAAGAAACTTAGATTCCACATTTAACAAGCCCAAGTTATTAGCAAGAAATTGGATATGATAATCACTTCCCCATTAGCAATGCTTATTTCACTTAAACACACGACTTCACATACATCTAAAATTCCCATTCCAAGAAAATGCACAGTGCCCTGATAATAGCTCTGTTTCATTTGACATACTTGGCATGGCACACAAAATCACTGCACGTCATTGGCAATGATTCCGGCTTTTAACAGTTAATGCTCAAATAAGTAGCTGAAGACTAAGTTTATTTAGAAATAAGGCAGGCTCACATACCCATACAGTCGAGGAGTCCATGCAAGTCTTGAAGGAAAGAGACAGTGCTGCTAAAAACAAATGAGTAGACAGTCCATGCAAGTCTTCAGCCAGCTGACCACTTGTCTGCTAGAAACATCTTGTTGAGAGTCACTTTTAAGATTGATGAGCTGCATACACAACACACACAGTTCCTGTCCCGTTGGACAATTGTCTCTAAAACCCAATCTTGCCACGAGTCATGGAATAGCCCAATTTAGCCTCATTATTGATGAAGGACATGATGCCCAGGTAGGTCTCGATAAGAAGTGGTCTCTCCAGGATCAAGACTCCATTGGCACGACCTGGAATGGGGTGGTCCTTGTGAGCTCTCTTTACTGCCTGTACTAGTTGGGTCCTAAAGTTGTCCAGCTGTAAATGTACACAAGCGGACAGATACATTAATACATATATAATATAAATATGCACATAATTGGTTTGAGATTTACAGGTAAACAAACCATTGCTACTGTAAATACCCCCTCACACACACACAACCCTGGCTTTTTCTGTGTGTAAGTGGGTGACGATTGTGTCCAATTGGTTGACTTACAAAACAGAATTTACATATCAAATCAAATGAGATGATGGTTGATTACCTGGCAGAGGGATGCGACCTTCTCATCTGCATGGGCCATTGGATGCTCAGTAAACGTAGCGTAGGGCATATCTGTGGACCACGGGTTCCAGCGGTTCACAAAGGAGGCCCGGGGACGCTTGTCCCACTGGACGCGGATCCCAGCACCTTCTCTCCTGTGAGAATACACAGCCTTCTCTGAGAACTAGCGCAGACACATGTAACAACATATTTGTTTTTCGTTGAATTCTTTTACATATGTCCTGTAGTTGACAAACATTCCAAGAGAGAATTTTAAACAAATGAATAGCATTTTGGAAAAATGTATTTGCTATAGAAATGTCCTAAGTGACATTCTTGGAACCAAATTAACAGTGCACCACCGTAGATACTGAAAATTTGGTGATAAAATGAGCACATTTCCAAAACACAATGGAACTCGGCAAAGATTATCGTATTTTCATGATTATAAGGCGCACTTAAAAGTCTTACATTTTCTTATAATCCAGTGTGCTTTACATATGGACCAATACTAAATTTGTTATCACGATAACATGAAGTAAATCAGTCGATAGGATACACCATTCTCTACAGCTCTCATAACTACGGCAAGCCCCCGACTCTACTATTTTCCCCGTTTCTAGTGGGTGCGCCTTTAAATGCGATGCGTCTTGTGTGTGTGCGCCAAATACAGAAACAGCACACGTTCCTGACACTGCGCCTTTAAATGCAATGCACCATAGTCATGAAAATACGGTAAAGCTATAATCATGGGTCAAAAAAGGCTGCGTACTTGTTCAGGGATTTGGGTGGAAACTCAAACTCCCCCACTGAGATGGTGTCAATGGCATTGAGCGAGATTCTGACGACTTGCTGGCACAGCAAGTTGATGAAGTCGTATTTGCACACCAGCAATGACCTGCAAGTGTAAATCAAATCAAGATATTGAGGGGGGAGACTTTTAAGCTTTGCTTACAATTAGTACAGTTCGTTCTGAAGTACATTATTATTATAGAAAATCCTGTACTACCTGCTCACATATTTCACTTCGGCCAAAATGTGTTAGTAAACTGTTCTACAAATTTGCCCACGAGTATTAGTCAGAAAGGCTTGTTTACACACCACAACAATAACCATAATAATAACCAAGAAAGGTGAGTTTCTCAGCCATTGATATGGCTTTCACACTGGCCAAATTTATGGAATGAATGAAAAGACTGAAGGAAGTGTGGTGGTGGTGGTGGTGGAGTTATGAAAAAAGCCAAACAAGAGCAGCAATAGAGCTAAAATCAATAGCATTAGCTTCTGATAACAACAGAAGTTGTTGACGACTAGTTGAAGGGAATTTTTTGGTTTGATTCTCTTTAGTTAACAGAGGCAGGAGTGAGCTGCAATAATCCAGCATACTTGTTATTTCAACAAAAGTCTAGCTCCATAACAACACAACCACCCCTAAAAAAAACCAGTTTTCCCACAGCCGCTGCCAAATTGTAATTCTTTATACTTAAGGCAATGTGGTGGAAGCATGTGACAGATATGATCAAACAAAGTAACAAACATTCGGCACTTGTACTGCAGAATGTAAGCAAAACAAAAATCTGCTTACCAGCCATTCATTTTAGGCTGATTCGGTGACGCTCAAATGGGATGTATGACGGTGTCACTTAAAGCTCATATAGAATCATGGAACCTTTATCCATTAAAATGGAAAATGAATCAATTTATAAGCATTACATGTATTCATGCTTGTGAACTTTTAAACTATCTGTGATGGGAGGAATTCAGCCAATTTGTTATGTTAATTTAATTGGAATCCGCCTATTTTAAATGGGTGGGGTAAGTGTTTAAGAAGACAGGTGTAGAACAAACATTTACTTTTGCAAAGTTAAAGGCTGTTTTTATAGTTGGGATGGCATTTAAGTTATTTTTTGAAAGAATTTTTATAAAGATAAGAAAATATTAGTCCGTTTTAAAAGAAGTCATATGAAAACAAATTGCCTTAAATTGTTAAACTTACCTGTCTGTAATGAGGACAAGTCTCTCCTTTTCGTTATTCCAGTGGTCGACGCTGCACATCAGAATGGCATGATGATGCATCATCACATGATTACAACAACACTCACTGTTCCCGACCTATTTAGTACACAAACTAAATCATTAGACAATTAAGTCAATTTGTCGGAATGATTCCTTGAGAAAAATATCAAACATCATTTATCTTTTCCCTTTGAGATAAATCATATATAAATATATGAATGTGGGCTTTGGATCTCAAAATGAATGGTTGATGTACACAGCTGATAAACAGTTTATGTGAGAATAAGAATGAGAATAAAACTTACTGAGCCAGAAGCCAGACACTAAGCACCTCTCCATCCTCAGAAGGAAGAGCCACAGTTCTGATGTCGCTTACTGCCTGCTCAATGGTACCTGGCTGACATGAAAAAAACAACTGTAGTATTTGTAACAAGATCACATGAACATCATGACCATTACCATACTCCACCATCTTCTCTAATGGAGTAAATGAAAAGTACTGTAAATAGCAGAATTTAGAGCAGGGGTCGGGAACCTTTTTAAAAGAGAGAGCCGTAAACAATTCCTATTTTCAAATATTATTCCTTGAGAGCCATACTTACAATTTAAAAGTCAAGATGTATGAAAATGCAATTTTTTTTGTAATTTTACTACTTTTAAAGTACAAAAAGTCTCTTCATTATTTTTGATAACATGGTTACACTGTTGCTAATCAATGAGTATCAAAGAGAGAATGGATGCAGAAGAATCTAAAAGTCAAAATGTATGAAAATGCTATTTCTTTGGTAATTTTACGACTCTTAAAGTACAAAAAGTCTCTTAATTCTTTTGAGAGCATTGTTACGCTGTTGCTAATCAACGAATATCAATGAGAAGCAATGAGAAAATGGATGCAGAAGAATTTAAAAATCAAAATATATGAAAATGTGAGCATTTTTTTGTCATTCTAATACTTTTAAAGTACAAAAAGTCTCTTCATTCTTTTGATAGCATTGTTACACTGTTGCTAATCGATGAATATCAATGAGCATCAATGAAAAAATGGATGCAGAAGAAAAAAAAATCAATGCCAAAGTGGCAACGTCACATTCCTATTGGTGCGTTCATGTCTCGGCTCTCCCAGTTTCCATATTTTAGCTTAGAGTCATAAGCACCCATCAAAAGAGCCACATGTGGCTCTCTAGCCACAGGTTCCCCACCCCTGATTTAGAGTAAACAGTGGACCTAACATTTACTTGTGAGGTCAACAAAAAACCCCACCCACCCATCCACCAATAGTCTAGCTTAGAGCCATAAGCACCCATCAAAAGAGCCACATGTGGCTCTCAAGCCACAGCTTCCCTACGCCTAATTTAGAGTAATCAATGGATCTAACATTTACTTGTGAGACCAACAAAAAACCCCACCCACCCATCCACCAAAACCTGCCAGGCTGTGTACTTAACCACTAGAAAGCTGTCAGTTGGAGATTGATAGGAGAACAAGGAAAGGACATTGACGTCGTACCCGGAAGACAAAGTAGTCCTTGACTTTGGCTTGCATGGTCGGGTTTTGTACGTGGAAAGGCGTGAGCGTTTGTAGTGGGCCGCAGCAGGTTGCAGTGGCTCCGAGTCCCAGGCTCCGCCCGGCCTCGACCGGCGTGAAGGCAACCTCCACTCCTTCCTCGGCCTCGGCCGGGTGGAGAACCGCGGCTCCCGGACTGTCGGGCTCCACGCTGTCGTTGAGTTGAAGCATGCTTGCCAAGAAGCTACTCTACGAATGGCACGAGGGTGGAATTGTTATTATGTCTTGAAAGCACCATCGCCCATTGCGCACCAATAATGTTTTGATAGTGTAATACTTGCTTTTCTTCCGCATTTGACCTCCCTCTTAAAGGGACAGTCACATTTTTTGGTAGCGCCGCCTAGTTCAAGAAAAACCTCAACTTTATGATGTAAGGCATTACTAGCAACGTAACACACGCAAGGAATCGTCAGAGTAACGATGTTATTTCCATTCTCTAGTCATTCGTACATCCAGTCATTTTCTGAACCACTTATCCCCACTAGAGTCGTGGAGAGGGTGCTAGAACACCCTGATTCAATTGCCAGCCAATTGCAAGGCACATACGGACAACCACATTAATACCCAGGGCCAATTTAGAGTGTCCAACCAGCCTATTCCGCATGTTTTTTTGTGATATGGGAAGAAACCGAAGTACCCAGAGAAAACCCACGCAAGCCCAGGGAAAACATGCAAACTACACACAGTGAAAACCAATGTTCCCCTTAAGCTCTACGCGTGCACAATTGCACATTACTTTGGTCTTCTCCGCGCAGCAGCAATCATATGGCGCGCAGTAAATAAAATCCTAACTTTTTTTTTAACCCTTTTCTCCACGATGGCGCCATTTACGCGGCAGCCAGTGGTAGTAGCTCTGTCCACTCTAATGTTTTTCGTGTTTTACACCATGTTTTACATGAAAAAATAGAGGTAACATTGACATGCACCTGCTTATGGCAAGTGTGATATTGGTGTCCCCATAGCAAGCAATGATGATGTCATATTTTCACCAATCTGGTGTCCTAGAAGTGCAATCAATGGATCGGAGAAAACTGGTTAAAAACAACGCCTCACAGTTCCGAAGTCAATGGTTCAAAACCCGACACTTAGCTTCCTGTATGGTATTTACATGCATAATCCATATGTACTGTAATGGCCAGGATTGAAGCCATGACGTCAGAAGTGCGAGGCGGATGTGGTAACCACTCTTGCTCCCTGCTACCAACAAAGAAAGAAATCAAATAAATTAGTGAGCATTCAATTTAAAAAGCACACAGGTTTTATTGCATATCAATTTCATGTATAAATTCTTCATAGCATTGGAAAGATTACATTTGGTATACATTGCTATTCTACAGAATTAACATCAGTCATGTCTTTTCAATGAAATTTCTCTAAAGTACATCTTCAATAATCACAAGCATCAAAAGAACTGCAAATTCAGAATTGTTCAATTTTATTCTACAATCCTTTTTGTTTTTTTCATTGTCTTCTCCCATCAGTCTTTCTTTTTTTTATGTGTTTTAAGAGCAACCTGTCCAAATGTAAGGCAGTCAAGAACTTGACGTCAAACATACTAAAACCTAACCACATTTACAATAAGTGCATCTACGGATTTCTTTTTTTCTCTTTTTTTTTACCCATTTTTTTCTTTTAAATTTGATACACAATTCACCAATTGACATAATTACGACTTCTAAACACATCATGCACAATATCTTTTTTTTGTCAGTTTCTTAATAATCATAACATAGGCGATACACAACTCAGATCCAAACAAAACAAGCACCATCAATTTAAACCCATATTTTTCCATTACATTTTTTTTCTTCCTTCGGACAAATGCACCATTGTTTTTTTTCTTCCACCTTTAAAATACTATACAGTTAAAAGGAAACAATATATATATATATATATATTTTTGTCTCCTGTAACAGTGAGAGGGGGGGAAATAGTGTTTTTCATATCTTAACAACCATCTGCCAGACTACTTTTTCAAGTTGGGACAGTGGAATGCTTCAATGCCTTTAATACCTTCACACAGCACATTCTTATTTATTACAGTAGTCCATGACATGACACGAATCACTACATAGAGACGACTCATATCTTTACATTTTAGAAATGTAATTCAATGAAGAAATTCATCAAAAAAGAGAGAAATGTGTCTTAAGGAAAAAACGAGATGATGCAGCAGTCCTTGTGTAGCCAAAGAAAAGTACAGTGTTCCTTCCATTTTAGCAGATTTTTAAGTCATTTCAAACCTAAGCCTGATGGATTGTATGGCTTAAACCAGGGGTTAGGAACCTTTTTGACAAAAAGAGCCACAAATAATTCATATTTTTCAATGTTATTCCTTGTGAGCCATACTATGAATTTAAAAGTCAAAATACATACATGTAAACGAGTGTCTTATCATTTTTTTGTCGTAATTTCACCACTTTTAAAGTGGAAAAAAATTAATATGTTTTAAAAAGAGTCTCATGCTGTTGCCAATCAATGAGGATGCATTCCAGAACTGCAAAAAAATGTCGACTAAAGCAGTTTTTGAAGTAATATCTCAGTTCTGTCACCAGTAGTTTCCATATTTTAGCTCACAGGTTAGCAAAGAGCCATATGCACTCATCAAAAGAGCCACATGTGGCTTTCGAGCCATAGGTTCCCTACCACGCCATTGAAAGACAGTAATAGACATCCAACCCTTTAGAACTGGGAATGTTGACATTAAATACATTTGTTAAATTTGTTCTTTTACTGCCATTAAAGCAATTTTTGATGTAATATCTCAGTTCTGTCACTAGTAGTTTCCATATTTTAGCTCACAGATTAGCAAAAAACTCATCAAAAGAGCCACATGTGGCTCCCGAGCCATAGGTTCCCTACCCCTGGTTTAGACACAGGTGATTTCAATAAGTGCGATCTTAAAAAATACAGCGTCGGGCCAAATTAAGGATGATGAGAAACGGTCCCTAAGATGTCTACCAACCTACCGCTATAGTTCAAAAAATAATCATGCTGATCATGTGATTTTTAAAACTAAATGGCATAAGTTTTATGCCATGAAAAGTACAGGGGGGAAAACTTCAGTCTGGTTACCAATACAAGATGATTTGTATAAAAGAAGGACTAAACAGCAGAAATCTAATGCCCCAATTTGGTTGGAAACATGATTGAAGCCTTTTTTTGGGCATCATAACATTTACAAATTATGATCCAATCCTACCAACTGTGTATATTAATGGGAGGTATTGTCATTTTGTGACATGAATAGTGAAAGATGCCTCCCAGGAATACTTGAAATAAGACAAGAAGAAGAAAATTAAACACGACAGGACATTACAGTGCCACTAAAAAACTACAACTATCTTCCCCTATAAATAAAAACAACAACTTTTTATTGATTCTTTTCATTATGGCACACCTAAAAAGTGGAGATTCTTAATCCCTCACTGGCGTTTTATTCCTTCAGCAACAAAAAGAAGTGTACTTTCCTTATTCTCGCACTCTTTTGCCACCCCAACATAGAATGAGTGAACAAGCAAAAAAATAAATACATACACACACGCTTCTGAAATCAAATATAATTGGATCAAAAATGGAAATGATTGTCAGAGAACAAAACATTTTTTTTCTTCTATGGGTTATTTGGCACGTGTCACCCCTTTTGCTATGAACATCCAAGTTATTTTATACATCATGTAACATTATCATACAATTTTGGTCCTTCTCTAAAATAATTATATTAATAATTTAGCACAGAAGTGCCTACAACAAAACAATACTGTGGTATCTACGTGGAAAGTAAGCAAATGATATGACGAGTGAAACGAAATGTCCCCCCCCCCCCCCCTCCCCCAAAAAGGGTGATTTTGAACAAATACCAGCTTGATCCGGCTGGAAAAAAAAAAATCAACTCTTAAATCACCATTTGCTGTGCACATTACAACATCAGTTTGTGTACATTAATCGTTCGTAATCCACACTCTCATCGTGTTGATTCTGCAGTCGTTAACAACCGTCATTACTGAGGCGGTTGCACCAGAGCACTTTGCAAGAAACACCACCCCCTGGTGGACATGTAGTCAAATGCTACGGTGCCTTTTTTTTTTGAAATTCTTTTTTCGTCTTTTTTGCAAGCATCACACGCAGGCCTTTAGGTGACATAAGTACAAGTCCTTTAAGTGTCTAGAGAGTGTCTTTTTAGCTCTCCGCTAAGGCCAGGTGAGACGGAGCACACTTGGGGGGAGGATCGGTAAAGTTTCAATGCTCTTGAGAAGCATTTATCATGTGCGTCCTTCACATCAATAGGAGTTTATAGCAGTGCTTTCTCATAGTTGACCCTCCCTCTCTTTCTCTCACACACACGTATACACAGACACACACACATACACAACCACGAACGCGGACACACACCTTAAATGCATGTGACACTGAAATCTTCACTCTTCACGCCAACTTTGTTGTGTCCATTTCACTTTTGTCTCTATGCAAAGTACTCGTTTTTCCTCCGTTTATTACACCAACCTCCTTTTTTCTCATTTGTCTAGATGTGGTTGAGTGGGTGAAAGCTGCTAGTCTCAGACGGTCCACCTCCCATGCCCAACCAAGCATCCAGAGAGTTCTGGGAGGGAGCGTGCAAAGGGTTGTTGTCGGAGAGAGACAGCATCATTGCATAAGCCTGGAAGAGAACATAAGAATGTTGCAAGAAAATTTAATGGAGGTAAATGGAATTTCTTAAGCTTGTGTGGTAAATTAATGTGTAATTTGTATTTACTAGTAAATGTTTTCAGAGCTTGAATAGTTGAGTAAAAAGGCCTCACAGTTTTGCAAGTCACAATAATAGGCAGATTGAAGTTTAGAAATTAATGCAGTTCATTGGTTAGTGAAGAGAAGTTGTGAAAGAGGGGTGCACAAGAATTGGTTTTGAATTGTTTTTATTAACAACTCAGAGTAGAACCAATAGAAGTAATTTGGTATCAGCAAAAATAAGCGTGATGATAATTGTATAAAGAAGCTAATTGAACCCACAGCACAGGAGGGATTACATACATATATTTCTTGACCGCTATATCCACATCTATAAGAGTACTCTACAACTGCCTGGCTACCATTTCATACTGTCCTTTGCATACTGCCCAAAAGTAGGAAGATAGAAAAGGCAAAAAAGTAGATTTTTTTTATAAATGGAGTAAAAGAACTGGATTAAAATCCTTGAATATTCCGTTTTTTTATAGATCTAAAGCAATGTTTATTTTAGCTTTTTTTAAAATATATGTTTAGATTTTACAAAATGATTTTTGAACTAAAAACCAAGAAAAAAATTATAAAAATAATGACAATTATTGATTTAAAAGGGGGAAAAATCAGGAAATGTAATATACATCTGTACTCTTCATTTTAAATTGATCCTAAAAACAGAAAGTCGGCACTCATGATTTACATCTATAAGATTACTCTGCAACTGCCAGGCTACCAATTCAGACTGTCCTTTGCCTACTGCCCAAAAGTGGCTGGAATAGGCTCCAGCACCCCTGTGACCCTTATGAGGAAAGCAGAATACAGTAAAAGAAGTATATTGTATACCTTGTGTCAACAAACCCACTTTCCTCTTATATTCACTAATGCACCGCTGTCAAAGTGGCGGCCCGGGGGCCCAATCTGGCCCACCACATCCTTTTGTGTGGCCCGGGAAAGTCAATCATGAGTGCCAACTTTCTCTTTTATCATGAAATTCAAATGAAGTGTTTAGATTATTTCCTGTATTTCCTTATTTCAAATCAATAATTGCAAACATTTCTAATTTATCGATTAGCACGATCGAGAAAGCTGTCAATTTATTAATCGATTAATTTTGGCAGCCTAGTTGGAAGACATAACTCTAACCCACAAGTCATTTGTCAACTTATTAAGAATGTTTCGACAAACGTCTTTTGTAAGTTTAATATTTAGTTTGTGCTCTCTATGACTGTTAAAATAAAAAAATGGAGGCAAAATAAACTTTCCCATACATGTTTGTCCTCAGATTTCACTAGGAAAATGTTTTGAAAATATTCTTGTGACCAGGAAACATATTCATTCCATTTCCTAGAATGAATCAAACTGATGGGCATTCTGGAAAAAATGTGTTCAAATTCAAAAGGTCCCAACCCACTGTAATTTCTTTTAATCCAGTAACATACCTGGGTTTTAGCCTGCCTGTACAACGTCTCTTTCAAGGTCTCCGACTCTATCGAAGAGTTAAATATGTCTTTAACGTCAAAATGTTGCTCATCACTGGCTGCTTTACGTAAGCCATCCAAGGCCCTGGGAAAGCTGGAAAGACCTTCAAGGTCCAAGAGGGTGCCTTCCTCCTCTAAACACCTGCACACCGACCGGGGAAACGATGGGCCAAATGTGGATGGATGTTCAAATGCACAGGATCAGTACATGAAATGTGGAATGGAAATGGAATTGAGGAAAATGGAAAGGAAGACATTGAGGTGAATGAAGAGAATAGAAAAAGAAAGAAGTCATTAATAAAAGGCAGAAAGGGGGGACAGGAAGCAGTCACTTGCTTTCTTGAGGACAGTCAAATATTCTGGATTGGTCACTAGCAATGTTCCCTCAAATTTGGTCTAGGCTAGGGGTGTCAAACATACGGCCCGCGGGCCGGATCCGGCCCGTCTGGTGGTTTGGTACGGCCCGGGGAAGAAAGCTGCATTGTATAAAAAAAATATGAATTTTCTTTTAAAATTTGTAGTTCTTGTATTATCCGCTAGGGGGCGCAGCGTTTTAGTACGTACAGACAACATGAATTGACATTTATTTATGTTCTTATGTTATTCTCTTGTCCATAATATATTGTTCATAATGTAAAAGGAAAATTCTGTTAATAAACGTTTTGATAATGTACTCATTCTTTGCACTAATTCTTAGTATTAATGACTAATACAAAGGAAAAAAGTGGGCTTATTTTTAGTTCTATGTAATTTTGCAATGACTTTACTGGTCCGGCCCGCTTGATCTCATATTAAGATGTATTCGGCTCACAGACCAAAGGGAGTTTGACACCCCTGATCTAGACAGAAAGACAACCTCCATGAGTGCACTGAGTACCAGTATGGGCACACCAGTATCACACCTGCCTTAAGCAGGTGCATATCAATGTTCCCTCTAATTTTTCATGTAAAACATGCTGTAAAACACGAAAAACACAAGAGTGGACTGAGCTACAGTCACTGGCTGCTGCGTAAACGGTGCCATCATGGGGAAAGGGGTAAAAAAAGTTTGGATTTTATTTACTGCGCGCCATATGATTGCTGCTGCGCAGAGAAGACGAGAGTAGTGCGCAATTGCTTAGAGGGAACATTGGTTACTAGTCCCTTGGTTTTGGGTAATAACTATGGCTTCTAAAGTAATATTTGTACCTGCGAGAGTGTTCGTAGCTCATAGATAAAGGAGTAGTCTCTTCCTCATCGTCCTCCTCCTCATATACGCGTGTTGTCACTGGCGACGGTGATTCCGGGGCTTCATCGTGGGACTTTTCAGTCACGCTGCCTTCCTCTTCCTCCTCGTCATCACCCTCTGCTTCCTCTTCCTCCTCCTCAAGGCCTTGGAGGGCCAGCTTGGAGTTGGACAACCTCTGGCTACTCGGGTGATCCTCTTCAGCCAGGTCGGATCTGTGTCAAAGGAGGAAAAGATGGAAATGTTACCAGATTGTTCTCCACCTTTACCTTTACTCTGGAACATATTATAATATGAAACCTTTAGATCACGGGTGTCAGACTCTGGTTGGTTCGCAGGCCGCTTTAATGTCAACTTGATTTCACGTGGGCCAAATCATTTTAGATATAATATAAATATAGATTTTTTTTTAAATAAATTGATTGAAAGAACTGGATTAAAATCACTGAATATTCAGTTTTTTTATAGATCTAAAACAATGTTTCTTTTAGCTTTTTTAAAAAATATATTTCTATAATTTACTAAATTAGTTTTGAACTAAAAACACTGAAAAAAAAGATTAAAAATGACAATTATTGATTTAAAAGGGAAAAATCAGAGAAATTGAAGATACATCTATACTCTCCATTTTAATTTGATCCTAAAACAGAAAGTCACCACTTATGATTTACTTTCCTGGGCCACAAAAAAATGATGCAGCGGGCCAAATTTGGCCCCCGGCCCACCACTTTAACACCAGTGCCTTACATTTTGGGGAGAAAAATAAAAATGTAATTAACAATCGAATTAAAGTGTACTGAATTTATAAGCTGTTCTTAAATATTTGAAAGGGAAAAAAAAACTATAACACTTTTTGTCATTCTAGTTGAAAACAGCTGAATTGTGGTTACTTGATGCACCATCATTCATTAAAAAAAGGGAATTGAACATTCAATTAAGGAATAAATACTTTGCCCACCACCAGATGAAGCTAACTGAGCACCAATGCTTTATAACATCATTATAGCTCATTTGATCAGCTCACTGATTATTTTAGGACTACTAAACCATTTCACACTTATATCCACATAAGTTCAAAAGCCCTACTACTAATATTGTGTTGACTAGTGATCACATAAACAACACTGGCACAGAAAGTTTGCTGGAAGGCATTTTCCAAACATCTTTCCTACATGATTAATGGCACGCACCTTTGGAGATTAAATATCAGGAGATGCAATGGTGCGTGGAACTTACATTATATTACATACATGGAAAGAACAAGATTCTAGCCGATGAGCTCGATGCTATTCTGACCTACCATCTGCACAATCACCAACCAGAAGCCCAGCTGCCCCCTCTGTAAGCCCCAGGACCACATGACATGGGTCATGATATCATTTCCTGTGGGACAGCAAAGTTACCCCCTCTTTTTTTTAGCCACACAGTGGACATTTATCAAATCAGACAGGATTACCTCTGGGGAAGGCATATACAAGGATAGGATTGGGTCATTTGCTGTGTGTGGGTAAACATGGGCTAGATGGACTCCACTTTCAATCTAGATTAAATATCACTATAATCAAATTGCCAGGTTGTTTAGCTGGGAAAAAGTCCATGCTTGTGTCCAGGGAAAGAAGCGTGGCTATGACATACATACATAGAGGGGCCCTGGGTTTTGTCATTTAGTCTAAACACGTCAGTGGCCTGTTTGGGTTAGCAACTGGGGGGTATGAGTATATGGATGGATAGGGGGGGTCGAAAAGCTTCATCATCAGTGGATCTCCTGGATAAAATGCATTGAACTTAGACCCCACCAACCAAAAAACTACAAGGCAATCAATATATGATCCAAAAAAGGCAAACCGACTCAAGGTTGTGATGCGAATAATTATTTGTTTGGGAGATTTACCGTATTTTCACGACTATAAGGCGCTCTTAAAAGTCTTAAATTTTCTCCAAAATAGACAGTGCGCCTTATAATCCAGTGCGCCTTATATATGGAAAAAACAGAAAACCAAAAACGAAAAACCACCACTGTCGGATATTAAAAAAACACAAACGCCTGAACTGAAACAATACTGTTAAATATGCAGATGCCATCTTGGTTTACGAAATCTTCCATCATATAGCTCCTCCCCCACTGCAAGATTTGATACAAAAAAATCCAAAACATCAACAATGGCTGGCTCTAGAGGTGACTGTGTTGTGAGAGCTTCATACCTGGAAGTCAATAGCAATTACCGTATTTTCACGACTATAAGGCGCACTTAAAAGTCTTAAATTTTCTCCAAAATAGACAGTGCGCCTTATAATACAGTGCGCCTTATAATACAGTACGCCTTATATATGGAAAAATGTCATTCATTGAGGGTGCGCCTTATAATGCAGTGCGCCTTATAGTCGTGAAAATACGGTATATACTATTTTCAACATTTTTTAACAATCCCTCCTAGGGAAAGGTGTCTACTCTTGAGTAAAAATAAAAGTTCTGGAAGTACTACTGGTGAAAATGAGGTGAAACTCTGTTGCGAGGGCATTTAAGAGTGATTATAGATGGTCATGCATGAGTGTGTTTAGAGCCAGGCTTCACTCAGTCTGAAGGGAGAATAAACACTGAGCTGTCTGGTGGGTGGACAGAAAGAACAACACTTAGTCTGAATTACTGATATTAAAATGTCAGACTGCCTTGTTGTGGATGAGACTTAGTATTGATCCCAGATGGCAGCCAGGTTAAACTACCATAGAGTCTGTTGGCCAAAAATAGCGTTGACATGGGGAAAGGGATGACGAGTTGGACGGAGGGATGGACTGTGTGAGAACAGGAACGTTTTTGTAATTGAGTTTGAAAACACACACTCACACACTCACACACACCAAAACACACACTTTGAGTTTCCAGATGACAAGATTGCGTAAACGATTTCGTTTTAATGGACGCACAAAAATGACTGCAGTAATGTCCAACCAAGCCAGGCCAGATGTTATAATGTTTCTTTGTGAAAAACAAAACAAAACAAAACGTAAGAAAAAACAATGGCCAATTGGTTGTCGTCATGATTAACAGACTTTTAACCGACATCTAAGTGAAGTATAACGCATTTTCAACCAATATATGAACTAGAAAATGTTTATGTTAAAAACAAAACGAAACAGCATTTAGTGTGTCTACCATCTACTGCTTGCTATGAAACATTGAAACACTAGAGGGCACTGTTCAACCAGCACTCACAAAATACATAGGCAGCAAAAGGACTAGCCAGAATAGCCACAGTGAGAAAGTGCTGCAACAACACTATTAAAAGACGATGAAATACAGTGAATGTCATTAACTGTAATGTCACTGGGTCTTTCAGTATACAGATTTGCACATATCGACCAGTTACAAAAGGTACGGCTTCACTTTTATAGCAGCCTTAATGAGGCCAAAACAATCATCTAAAATTCTGCTTCCTTAATGATCATTCATTTTGTGTGTTTTTAATTGAGTGCCAACACTAAATTCACATTCAGTTGTATAATGTTTTGTGATGAGTTTCATTTTCAGTGGGGCTACAGTGACATCATCCTCATCACAGTGTAGTACAGTAAACTACAACCACAATAACATGGATATCTTATTATCATTGCAACTTTGTCTATATTATAATGTTGCAATGTGTGCATCGCAAAGATAGGCACAAGACAGGCTTAAAAAACGAAGAAGAAATGACTATAGTGACCATCAGAGGTTAATTTGAGGATATACTACCAATGTTCCCTCTAATTTTCCGTTGGTCTGGGCAGAAAGACAACCTCCCTGAGCGCACTGAGTACCAATGTGAGTGACATCATCATTGCTCGCCATGGGCACATCAGTATCACACCTGGCATAAGCAGGTGCATCTCAATGTTGCCTCTAATTTTTTCATGTAAAACATGCTGTAAAACACTAAAAACATAAGAGTGCGCAGAGTTACTGCCACTGGCTGCCGCGTAAACGGCGCCATCATAAGGAAAGGGGTAGAAAAAATTGTTTGAATTTTATTTACTGCACGCCATATGATTGCTGCTGCGCAAAGAAGACGAGAGTAGTGCGCAATTGCGTACGCGCACAGTTTAGAGGGAACATTGCATACTACATTTATTATATAAAACCTTATGCGTGACTATTGCTTGTTTGCTTTTTCTTACCTTTTATCCGTGGAGCTGGAGGCCTGGTTCATCTCACTGTTAGAGATGAAGTTTCGGATTTCCGAGAAGTACGAGTCCTCCTTCTCATCTAAAAGTGCGTGATTGTCAGGCTCGGAGTTTGGCGAGGAGATGGTGGTTCCTAAATTGGAAAGCATCCCAGACTGTTGGCTCACTGGTGAGGAAAGTGTGCAGACATACACATTTGCGTACATTAATACACACACAAACCATGTTATGTACGCACACACACACAGATAGAAATAATGTTTAATTTAATAACTATCACACAAAATCTGGAGAGGGCGAAATATTATCAAGGTTATAATGAGGGTTTACATTTTTACAATCACAGGTAAACCCACATAATTTCAGTATAATTTGTATTTTCAAAGGAAAAAAACAACAGATTAAGTAACCTCTCATCCTGAAAAAAATCTATTTAATGATGTTACAGTATTTTACAAGATTTTAGTAAGAAAAAAAGTCAAAATAACCATGATTATGTGTATTTATATTTTAAGATGTCAATCAAACAATGCTGTTCAGATGTATAAAAACAAAACTATTAATGAAATGGGAGCGTTAACTAAAAATGTAGCGAATAACTCGAGAGTGGAGACTCTTAAATGAAGTGTTTTTCCCACTTTTTCAGGTTTTCGTTTGTTTGCATGACTTTAAGAAACATTTTATTCAAGGCAGGATTTTCTAAAAGGCCAATGTATACTGTCCATTAGCCAGAACATTAAAAAAGGCAAGTAAAACAGGAGAGGGAAATGTTACTTACCAGGAATGTTCTCGTGCTCGTGCTTCTTGAGATGTCGGTCAAGGTTGGTTTGTTGACCGAAGCAGCGGTTGCACAGGTGACACTTGAATGGTTTCTCCTTGTTGTGAATATTACGAACATGGCGTTGCAGGTTGGACGAGATGCTGAATGAGCGGTCACAGTACTTACACCTGACAGTGAACAAATTGCGAGGCAGAATTAGAAATCTTTTAACTATACAAAAAACCTATATTAGGAACATGGACAGTGTATGTCAAAATTCAAATCATTTGTACAGCAGTGCTGTAAGCTTGATATTTAATTCATTGTTAAACCAAAACATGAATATATAATATAATCTCCCATTGAAATAGCCAGGAATCCCATTCATTAATTCTGGTCCGTCCCGAAAACAACATGTTTTTGGAATGATTTTTGATATGAGCAAAAAAAATATATATAGCAGGGGTATGGAACCTATGGCTCGAAAGCTACATGTGGCTCTTTTAATGAGTGCATGTGGCTCTTTGCTAACCTGTGAGCTAAAATATGGAAACTGCTGGTGACAGAAATGAGATATTACATCTAGAACTGCTTTAAACTTCATTTTTTTTTGCTCTTCTGGATTACATCTTCATTGATTGGCTACAGCATAAGAATCTTTTAAAAAATATTCATTTTTTTCCACTTTAAAAGTGGTGAAATTACAACAAAAACATTGAAAAGGCACTTGTTTACATGTATGTATTTTGACTTTTAATTTGTAGTATGGCTCACAATAAATAACATTGGAAACATTTAATTCTTTGTGGCTCTCTTCGTCAAAAAGGTTCCCAACCCCTGATAAACAGGGACAAAACTGAGTGGGGTGAGGTATGCTTTGCTCAAGGGTACCACAACAGTAAACGTGAATGCAGTTCCAAGTCAATATTTTGGTAAATAGTAGATTTTTTGTCATTTTTCAATATTTCTACCATAAATAATATTCTAACCATAAATAATATTACATACCTATAGGGCTGTTCGCCTGTGTGTGTTCGCAAGTGTCTGGTGAGGTTTGCAGAGCGGGGGAATATTTTTCCACAGTACCTACATAGGGGAAGCCATTGAAAAAGAAAAATAAGGAAGGGAAGAAAACAAATTATTTTGTCATCTTTTGATATATATTAAAAACAGTCCTAATTGAAAAGGTGCTGCAGTGTAAGGCACCAACCTGCAGGCGTAACGCTCCTTTCCCTTGCGAAGAATGGCATCGGAAAGAGAAGGAGGAGGTGAGCGGAAGTTGAATAGTGGGTGAGCTGAATGTTGCAGTGAATTGGGCGGCATGTCCAGTTTTAGCGCACCAAAGCTTTCCAGTTTTTCTGCCATGTTCTCCATTGCAGACATCTAAAAGGGATAAAGAGGAATGACATACATTAAAATGAATCAAGTCTATTCCTGTGTGTATGTGTTGAAAGAAAGATGTACTAAGGTAAAACAAAATGTCCAATAAAACGATTAAGGCAAATAGACAGGTGGTGGGAGGTGAGTTGCTACCTTGACCTATTGAACGTTTACACAATTAATCACTCCCTCTATTCCCTTAAGATTTGACTCTGTTCACCAAGTCTTGACTTGTGTCACGCCAGAACGCTGGTTAAATGAGCCATTCAAGAGGATCACATAGTGCTGCAAAATATTGTGCAATATAAGGTCAACTCAGACGTTCTTCTTTCCCTTGAGAAACTTGTGATTAAAGCAAGGTAAGTGGTGGCTGTGTAGGAGTTTATTCGCCAAAACCACTTGCATCCTTGTCCCTGCCCCTTCTGCTTCTTCCTTTTATTTATTTATTTTTTTAAATATGTCGTAAAGGACACCGTGAAAGACAGTTTCAATATGCTTGTTCATAACCTAGATCAGGGGTGAGCAAATTTTTCGGCCCGGGGGCCACATTGACTTTAAAAATTGGACAGATGGGCCAGGTCAGCACAAGATACGATACACATAAAAAACTGCATCCGTTAACAGTACATATGAAACATAAACAGAAGAAACGGACTAAAGTACTAACATACTCATCACTCATCATTAAAGTCAAAAGTATAAAGCACAAAGTAAAGTAAAAAGGAATGTATTAAGAAATATTAAAATGTAATTTAAAAAAGATAGAAGGCTTGTAAAACACGAAAAACAAGTAAGAGTGGACAGAGCTAGTACCACTGGCTTCCGCGTGACGGCGCCATCTTGGGGAAGAAAAATAACATTTGGACAACCTCGCCAGGCCGGATTAAAAGGCCTAGCGGGCCGTATGTTGCCTGCGGGCCATGATTTGCCCATATCTGACCTAGATAGAACATGAATCCATGAACCCCATGATTAACACTAACACCTCATATTGGCCCTGTAACTCCCATTGATGTTGAAAGATCCTAAAGTATTCTGTTTAATTGGATTGGACGTGCATCAATGTACCCAATTTAAATGGACGTGATTCTAGTCGATGGCAGGGATTGAGGTAATTTTCCGGATATGGTTGGCAGATTGATATCATTCTGAAATATTCGCAGAGTCATCCAGTATACCAGAAGTTGGTGAAACTACCAAACAACTACAACTCCTAACACTGTGGAGTTAAGATGCAGTGCGTGACAAAATACAAAAGTCTAAATCCATCTGTACCTAAATTATTCCAATTTTGTGTATTGCAAAGTCCCAGTTGAGAGGGGACAAAGATTTGCAGGTCAGATTCTAAGCAGTTTCCCCAACAAGAGCCTCTCATTCTCTAGGACACAAACACAGGATGTCCTTGATGGACACGGTGCTATTATCTAGCGAGCCAGTCCACTCCACAGAAAAAAAGAGAAACTTCGAAGTAGTTGAGGTATGAGCTGGCCTGGTAGGCTCCCAGTACATGAAACAATGCAATGGCTAAGATTAGCGAGGCTACCATTCAAATGCTTACTATTCATTTAAAATAAATGTTTTATTAATACTATCATTCTTTGCAATCAAGATTTGAAGCGACAGCGAGGGTCTGGGGACAGTCGAACAATGTGAGTAAGCTGCAATAACACACAGTGTCTTCTGAAAAGGGTAAAAATGATGAAGTACACAGGCGCCATTCAATAAACAAAGGAAGAAGTCCTGCAACCCTTGAGAACAGAACATCAACAATCGAATTATGAGGCATTGAGGCCTATCAATTCAGGTGGTAGCAGCGTGGGAGGGTAAAGAAAAAGACATTCACATCATCTACTTGTTTGTGCGACATAAAAGACATTGACTACCGTATTTTCACGACTATAAGGCGCACCGCATTATAAGGCGCACCCTCAATGAATGACATTTTTTCCATATATAAGGCGCACTGTATTATAAGGCGCCCAGTATTATAAGGTGCACTGTATTATAAGGCGCACTGTATTATAAGGCGTACTGTATTATAAGGCGCACTGTCTATTTTGGAGAAAATTTAAGACTTAAGTGCGCCTTGTAGTCGTGAAAATAGGGTATTTGCTATTGACTTCCAGGTATGAAGCACTGCACTACACAGTCACCTCTAGAGCCAGCCATTGTTGATGTTTTGGATTGTTTTGTATAAAATCTTGCAGTCGGGGAGAAGCTATATGATGGAAGATTTTGTAAACTAAGATGGCATCTGCATATTTAACAGTATTGTTTCAGTTCAGGCGTTTGTGTTTTTTTTAATATCCGACAGTGGTGGTTTTTCGTTTTTGGTTTTCTGTTTTTTCCATATATAAGGCGCACTGGATTATAAGGCACACTGTCTATTTTGGAGAAAATTTAAGAGTTTTAAGTGCGCCTTATAGTCGTGAAAATACGGTACATTGTTTTTGTAGTCAGCACTGTAGCATCTGTGCTAGTATTTACCCCTTTTTTATTTACCTTGGCACAAGTATACTATGTCTGTTTAAAATGGGTTTACCTGTGGGTGGAAGAGCTGTGGTGAAGGCCTGAGGAACTTCTCCTTCAGCGCTCCGACAGGGTCAAGTAGCTTCCTTTTCTCCACCCTGCTGGACCAACAACAAGGGAGCGGGTTACATACCAAGGTCTAGGATCATCTGAAACATCTTGACCATTAATATACTAATATTTGTAGATAAAACTTTGCGGTCCAACTGGAACAGAAATACCTGTATATTGGGTCCATAAAGAAGGCCGAGGGTTTGGCGTAGTGTAGAGGAGGTGGTTGGTGTGGCTGTGGCTGTGGATGTTGGTGCGAGCCAATGGGGGATTGATGCAGTGACTGGGTGTGAGGAATTGAAAAGTTGGCTGTTTCATCCTTGATGGAAATGCCTTTTACAACTCCATAAATGTGGTTCTTTTGATTCTGAGCTTCAGATGTTGTACCATTGTGACCACCTCGGTTTCTGTTATTGATACTAAGGTCTAATGGTTGTTCTTCACCGCTAGAGATAACAGAAGAGCCCCTAGCATCGCCAGAATTAAGATTTAGATTCGAAGGGTTAGTTGGAGTTGTAGGCGATAGCTTGGTCTCCTTAGGTTTCGTACTAAGATCAAATGGCGATTCTCCACTAGGTACAGGTGCTCCAAGTGCGCCAGACACCATCTTATGGAGATGATCACGAGGCGATTTAGGCTCGCCTTTGAAGAACAGGCCAGAGTTGAGAGCACCCCGATCAGTGCTAAAGGGGTACAAGGAGTTGTGGAAATTGGGTAGGAACTGAAAGGGAAACATGGAGTGGTAAGGGAGTGGACCCATCTTCTTTTCCTGGTGAAGACCTATCAAACCAGGACCGAAATATTTCTCAGCAATTGAAGCAATGGCTTTAATGGAATCAGTGGTGGCTGCATTAGCATTCGTGGTGGTCGGTGGGAGTGCTTGCTCATCAGGTGGAGGGAAGAAAGAGTGCTGCATGGGCACAGACGAGAAAAAGGGACGATCCATTGAGAGATTGCCAGAATTAGACACCGCTGGCATCACTGCACGGTTTGTGTCTTCTAACTGGGAACCATCTTGGCTGGAAAGTGCCACGGATGGCTTTCTTCGTTTGCCATTGTGCTCACGTTCACTATCTCCGTCGCTCTCCAGATCAGAACCATCACCTGAAGCCGTACCAGTTGTGGTGTCCAAATCAGTCCCGCTTGTCGTGTTAACATCTTCTAAGTCACTGCCATCTGACATGTCTCCCATCTTGGATTTGGTTTTAGTCTCTCCACCAGAGGACAGCGTCAGTTTACTTTCGCTATCTTTGTCCTCAGTGAGACTTAAACGGTTCCCTCCATTACTGTTTGTGGAGCTAACTAAAGACACTGGAGGGGCATCTGGAGGACTTTGTGGTAGTTTATGTGCCTCTTGAGTACTGTTGCCAAGGGAGGTTTTCATCATGGAACTAGGCGGCAATAATGGCGGCCGTGGATACAATGATGGAGGAAACATACTGGGGAAACCATGTGGGAGGGATGGGAAACCGTGGGGTCCTGAAGAGAAGGGCAAGCCGGCATGAGGGTGAGGTCTGGAAGGAAAGTAGTCAGTGAAGCCTAAAGCTGACTGATTCAAACCACTTAGGTGGGGGTGGTGGGACTTGGCCTTGGCTAAAATAGGACTGGAGCTCATGGGAATACCGGGATTGAACATTCCTGTTGGTGAGCCATAATGGTTTTTGCCCTCGCAGAAGCGACGGTGCTTGTTTAGGGAGGAGGTAGTGCTGAACAACTGGCCACAGTCCTTACACTTAATTTGAGTGCGGCAGTCTGCGTGCATACGCTTGTGGCGGCAGAGGTTGGAGAACTGCGTGTAGGATTTGTGGCACACCTCACCTAGGGGTAGAGGAAGATGCAGCCCATCAGGGCCTGGTTAAACCCTTTTTAACACTGTCTCTAACTGTGTAAACCAAATCAACTACAACATATAGAAACAATGGAAATTAAGAAATAACGGTCAATAGGAAGTGGATACTACAATAAACTGGGAATGATGAAAAATATCCCTCAAAATATGTCTTTTTGAGGACATATGTGAAAACTTTAGGAAGTGGACACTACAATAAGCTGGTAATCATGAAAAATATCCCTCAAAATATGTCTTTTTGAGGACATAGGTGAAAACTTTAGGAAGTGGACACTACAATAAAGTGGGAATCAAGAAAAATATCCTTCAAAATATGTATTTTTGAGGACATATGTGAAAATTTTAGGAACTGGACACTACAAAAAGCTGGTAATCATGAAAAATATGCCTCAAAATATGTCTTTTTGAGGACATGTGAAAACTTTAGGAAGTGGACACTACAATAAGTTGGGAATCATGAAAAATATTCCTCAAAATGTTTTTTTTTGAGGCCATATGTGAAAACTTGTAAAAACTTTGGATGTAAGAAAAGGTTGCAAACAAAATCTGACTTCCGAAAAAGTACCAAAATGAATCAATTACATGGGCTTAAAACAAAAAAAACATGCAGGACTCTCACTTACAAATAAAAGGTTTGACACTGCTGTGGATGTGCTTATGTTGTTTGAGACCTGATGAGGTGGCAAATGTCTTGCCACACTCTGGACAAGTGTGAGCTCGAGCCCCCACATGTTGTGAACGGATGTGACGCTGTAGATTGCTGGGATCTGTGAAGACCTGCCATGACACAAATGGATTCAATAATCAGCATGTATTTCAATGAACCATTTTTGCATCATATTTTGCCAAAACTAAAGAAATAACTGAGATATCTGTTTTTACAGTTCTCCAGGTATTACCAATAAAGTACTAAAACGGGTAAAATATTTGATCAGGCAAAGCCAGTGTGTCCAGTGCACCACTTACGTGCCGGGTATGCTGTACCTTATCACAATTTTCACACTCAAAGCGCTTGCCGCTGTCATGTGACATCTGGTGACGAATGAGGTTGGACTTCCAGTTGAAAGCTTTAGGACACTGGTCACATTTGTATTCCCTCTCCTCTGTATGGACTATCATGTGTTGGCCCAAACTTTATGTGGAAAGAACAAGTAATGAACTAAACTGCATTTTTTTAGTACCTGAAGTAAACATTCTGTTGCTATCACAATTGTGTTCACCTGTATTCATTTGGGAAGATTTTCTCACAGTCTTTACACTCGTGGACGGTTTCGTCGCTGTCTTCCCGCTCTTGTTTGAAGTCTTCTCTCAAGGTATCAAAGATGGAGCCCGCACTGGAACAAGAATATTTCTGGTGTCGCCGCAACTCAAGTGTTGAGGAGAATAGTTCGTCACAGTCTTCACAGCGGTACATCTGCTCATCTAAAACATAAGACACAAGCTATCAAGTCACCATGACAACCAAAGCTTTATGAATCCAGTCACTTAATCAAATGTCTTTGCTGTTGCTTTTCGAAATGGACTTTGACTCAACACATTTCCTGATGCTTAGGTTAATGTTCATACTGATAAACTAAGCATATATTGCATAAATGGATCATTTCATCTCCTTGTATGGACAAAGGCGTCGAGTAATTGTTGATAGATATACAATACAATAGATACAATTAATGATATATCCGATTATTAATCGTGGTCTTAGTTCTGTGTACCTATTTTTCTATGTATTTTTTAATTACTATTTTTTTATTATTTAATCAAGGGGTAGGGAACCTACGGCTCGGGAGCCATATGTGGCTCTTTTGATGGGTGTATATGGCTCTTCCCGAGACATAAAATATGTATACACGAGACATATGTCAATTTATATGACATAAAAAATGATATTCTTTTTATTATTTAATCCAGGGGTAGGGAACCTATGGCTCGGGAGCCATATGTGGCTCTTTTGATGTGTGTATATGGCTCTTCCCGAGACATAAAATATGTATACACGAGACATAATATGTCAATTTATATGACATAAAAAATGATATTCTTTTTATTATTTAATCCAGGGGTAGGGAACCTATGGCTCAGGAGCCATATGTGGCTCTTTTGATGGGTGTATATGGCTGTCCGCGAACCGGTGTGGTAAAATATGAGAACCACGGGTGATAAACCTAAGTCCCGAACGCACCAATGGGAGCGTCACGCTGGCACTGTGGCGCCAAAACTATCTCTAACACCTTTTTAAATCAGCATTTTTCTTCATTAGACTCTTCTGCATGCATACTCTCATTGATACTCATTGATTAGCCACAGTGAAATAATGTTCTCAAAAGAATTCAGACTTTTTTTACATTTCAAAGTGGTGAAATGAAGAAAAATTGCTCACATTTTCATGTATTTTTACTTTTAAATTCCAAGTATGCCTCTCACGGAATAACGTTTGAAAATATCAATTGTTTATGGCTCTCTTCGTCAAAAACGTTTGATTTAATCCATTAAAATCTATTACCAGCAATTGCCTCTTTCTGGGTTAGTTACAGCTCAATTGGCTCCCATTTAAGTGGTAAAACCAACAACCATGCAATTGACAATTGCATAAAATGGAAATCAATTAGCTGTGATACATTGCCTTCATTAACACTTTTAATTGCATGTTAGGTAAAGTGTTTCAGGGAGGGGGCGCTTGAGCAAACGGGAAACAATAAGGACAAGTCTGCCCCTAACCAACCACCATGATAACCTTCACAATACCCCTCGCCAACGAGGTCAAACACATAAAAACTCTAGCCAGTCCTTTCAATAGTAAGTTCCTGAGCTCGAGTCCAAGTTCAACATCTCAGGGGACGGAAACCCAGCAGTGAGTCTTTGTGCATGCCAATGAAGAAAAAAAAAAAAAGAAAAGAAAAGGCTGAAGAAACAGAGGTGAGCAGAGCCACAGTGGCGCCATAAGCACACACCTGGCATCCCAAAAACATACACACCCATCCATCATTTCATTGGGTTTATCAGCATTGACTTATACAATGCCTGGAAGACCCCATATTCTTCTGTGACCGTTTATCCAGATGGACCGTGTTGGACACATTAAAAGAGCATTAGTGTAGAAAGATGCATGTTTCCAGCCTTGATGAGGTGGATAAATGACTTGCTAGTCAATGGGCCATTACACTGGGATTTAACACTACTATACCAAATAGTACACTAGAGTACACATACACATTCAGTACAATGTGTGCTTTACTCATACCGTATTTTTACGACTGTAAGGCGCACCCCATTATAAGGCGCACCCTCAATGAATGACATTTTTTCCATATATAAGGCGCACTGTATTATAAGGCGCACTGTATTATAAGGCGCACTGTCTATTTTGGAGAAAATGTAAGACTTTTAAGTGTGCCTTATAGTCGTGAAAATACGGTAATTGCTATTAACTTCCAGGTATGAAGCACTCACTACTTTACAGTCACTTATAGAGACAGCCATTGTTGGTGTTTTGGATTTTTTTGTATAAAATCTTGCAGTGGGGGAGGGGGGGGTTGCTATATGATGGAAGATGTTGTAAACTATGATGCATATGCATATTTAACAGTATTGTTTCAGTTCAGGCATTTGTGTTTTATAAATATCCGACAGTGGTGGTTTTTCGTTTTTGGTTTTCTGTTTTTTCCATATATAAGGCGCACTGGATTACAAGGTGCACTGTCTATTTTGGAGAAAATTTAAGACTTTTAAGTGTGCCTTATAGTCGTGAAAATACGGTACTTGTTTGTTTCTCCCTGCCACTTTGCTGTAATTTAAGCAGGAGAGTATGACTCGAAATTTGGAATGCTTTCCTTAAAGTTAATAAGTGCTTTAAAAGCGACTTGAGTGTGCATTGAAATTCTTAAAGTGTGTTTTTTGTTGCGCATCTCGGCCGTGGTGGTAGTGGTGGCTTTTTGAAAAGGGGAGGCTAATGACTCTCTGGGAGATGATTGGAAACACGATTATGTGCAGTTTAGCAGCTAATCTGGGAGCATGGGTGATGTCACAAGGGACTCCTCGTGTTCTTTTACACTGAATTCCTGCTCCGATAAAGTCAGCTATGAGAATGCATTGAGCTAAAAGTAAAACAATTACAGTACTATGCTCCAAAAATTGGAATAGCAAGTTAAAGTTGTTTGATTTTTGACAATTTACCCTAAATAATTAGTGAAAGAAATGTAATCCAGTTGGAAATGTACTGGTTTGCATGTCATTCATCCATTTAATATGTCAAATTCATCTTTTTAATTTAATTACTGAAATAGAACCTTTAGTAGGTGATATTACACAAAATTATTAGTATAACATTAATTTCAATCTCTTTTCCAACTCTGTTATACTGTTATTTTACTTGTTTTATCTCCCTTTGTCACTGGAGGAATTAAACACGCACACATGCATCTGACAGTGTTTTACAATCAATCACCACGCATGCAGGTTTTACCTGAAATATGTTTTTTTTTTACATTCATAGAGAAACACTGCATATCAAATTTCCAATACTTGGATTTTTTTGTCATGCTAAATCATTCAAAGCAAATGAAGAAAATAATTTACCTGCCAAAAAAGGCAAATAAGCAAACAAAAAAGAAGCAAGATTTGCTTTCCAGAATTTTTTTTTTATGCCTAAAGCTGAATTTACATTCTGACAATACAGAATCTATTTATTTGCAAAATAAAGTATAAAGCAGTACTAAAATATGAATATATTTATGACAAGTGTTTGATTTCTGTTGATTCCTTTAAATTTGGTAGACAATTTTAAAGCCCAAGACTGGAAAGATAATAAAACGTGAACTTTCAGCAAATCATTTGTATTTTGTAGACTTAAATAAATCTGTTAAAATTGTTAATGGCAGGTGGATTTTAAATGATACGTCGTCTGTGTGTTTTTATTACATTGTATAATTGCATTGAGTTTTTTTTCAGTTTCTTTTTTAATACAAGTGAAATAATTCACATTTATTGATTAACAATAGGCATAGTCTTTACCACGTATAGTGCAGGCTGCAGTTTTGGTTAAAATGTGCACTAATGAAGCGCATTAGTCTTCTTACCTTGCAAGTTAGGTGCCATGGAGCCCTCCGGGAAAATGCCGTCCTTCATATAAACTAAAAGCTCCTCCCCTGCATCAATATCCCGTACTGCTTTGTAATAAATCTACGGAAAGAAAGAACAATAACATTAGTTCAAAATATTTAGAAATGACCTCATATAATTATGAACATTTTTCCTTTTTTACAAAAAGGCCTAATGCTCAGACTCAGAATAAAATGATTTCCCAGATGACTACTGTACAAAAAAGGTCAATTATTTCTTCGATAATTCGACAAAAACAATTGATAAACAATTAAATAAATATACAATTGACTGAAACGCACATAGTATAGCGTACTAATTTATTGGAGCATTGTTAAAATACAACAAATGAACAATTTCTTTTTAATTTCAGCTATACACCTTATCAATGCAATTGTTTTAAATTGCAACAGACACTAAAAATATCAATATTTGACAATTAATGATGCCTGGATAATTAATTTCAAACGGCTAAAATCTGTTTCTAATCTAAAAATCCCTTTCTAAAATCCCCAAAACAAAAACAAAACTCACTCCATGCACATATTAAATATAAAATTGCTAACACATGTACGTCCTCATCATCAAGTACACAAATTTCCTCCCATTTAATGACTTTAAAAAAGACCTCCGCGCACTTCCAAAAAGCTTGCCATGCCAAATACTACCACAAGGGGGCTCTCTTGTCAACACCAAACCAATCTAACGAATCCAACCACACACTCGCGCACGTATAAAGTAAACTTCCACGACTCGTATAGTATAACCGAGCTGACACGACAAAAAATCCTTGTAATTATTATGATCTATATTGATTTTTGTGTGCGCCCACACACAAATATAAAAAAAACCTGACCTTTCTTTTCTCCGTAAGTCTGAGTAGTTGAGAAAGTTGCGCGGCAGTACGAAGAGCCTCCAGTTGCACGAGCATTTGGGTCCCGGCGGAATTGGCCACACAACCCATAGTACTACTACACTCGCTTCGGCAAAACTCGGACTACCGGCCAGGAACAGGACCGATGTAGACGATGGAACCGATGAAGCCGAACGCAGACGGCCGGCCGGGTGTCGAACTCGGCCAAACGGCCACAAAATCTTGCGCACAACTGATGACGCACTAAATGTTGTCCACTAACTGACTTTTATCTATCT
Source organism: Stigmatopora nigra (assembly GCF_051989575.1). NCBI lineage: Eukaryota > Metazoa > Chordata > Actinopteri > Syngnathiformes > Syngnathidae > Stigmatopora > Stigmatopora nigra. The sequence goes on along the minus strand of NC_135508.1, from coordinate 6,552,577 downwards.
AGTCAAAGAGTATCCCTTAAAGATGATGATGAAGATGAGTCGCTCTCTCTCTCTCTGTTTCTCGTTCCTTGCAAGGTTTCTCCGCTCTCTCTCTCTCCTACTCTCTCTCTCTCACTCTCTCTCACTCTCTCCTTCTGTGGTCCCCCGGCCGGCCACTCCTCCTCATCTTATCTGCAGCCGAAAGCACGAAGGACCCCCACTCGTCACCCCACTACCGCCCACCCCAACCTCCATCAACTGCTGCACATATTTAATATTGATGCCGGTAATGGATAAAAGCAAAACCCTGGTGACCCTCCTTCATGCGATCAGTTACAACCGGGTGGGCGCACGGATTCACACCGACGACATGAGACACACACACACGCGTGTTAATTTGTATAAAAGGGATTTTCAATAATCGATGGATTTTCTAGCTAAAATTGGTGGTCAGGAGAAATGACTAAAAAAATGTGTTTAAGACTATGAATGGGTATTTACATTTTGTTCTGTAATTGTTTAACAAATGAAATGGAAATGGCTTTTTTTGTAAGGTTAAAAAAATTAGGGGGTAGGATTTTAAATCAATTATATGACGACCACTTCTCTCAAAAAATTAAACTACAAACCCACCCCAAAAAAAACGATGTCACTTTTTTAGATGCACATTTTACCAGGTTTTTGAATTTTATCATTTGGAAAATAACATCGGTTTATCATTTCATAGAGCAAGTGACAATTTTTGGTCATTACAAATTGGAACCTTATAAAAAGAAAATGTTGAAATGTATACATTTTGGTTCATGTAGACCACAATATTAACATTTTGTATACAAGTGTGGCCTAAATGACTTAAAATGAGATGTCTCAATTGTTCTATTATACCCTATTCGTGTCTATTATTTTAGGATGAATTGTAATATTTAACATGGACAAAATTAATAATAACATCAGAATCTCTAAAAACTGAAATACACTGTTTATGGCCCTCGGTAACACAAAGTTTTCATTAATTTATGCATTTCCCAGGGTTTAAATTACGCACTGATCCTAGTCAAAATGGACTTGAATTGCAGCCATTAAGTACATTGAGGGCCTTATAAATTATCAGTCCAAGAAAAAGATAGAAAATGATGTGAAAGAAAGAAAACTGTGTGGTTGTAGAACTCATCTGTGTGTGCTTTTTAAAAAATAATTGGGCCAAAAAACTTTGACCGATCCTGACCTCATCTCTGTCAAAAAATAAAACTGTAATGCCAGATCAAGGCCCACAGTAAACCTATATGTAGTATTACAGGTACACTGCAGTGTGTATTTGTATTGATGAATCTATCTAAACAAGGTTTACCAGACTCCCAAGTTCAAACGACAAGTCAAAATGGACCAAGTTCACCTTCAAATGAACCCTAACATGCAACAACATGTTGCACTACTCTCAGCAAATACTGAATGAAAACACCAGAAGTAGGAAATCATCTGTTTTTTTCCCCAGCAACAATATTTAGAAATATTTGCCAAATTGAAACATGATCCCCTAAAAAATGTCTGCCAACAAAAATGCATTCATGTTCATCCTACAACATGACTAAGAAGAAAATAAACAGACATTTTTTCCCCCTTTACTTTGAAGGCCTGCATTTGGTTCTGCAGTATGAACACATTTCCATAAAGTCATGCATTGTGCATGTAAAAGAACCAGCAAAAGGAAATCGCTGAATGTATTGCGGAAAAAAGACATTTTAGCACTGAGTGGCTTCGTCTTATGTATATAAATAAATGATGGGCTCATAACTGTGACGAATCAGTGGCCGGGAAAACAAAAGCAAAGCCATTTGCCATGTAAAAACTGCAAAATGCATCAAAAAGGCAAGAAAACCACGTGACCTTTATACTGGGTCCAGTAATTCCGCACAATTTTCGATGGTGCGCTGATTCTTTCAATTTGACATTGTGCGGCAGTGGTGGGGGTGGAGGGGGGGGGGCACTAACGTGAAAATCTTAAAAGGATTAGGCAGGTTGGTGTCGCCAGCCAATTGGTGCTTGTCAATCTTTGAGGCCCCCTTGCGTTCTTTCTAACTTCCTCCAAGCCGGCCTCCCATTTTCTTTCATAATGTCTGAAGCTTTAAATGGACACAGTGGCCCGTCCCCTCAGTGTGTAAGAGTGACAGGTGACAGGTCAAGACTGGAGGACTGAGAAAGAGACAAAAGGGCGGCGAAAGACGGGGAGAACCCGACAAGAAAGGGAGGGTGTACGAATAAGGATACAAGTAGAAAGTAATGTGGAAACATAGGCGAGTTCATATGGGAGTATTTGTCTCCTGTCGTACAACTGTCATGTTGCATGTCATGTCATCTTAAGGCCATTTAAGGGCAAGTTTCACTTTTATTTCGGCTCCATGAATCAACTTTAGTTTTTGCAACTATTTGTTAAAAAGTGCTTATTCCACGTTCTTCTGAAATATTTTAAAAATTCCATATATATATATATTAATGCTGCCCATCAGATGTGTCTGCACTGAACTCAGGTGAGTAAACACTACAGCATAGGTGTCAAAGTGGCGGCCCGGGGGCCAAATCTGGCCCGCCGCATCATTTTGTGTGGCCCAGGAAAGTAAACTTTCCGTTTTAGGATCAAATTAAAATCAAGAGTATAGATGTATATTAAATTTCCTGACTTTTCCCCTTTTAAATAAATCTAAATTTTTAATCATTTTTTTCCAGTTTTTAGTCCAAAAATCATTTTGTATAATCTAAAAATATCAAAAAAAGCTAAAATAAATATTATTTTTGATATATAAAAAACTGAATATTCCAGGCTCTTATTCCAGTTCTTTTAATCCACTTATACATAAAAAAAATAAATATTATATCTAAAATGGTCCGGCCCACATGAAATCAAGTTGACATTAAAGCGGCCTGCGAACCAGCCCACCATCAGGTGGCTCTGATAAAAATGGACACATCATATAAACATAATACATATCTATGAAAGATTATATGTGAAAATATACTGTACAGACTTTTTGTTCTGATGGGCCATTAAATGTTAAACTACATGATCACACCTAAACAAGCTACATCAACAAAGAAAATTAACATTATCTAAAGAAAAAACCCTAAAACATGAATTTTTCCTAAGAAAACAAGATAGCTAATGGGAGGTCCTCACATACCTGACTAATACATTTCCTCCAAAGAGATTGGTTCACAATTACGTATATATTTCCAAATATCTGCCAGAAAGGGGAAGGTTCAACGGCAATTGAACACATTCTTTGTACTTTTTTGTTTGTTTTAGGAGTCTGATGAGTGTTTCAGTTTTTGTTACGTGGGTGACTTCCTAATAGCTCTGGCAACCAGCCCAGTGACAACCACACAATAGAGTCATTCCTTGGTCATTACCAGCCAACATATTTTCAAGCCATGATGATAAACACAATACAAATACGGTAGGAACCCACTAATCACTTTTGGTGGATGGGAAACAGGAAAGGAAAGCAGTATTCACCATTGTGGGATAAAGACAACACAATGTGTCTCTTATGTATTGAGTCCAAATCTAAGCGGGACACTCACCTGGTCTCCAGTGAGGTGGCAGGCGGCGAGATTCTGCTCCTCAAACGAAGGGGCGGAGCGGACATATTTGAGCCAGCTGTTGCCAGGGGTTTCCGGGCTTGTGTCCAGAGCAAACTTGATGTTGCCCATGTCGTCAACCACCTGTTTTGAAGGAATAAAGTCGGTTTTTACAAAAGCAGAAACTGATGACATAACATTAAGTTTCCTTAGATCGGGAGTCGGGAACTTTTTTGACGAAGAGAGCCATAAACTATTGATATTTTCAAATATTATTCCTTGAGAGCCATTCTTAGAATTTAAAAGCAAAAATACATGAAAATGTGAGCATTTATTATTCATTTCACCACTTTGAAAGTAAAAATAAAAGTCGGGATTCTTTCGAGAACATGATTTCACTGTTGCTAATCAATGAGTATCAGTGAGAGTATGCATGTAGAAGAGTCTAATGAAGAGAAATTATGATTTAAAAAGGCGCTAGAGATAGTTTCGGCGCCACAGTGCCGGGGTGACTTAGGTCTCTCACCAGCGGTTCCCATATTTTACCACACAGGTTTGCGGAGAGCCATATACACCCATCAAAAGAGCCACATATGGCTCCCGAGCCATAGGTTCTCTACCCCTGGATTAAATCATTAAAAAAATAGTATTTTTATGTCATATAAAATGACATATTATGTCTCGTGGAGACATACTTTATGTCTCGCAGAGAGCCATATACACCCATCAAAAGAGCCACATATGTCTCCTGAGCCATAGGTTCCCTACCCCTTGATTAAATAATAAAATAGTATTTTTTATGTCATATAAAATGACATATATTTTGTCTCGCGGATACATATTTTATGTCTCGCAGAGAGCCATATACACCCATCAAAAGAGCCTCATATGGCTCCCGAGCCATAGGTTCCCGACCCCTGGATTAAATAATAAAAAAAATAGTATTTTTTATGTCATATAAAATGACATATTATGTCTCGTGGAGACATGTTTTATGTCTCGCGAAGAGCCATATACACCCATCAAAAGAGCCACATATGGCTCCCGAGCCATAGGTTCCCTACCCGTGCCTTAGATGCAAAAGGATTGAAAGTGCGCCTCCATTCGGAGGGCGTTGATCACGATTTGATTATAGATGATGGCTATGATTTTGGATGTCAATCATCTTTCGAATGCAAAGTGGGAGCCTTGTCATGCCCAAGAAATGGAGGCATAACGTATAAAAGGGAGATGACAGTTAATGGGAAATGCCTAACTGTAGCTTCTTTGACTTTCTCTGAGAGATATTGATCATGAGAAGGAGAAAGGGATTCTTATTATCGTATTTCACAGAAAAGTAAAAATATGGAAGTAGCAATTTGGGAAAAAGTAAAAGAAGGAAATTGGAGGGCTTTTCACTGAGTGAAGCGAGTTGCAATGCAGAAGAAGTAACAGGCTACATGACATTTTTAGATGCGGACACTTCATGAACTCTGAGGAACAGCAGTTTTTTTTTAAAGCCGTGTTCTTTTTTTAAAAAATCACCTCGTAAAGTGTGAAAGGTCATATTCTTGTTGTGTGGGTGAAAGGGTTTTCACTGGGTTGGGGGTGCAAATAGAGAGTCAATGCGTAAAGTGTCTGGTCAGAGGTGTGAAAAGATCTGGTCCATGTGTGCAAATCCAGAAACACACAATTGTATTTATGCAAAGTTTATGGTTCAGGGTTGAAATATAATCCGCTTTATAGTGGGCACCTAAAAAGTCAGCATTGACCCATGTTCATGCCTAATTAATATCTATTATAAAAACCAAAAACGTGACAATAGATTAGCTAGTAAGAAATAAACATTGAAATGATGGAGAAATAGATTAATGTTCAATGAGGAAAGCCCATTCTATAACAAATGTGAGTTACATCCAACTTCCGCATGTCCAAACAGAAATATGGATGTTCTAAAATGTGTAAAAATAACCGCATAAAAAACATGTAAATACAAGTTTTTGGGGATCATTAATCAATAATTTGAAAAGTCGGATTTTGTGATTTTGTGAAGCTATGTTGATTACAAGAACACCTATGATACCTTTTTGTTGAGGTATTAATATTACAACGCAATTCTTTTTTTGGAGTTATACATAGGTATTGGCATTTAAAAAATATATATATCAAAAAGAAAACATTTCTTCATTTTCCTGATCCAAATTCACCATGAATCTAGTCAATGATGGGCAAACTACGGCCCGCGGGCTACATACGGCCTGTTAGGCTTTGTAATCTGGCCCGCCGACGTTGTCCAAATATATATATTTTTTCCCCCAAGATGGCGCCGTCACGCGGAAGCCAGTGGCAGTAGCTCCGTCCACTCTTAATTGTTTTTCAGTTTTTTTTAAATGACAATTTAATATTTCTTAATACATTCCTTTTTACATTGCTTTGTACTTCATACTTTTTACTTTAATGATGAGTGATGAGTATGTTAATACTTTAGTCCTTTTTTTCTGTTTCTGTGTCATATGTACTGTTAACGGATGCACTTTTTTATATGTATCGTATCTTCTGCTGACCCTTCCATCTGTCAAATCTTTAAAGTCAATGTGGCCTCTGGGCCGAAAAGTTTGCCCCCCCCTGATCTAGTCATATTGTCTAATCAAAGCTCCCTCATTGGCTTTTGCTAACTTTACCTAATTGAATACAGGCTTTGATTTAATGTGTGAAAATTGGCACACGAAAGCTAAAAGCTGCTCTGTCGCTCACTAATCAAGACCATCTACAACCACCAACACCTATTATGCACTAATATGCTTCCTATGGATTTCAGTCATAGGACACTTGTCATAGAAAAGAGTGAAAAAGCACAAACAGAGGAGGCGCTAGAGTGATTTTTGTTGTTGTTGAGTAGGCCATGGCAAGAAAGGAAAGCAGAACTTTCACATGCTTCCATACTGAACATGTTGCAGTTCATACACACTTGTGGTTTCCAACCTCTCACTACATTTCATTATGCTTCCAAGGGTGGTGGGCTTAATGAGCAGCAGACCTGTGTGTTTTTGAAAGTGCACATGTGTGCCAATGTTGTTGAGGGAGGGGGGCTTACTAACACCATGTCACAGCGTAGGAGCCTGATTTATAAGGCTTCAAATGAGGTGCAACAGCAAGGGAAAAGCAGAACAAGACCACGGATGATTGTTTGTTTATTTACCTCTTCCGTTTCATTTTGCCACCTCTCCCATCCTTGTATGTCAAATAGGGGAAAAAGACCTAATGCCCTGTGCAAGTTACACTATCGTACATTCAAAGTAGACATTTTTCTGCTTTGACCAAAGTGTCCAAGTCATTAGGATTACAGCAGACATGGGCAAACTACTATTTATTATTATTTTTCCCCCACAACATGGCGCTGTCACGCGGAAGCCAGTGGCAGTAGCTCTGTCCACTCTTTGTTTTCGTGTTTTACAGCCCCTCTATCTTTTAAAAAATGACATTTTAATATTTCTTAATACATTCCTTATTACTTTACTCTGTACTTTATACTTTTTGCTTTAATCATGAGTGATGAGTATGTTAATACTTTAGTACTTTTTTTCTGTTTATGTTTCATATGTACTGTTAACGGATGCACTTTTTTATTTGTATCATATCTTGTGCTGACCCGGCCCATCTGTCAAATTTTTAAAGTCAATGTGGCCCCCGAGACGAAAAGTTTGCTCACCCCTGGATTACAGTGTCATTTTCCCAATCATTATAATAAAGGATAAAGAAAACTATTTTCAAGCAACTTACAAATTTTACTCTGAATTCTTGTGGGAACATGTTTAACCAAATTTAAAAGCCTGCCATCATTATAATATAAATTTTCAACTTCAACTGAAACATAAATGATTTCCTTTTACCATAAATAAAGCATATATCTTTTCCGTACTCAAATACTTCACGTGTAGAGGTAAGAAAATGAAGAAAATTATCTAAGAATGACTAATAAGTTTCACATTGGTACCCACAATGGTGACGATCAATTCCTTAGTAAATCGCATTTATATCTATTTTTTATGAGAGCATAATCCCCTGAACACCTGCTTTCATTGCCTTCAATCCAGAAAATAACGCCAAAATACCTAAATGCATAGTTGAGAATGTACTTCTAGATGATTGGTACGCAATGGAAAAGAACAAACATGAACACTAGAAAAGTCACAGGAGAGGTGAGTGTGAAAAGAGAAGCAGCTCCAAGTGGACAGGATGCAGAGCAAACTCCACAGGAAGCTCTGATAAGAGCACGACACTCCTCTTGCTCCTCGCCTCACAAAGGGGAACCTTTGACAGCTAGAAACCTTTAATGGATGTCTCGACATGCCCTCTCCATCAACTATGTGTGATGGATGTTTGAAGGAGGCCGGGGCTGAATTAGAAGAGGAAAGTTACTTGTAAAGGCGGACGCCATATTGGTTTCAATTAGACGGAGGGCACCAAATGAAAATGCTACTCAGCGGTGATCGTGATTGCAAAGCGAGGCGGTGAAAGAAGTACTTTGCTTCCTTTCAGTTACTTGATGTGTTTAACCTATTAGTATTTAATATAGACTCATTTATATGATTCATTCTTATGCAGGTAGGAATTGATGTAAATGATTGAAATAACTGTACAGTAAGCAGTAAACATGGCTTGCAATCAATGTTCCTACTAATTTTTCGTTGGTCTGGGCAGAAAGACAACCTCCCTGAGCGCACTGAGTACCAGTGTGAGCGACATCATCACTGCTCGCTATGGGCACACCAGTATCACACCTGTCAGAAGAAGCTACCTCTAATTATTCATGTAAAACATGCTTTAAAACACGAAAAACATAAGAGTGGACAGAGCTACTACCACTGGCTGCCGCGTAGACGGCGCCATCATGGGGAAAGGGGTAAAAAAAAAAGTTTGGATTTTATTTACTGCGCGCCATATGATTGCTGCTGCGCAGAGAAGACGAGAGTAGTGCGCAATTGCGTATGCACGCAGCATAGAGGGATCATTGTTGGCAACTACATATTAATAACATCAGAATATACTCAGTTAGATTAAAACCTCTTGACAGTCAATCCGAAACATTATTTTTGACACATTTCTTGCATTGGCTCTTCCTATCTTTGGCAAATATGCCTAATATTGTGCCCACCAAGTGCTAAATTGGCAATTTAAAATAAAATTGTACACAAAACAGGTCAAAATACAAAGAAAACAAAGTAACCTAACCATGGTAGACACAAATCCTGAAAGTAGTCAAAAAACTACAGTTCACCTGCTTCAGATAGTAGACAAAGTGTGTACTATTCACCTGAGATTTGAACTTCCACATGACACAGTTAGGGGGCGACCTCACATGAGAGATAAAACACCAGACATGGAAGTCAAACCACATCCATAGCTTCCCATGAAATTGTGGTGAATATAACGGTAGGTATATGTTATACGTGCATACAAACGCAAGTAGGCATGCAAGCACATACGGCTGAAGGCTGAGTGAACAGCTAGTCGTGAAAGTGGAACAGTGACAGTGACAGATTGAGTGGCTGTGGAGTCAGCTGCAGTGCTGGTTGTTAGAGGTGTTGCAAATTGAGTTAGAGGTGTACGGCAACTAACAAGCAATAAAGAAGTGTGTGTGAGAGAGTATGTATCCTTTCTGGGGAAGAAAAAAAACATGTCTCATTCCACTTGAGAGGCCCCTTAACATACAAGTGAATGCACATGCACATATACACACAGACTAATAAAGAGGCTGACAGAGTACAGATTCCCGCATCGTCTGATCTTTGCATTACTGAGGGCAGGCACATGTGTGTGTGTGTGTGTGTGTGTGTGTGTGTGTGTGTGTGTGTGTGTGTGGTGGATTAGTGTTAGCTTCTTAAAGGGGCCTGCATAATATTCAATAATTTAATTGAATGTGCTATTATATCGTAACATACCCTATTTTAACGACTATAAGGCGCACCGCATTGTTAGGCGCACACTAAAAAAAGGACATTTTTTCCATATATAAGGCGCACTGTATTATAAGGCGCACTGTCTATTTTGGAGAAAATGTAAGACTTTTAAGTGCGCCTTATACTCGTGAAAATACGGTAATTGCTATTGACTTCCAGGTATGAAGCACTCACTACACAGTCACCTCTAGAGTCAGCTATTGTTGATGTTTTGGATTTGTTTTTGTATAAAATCTTGCAGTGGGGGAGGAGCTATGTGATGGAAGATTTTGTAAACTAAGATGGTATCTGCATATTTAACAGTATTGTTTCAGTTCAGGCGTTTGTGTTTTTTTAATATCCGACAGTGGTGGTTTTTCGTTTTTGGTTTTCTGTTTTTCCATATATAAGGCACACTGGATTATAAGGCGCACTGTCTATTTTGGAGAAAATTTAAGACTTTTAAGTGCGCCTTATAGTCTTGAAAATACGGTATATGTAGTTAAAGACTGGGAGAAGTCGAAATTGCAACATATTTAAAAGAGCTTTATTTCCCATGGCAATGATTGTTATCTCTTATGGCACACTAGTGTGCCACGTCAGCCGAGTCAGGAATTACTAGCCTGTGTGTGTGTGTGTGTGTGTGTGAAATGTATATGGGCAAAATGTGTTATGGGGAATTAAAGAGTGTTAAATGTGACCTGCTTCATGTGGGCTGGGTAGCAATATTGACATAATTAAAAAGCAGGAGGCCAGAGCCCAGGGCCTTGTAAAAGCCATCTGGGCAGTGCGCGTGCATGTGTGTGTGTGAAAATATTGTGAGTATCACAATGTGGGCTAGGTCACTAAAGAGCTGATTTGTTACACTGAAATTAGCATCATCTGCAGTCCTAGTTAGGAAGCCTTTATATATGTGTCTGCCTATTCCAGGGGTGGGCAAACTTTTCGGCCCGGGGGCCACAGTGACTTAAAAAATTTGACAGATGGGCCGGGTCAGCACAAGATATGATACAAATAAAAAAGTGCATCCGTTAACAGTACATAGTAAACAAAAAGAGAAAAAAAGGACTAAAGTATTAACATACTCATCACTCATCATTAAAGTAAAAAGTATAGAGTACAAAGTAAAGTAAAAAGGAATGTATTAAGAAATATTAAAATGTCATTTAAAAAAAGATAGAGGAGATGTAAAACATGAAAAACTAATAAGAGTGGACAAAGCTACTGCCACTGGCTTCCGTGTAAGGGCGGCATCTTGGAGGAAAAAAACATTTGGACAACGTCGTATGGCTGAATTAAAAAGCCTAATGGGCCATATGTGGCTCGCGGGCCGTAGTTTGCCCCTGTGTGGTCTATTTGGTGTTTTCCTTCCCAATTGATCATCTAGCTATAGATATGCATGGCATAATTGTACTCTGACAATGATGTTTAGTTTTTACTAATACATTAGAGTAGTTTATACTTCCATACACATAAGTGTACTTTGCATTGCTGTGCATCTTTAGAACTTCAACATGAGAACAAGCAAAACATTAGCATGTTTATCTTTGGAAATGTCAGGCTTGACAGAGATTTACAATTAGACTCCTCTTATAGACAATTACCAGATAAAACAACTATGCAGTATTGTTAGATTTCCATTTTATCATAGTGTTACAGTAGCAGCAGAGGAGTCCTCTTTTTTTTAAAGGTGCTAATGCAAAAGCAAATATTGACAACATTAAATTAGTGAATGTGCCAAATCAGCACACTTCTTGCCAACTCCAAGTAATCTGAAACGGGAAATGTGCCTGCTGTGAAAAGGAACATGCAGTGAGTTTTCAGGCTGGGGACCTCATTAATGCAACAGCCTTGTGTTATTTACAGCCTCTTATTAAAAGCCTGGATGAATGTGTGTAGAATGACCGAGTGTCCGTGTGCAAGTGTGTATTCCACTCCAAACGTTTTGTGTGCAGGTGATACGTTCAAAGTAAATGCATGGGTTTTACTGGCGTGCACCCGCTTTCACAAGCCTTACTTTTATTATAGGTATTTATGGCAATTAGGGAGGAGATATATTGGCTCATTACAGCCAAGCAGGTGCTGGCTAAACGAGGAGATATATGAATGGTACATCAGGGTCAAATACACTGTGTCCCTTGGAGTGTCCCAGTCTCATTTTCTTTTTTAACCTAATGTATATTATCTTTATGTTCTGCAAAGAGTGTGTGCCTTATTGATGATGATTGTTAACAGGCCCAGGTGAACAAAATTTGGATTTTTTTAATATATATTGGAAGGAAAAAGTAGTAAGTTGTTTACAATTAGGTGAGAACACACAGTGAGCAAACAGTAATTATCGCTTACTGTATTTCTATTGTGTAAATTCAATTTATAGTGTTTTCCCATACATTTTGAAGTTTTTTGGTAGAAGTGACTAATTTCTATTTCTCCCAAAGCATGATTCTTGCTTGATTTTTTTATTATTTATTTCAGCCTGCCTCAATGGCACTTCCTAACTCTAATTAATCAAAAAAATTAAACTTTTTATTTCCTTTTCAGAACATATTTGGGGTTTTTTTGGGCAAAAAGAGCAAATAGAAGGTCATGAATTAAAACAAATAACATTAAGGTTGATTATTTTTTTTAGACTAAAAGTTTTAAGAGTCAAAAATGTCCTCTAATTAAATAAGAGAAACATTATTAGTTTCTCAACAGGGACTTTCATACAAGAGTTTACTATCCACTACCATTATATCAAATGATAAAATACTTTTTACTCTGCTTTATTCAACGAAAGAGAAAATCTTCAATGCAAGCTGTGAGGGCTCAAAGCAGTGTCGAAAATGAATGAATGAGTATATGATGTTAAAAAGAACTCAATTTGCTATTCATGTGTACATGATCAAAATAATTTAAATATATATATAATGAGTGCATCTTTCTCATCCAAATAGTAGTAGAAAAAAAGAAAAAAAAATCCTAAGTGCGATCTGAGTAAGTAAAATAACTCAATTTGCCGTTTATATTTTTGTACATGATCAAAAGAATATAAAAAATATTGAGTTCAACTTTCTCATTCAAATAGTAGTAGAAAAAAAAAGAAAAAAATCCTAAGTGCGATCTGAGTGAGTAAATCTCTCACAGTCTTTTCTTGAAATGTCATTTGGAAAGAACGGAGGACGAGATGAAATACACGCTAAGAGGTACACTGAGGACTCATAGTTAAACCTTGTGACTATGTACCAGATAACAGGAAGCCTTTTTGTCAGAAATTGTACAAAAATCCAAAGTATTCTTATGACAAGCCCCATTTCACTGCTTCCAGTCTGTTTCAAGTGACTATGCTAAGTTGTGCTAAAAGGAACATTAAGAACAACACTTTTTGGCAGAGCTGATTCTCAAGATTAAATGAGAATCTTTCTTTTTAAGGTCACATTCATTTTAGCGCCCTTGATTGCTCCTGTTGACTACTCATATTCACTGTTAAAACTTAAAACATGGTGGCGAACAAATGTGCTAAATCCTGTGACCGGACGTTTGGTCGCCGGTCTTTTGGTCGCCGGTACTTAGATATTAAACTCTCTCTCTTAGACATTTAACTAAAAAAACTAAATTAACAGTAAACTCTCTGTCACCATTTGACCGGCGACCAAAAGGGACCAAAAGACCGGCGACCAAGCGTCCGGCGACCAAACGTCCGGCGACCAAACGACCGGCGACCAAACGTCCGGCGACCAAACGTCCGGCGACCAAACGTCCGGCGACCAAACGTCCGGCGACCAAACGTCCGGCGACCAAACGTCCGGCGACCAAACGTCCGGCCACCAAACGTCCGGCCACCAAACGTCCGGCGACTAAACGTCCAAGCACTCTAAAACCTGCCAAGACTTAAAACTTCTTCACAACTTGGCCTCTCGGTCCACTTACCAGTTGAATGGAGTCATATTTGTCATATGCAGGGCGAGTTTGGTAACTTTATTTTGGCTCTGCTTCTGCCCAGTAGCATTATCTACGGGCCAAAGAGACAAACACGATGCCAGGAGACGTATGTCTCTCCTGAAAACGACTTGCATAAATATCTGGTAATCCTCACCCATACTATTGGATAATTGTACATGTGTGTGTGTTCTCTTATGTTGTGTCCATTAGTCTATTTTTGTGTCTCTGAACTCAAGCTGCGACTGAGACAAGCCAGGACAGAAGGCCATTCTCAAGTGCTGCTGAGAAGGAAACGGGCCATTTCACTGTTGTGTAAACCATTGTTTCATTTCCACACTTCGCCATGCTCCCTTTCTCCACTCTGTTATTGCTCTGGGCCCTGGCCCATGTTCAAGTGTGAACACAATACAGCTATTGAGACCCCAGCTCACACCTTCCCGGTCAAGGCCTTGCCCCAACGTAGCTTTCAGCGGCACATCTCGTCGTGTGAAACGACTTATTCCATTCAAGTTCATTCTTTTTATGACAGGCGGCTTCAACACACCCATTTTCTTGCCCCATTCCTTCATCTTAATTGTTACCCTAACTCCGACTATGGAGGGCCCCAATGTACAGGTAATGTATCCTGCTTGATGACCTGCCCATAGAGGCCCATACAGCCAACCTTTAATTAGGACCGCTCATCTCCTCTTCCCTAAGTAAGGGGGGGAAGAAATGGTAGAAGAGGTTCTGAGTATATGCGTGTAGAAGAACCCTTCAGCCATGTGGTTTGTGTTAGGACCAATATTAAGAGTGTGTCAGTGGGTCCAGAGCCTGGCTGATGGCTATCAATCTACCCTTTAATGGACGACAGGATATATAGGAGTATGACTGGATAACGGTCCCACTAAGAGAAGCTAATGGTTAAACGGCTGCATTAACTCCCCCTTATATAGAGGTATTATGTTGCCATTGTAAACTGCTTAATGGCCTGATTATAAAAGGATGACTATAATATTAAAAAGTAAAAGAAATGTTTAATGCATTGAATTTGAAGGTGACAACAATGAATCAAGTACTCGCAAATATGTTTTTTTAAACTATATGGTTAAGAAAGTTAAAGAAATATATTTTTCTTTTAACTATCATATTTTTCTGATTATAAGGTGCATCATCAATAAATAAATTGATTTTCTTACCATGCATTAGTGTATCACCGTATTCCATTTGGCATTTATTCTTTATTTTTAAGATTTATTTATTTATCCAGTATTGTTTTAGTTATAGGTTTCAAGAGGGTGTGTCTTAAGCACTTTAATGTAGTAGTATAATACAGTTTTGCTCCAAAATAATAGATTCGAGGTCCCTATTATATGAATACAAACATGTCAAATTATATTTGATGTTTTGTAGTCTTTTAGTTTAGGCTTTAAATGGTTCAAATTCAATTTGAGGAGGAAACCCAACTCCTTTTCTGCTGAGTTCATTCATTCTTTATTGACCTGTTTCTTAAAGTCTTTCATTTTTCTTCTTCTTAAAACTTTATAAATACTTTCATATCAACAGCTCCACAGCAAAAAAAACCCTAGATATCTCTTCCAATTTTTTTTCCACAGAAAAGAAAGACCATTCCTCTATTAATAATCAATGGGTTGTCACACGCAAACACTAAAGTCTTAGTTTGTGAGGTGGAAAAATGTGAAGGGAGGGTGGGGGAACGGGAAGGAGGGGATGAAGGATGTCGAGAGAGATAAATGGAGAGGAGGAGCAGCTGTTGACACAAGACTTCTCCTCTGTGTCACATAAGGGATAACTTGGGTTGCCAGTGTTTACACACACCAGTAGTAGTGTCATCAATCACACACATATTGGTTCTCTCCCTCTCTTTCTCTCTTGCTTCATCTGTCGCTCGCATAGCACCCCCTCCCCTACACGCACACATTTAGAAAAGGGAAGGCGGATTACTGTGGGGGGGGATTGACAACATATTACGCTACTACAAGCATGTCAGATAACATCCTATTCTTCACGGCTCATCTCTTTCACACACAGACACACACGCACACACAAGAGGTTGCGCATCCCCTTACCAGTAAATGACACTGAGAGCCATTTAACAGACTAAAGACATTAATGGCTTTGTATTATTTATGGGGCATTATATTCAACTAAATTATGGTTTGTATGTTATCTTGAGGGTGGCCCGGTGGCCGTGACTGGACGTTTGGTCGCCGGTCTTTTGGTCGCCTGTCTTTTGGTCGCCTGTCTTTTGGTCGCCTGTCTTTTGGTCGCCTGTCTTTTGGTCGCCTGTCTTTTGGTCGCCTGTCTTTTGGTCGCCTGTCTTTTGGTCGCCTGTCTTTTGGTCCCTTTTGGTCGCCAGTCTTTTGGTCGCCAATCAAATGTACTTAGATATAAAACAGTACTTAGATATTAAACTATCTCTCTTAGATATTAAACTCTCTCTCTCTTAGATATTAAACACTCATGAATATAATTTTGAGAGCTGGCTTCAACATTAAAGACCGGCGACCAAAAGACCGGCGACCAAAAGACCGGCGACCAAAAGACCGGCGACCAAAAGACCGGCGACCAAAAGACCGGCGACCAAAAGACCGGCGACCAAAAGACCGGCGACCAAAAGACCGGCGACCAAAAGACCGGCGACCAAAAGACTGGCGACCAAAAGACCGGCGACCAAAAGACCGGCGACCAAAAGACCGGTGACCAAAAGGGACCAAAAGACCGGCGACCAAAAGACCGGCGACCAAAAGACCGGCGACCAAAAGACCGGCGACCAAAAGACCGGCGACCAAAAGACCGGCGACCAAAAGACCGGCGACCAAAAGACCGACGACCAAAAGACCGCCGACCAAAAGAACGGCGACCAAAAGACCAGCGACCAAACGTCCGATACAGTCGAAAACCAAGAGCACTTTCACCATCATTTGACGAAAAACACTATCAAGGCTTACCATTCAAAATATTCACATCACATTGGAATAAAATATGTAATGCAGATCCTGACTTCTAAAAGATGGAGTATGCTTCAATCACAATCAGCAACAATGGTTCAAACACTTCAAAAAACACTCACTGAGGATACTTAGCACACAATCCAAGTTCAACACTTCAACATCAATATGAACTACCTTTTTGTGGTTTTCATTTGGGCTATAGTGTAACTATTCACTGTGCTCTATAACCACACCAAATGACAACAATCACTGAGCATCACATCTTTTCGAAGATTTTTTTTCTGCTGCGTGTGTCTGTCTTAAAAGGTATACTTGTGATCTTATTAGTTGCTCTAATTACTGCAAACAGCACAATGAATCTTAGCAGCCTCAGAGAGGCGTATTCACAATGACCTCCCCATGTGCTGGCGCTCAGTGGTCCTGGGGGGTGTTTAGGAGGTAAACATGTTGACTGCACCTCCACCCCGCCATGCCACCATCCATTTACTTGCCCACACATGGCAATTAAGAAGCCAGTAGCTAATTTGGGGTTGGAGCATATATGCAAATGAGAGGCAAACAAAAGAATTGGGTGATGGATGACAAGAAACGGTGGCAGCGAAGGCTCCATGAGGAGAAACTAAGCACCAGGTTGCTAATTAAAAAGCCGTAGCATTGAAAGCACTGAGGTTTCTCATTAGCGCCAGCCTAAATGAAACCACATGGCTCTAGTTCATGCTAATGCTGAATAGTTTTAAAGGAAAGAAAACTATATAGACCTTGACATACACAAAAAAGATTGATATATTGGCCTTATTCTAAGCCAGGGGTAGGGAATCTATGGCTCGGGAGCTACATGTGGCTCTTTTGATGAGTGCATCTGGCTCTTTGCTAACCTGTGAGCTAAAATATGGAAACCGCTGATGACAGAATTGAGATGTTACATCTAGAACTGCTTTAATCTTCATTTTTTTGTAGTATACTCTTCTGGAATGTATCCTCTCATTGATTAGCAATAGCATAAGAATATTTTAAAAAATATTCATTTTTTTCCACTTTAAAAGTGGTTAAATTACAAAAAAATTATAAGGCACTCGTTTACATCTATGTATTTTGATTTATAAATTTGTATTATGGCTCACAAGAAAATAACATTGGAAAATATGAAATTTTTGTAGCTATCTTCGTCAAAAAGGTTCCTGACCCCTGTTCTAAGCTGAGAAGTACACACCAATAGATGGGTTACCAATTACATTGGCCCTTGTATCACCTCAAAGTAGGGTTATTATGAACATGGCAATTAAAGCTATAATAGGATAAACAACAAGTAGGCAAATGAAGGGATTGTATGAATGATTACAGCGGCATAGTATTGTTGAATACAGACACACACACAGAAATCATAATGTCCGCTTGTGTGTGTGAGAGAGGCTTTTCCTTCTCGTGTCAATGGTGTTTTTTTTCCTCTGGCGATTCATTTCATCCCAGCATGCATCGTCACGGTCGTTGCCCCGCTGCCCTTTAGAGAACGCAAGCCTCTCCTAACATTTACTTTATCATTTCACAATAAAGCCATCCAACACAAATCTTTTTTTTTTTTTAATACAATGAAGCGGACCAAGAAGAGAAAAGCTGTAAGGACAAACAGCTGCTGTGGGACCAATGGGGCAAAAAATTGTTTTTATTGAATGCCTCACATATCCTGAAGACACAGATAAGGATATGGCAGTGAGTGGATGGTTTGTGTATGTTTGTGTATAGGTGAGAATGGTTGGTTGAGTCTGCAAATAAATGAGATTATTGATGTTACATGCCAAAGTTAATGGCTGATGTTGAGCGGGGGTTCACTGATCTGAGAAAAAGGAATTTGGATTATGACCTGAGATGCCCCTCTGTGTGGATGTTGATGTGAGATTGTTGAAGATGTAATGTGATCAGTACTTATAGGCTAAAGCCTAAAATGTTGAACTTTTGAGGCAGATTTCGTTTTGTCGCAATTTTTTAATAAAAATTGATACCTATTCTTGGGTGCTCGGACGTTTGGTCTCCGGTACTTTGGTCGCCGGTCTTTTGGTCCCTTTTGGTCGCTGGTCTTTTGGTCGCCAGTCAAATGGTGACAGAGTTTACTGTTGAAACCAGCTCTCAAAATTAGATTCATGAGAGAGACTTTAATATCTAAGAGAGAGAGTTTAATATTTAAGAGAGAGAGTTTAATATCTAAGAGATAGAGTTTAATATCTAAAAGAGAAAGTTTAATATCTAAGAGAGTGAGTTTAATATCTAAGTACATTTGACCGGCGACCAAAAGATCGGCGCCCAAAAGACCCGCGACCAAAAGACCGGCGACCAAACGTCCGGTCATGCTATTCTTGGACGTTAAAAATCAAAAAACTCTACAACTCCTGTATAAATAGTAGCTATATGAAAACTGACAAACCTGAAGACTATGAATTACGAGTTTAATCTGGGAAAGTGGGCGAACAATATCGCACATCTAAAAATGCTATGCAAGACAATTCTGCAGTAGAAATTATACATGGACCACATTATAAATATTTGAATTCCTCACTAATAGTTTGCTATTTATTGTCAGCACAAAAAAATAGGTGCAAATTTAAGGTACGTTTGTTCCAGAGGAATTTACAAAATGGCATTACAATTGTTTAGTTGGTTCTACTGAATGTAAAGCTGTTTTTCAGTGCCCACAAAAAAAGTCCTCCATCTGTTGTCATAAAAACATACTCTAACAATTCCAGTATGCAATCATTAACATTTGTTACATTCACAAAACTAGGTGTTAGACTCTAGCCAATGATGTCATATTTTCTATACAATGATTTCCCCCATTTGGCCAGCCTATACATGTACGTCAAGGCTGTTTAAAGTAATACAGTGAGGGCCCCACAGAGGCACACTTTCACATTCAGAGACTCCAAACAGACGTCAAACACTGACTCATGCGTAGCCTCACTTTAAAACACCTCCAGTCCAGGGATTTGCATTTTAAAGCCAAAAAATTCTGTTAATTCCGTTTGATGACATGGCATGAAAGCAAAAAAAAGTGTGCAGATAAATAAATGAATGATTGCTCTATGTATGCTTGAATGTGTTTCTGTGTGTGTTTTTGGAGAGTGAAGTCCAATGGCTGATGATTTTAAGTGCCAAGGTAAGTGATGTTCCCAAACTGTGTGAAATCAGAGCTCATCTGCAGGAAGTGTGTGTGTGTGTGTGTGTGTGTGTGAGAGACTCATGAATGTGTGTGTCCACTCACAAAGACACATTGAGAGGCCTCATGGCCAAGAAGTTAGGGCTGCGTGATGGGAGTCAGAAATCTCATCTCATTCACAAAGAAAACATTCCAACCTAGCCATGCTTTTCAACACTTTCCACTAATTCTGCTCATTCCCAGCGAACATCACCTTTATAAGTAAACAACACTCTCCTAGAGGAAAAGCTCTCACTTACCCTTCCCAAAAATCAACTTATTTTTTTGGAGTGGCCAAATAGACTTCTAGTTTTGTCATTATTTGAATAAATAGCAACATCCTCTGAGTCCACTCGACACACACAAACAGATATGGAATATATTCATATTTAATGGTGACGATGACTGCAACACTTGTTTGTTTATCTGAGTTGAAATCAAAGTCAAATTCTGTTAGAAATCAAGCCAATAACAACACACATTATAAAAAGGGGTATATTGAAATACCTGGGGGAACTTTATCTAAAGCTTTACACTTCCTTCACAGTTCTGCTGCAATATTAAGATGGCCACACTCATTAGCATATTAAGAGAAAATCTTACAAAGTCAATTTTTTTTCTAAAGATGTTTTATATGTGCTCGGACGTTTGGTCGCTGGTCTTTTGGTCGCTGGTCTTTTGGGCGCCGGTCTTTTGGGCGCCGGTCTTTTGGTCGCCGGTCAAATGTACTTAGATATTAAACAGTACTTAGATATTAAACAGTACCTAGATATTAAACAGTACCTAGATATTAAACAGTACTTAGATATTAAACAGTACTTAGATATTAAACAGTACTTAGATATTAAACAGTACTTAGATATAAAACTCTCTTTCTTAGATATTAAACTGTCTCTCATGAATATAATCTTGAGAGCTGGTTTCAACAGTAAACTCTCTGTCACCATTTGACCGGCGACCAAAAGACGGGGGACCAAAAGACCGGCGACCAAAAGACCGGCGACCAAAAGACCGGCGACCAAAAGACCGGCGACCAAAAGACCGGCGACCAAAAGACCGGCGACCAAAAGACCGGCGACCAAAAGACCGGCGACCAAAAGACCGGCGACCAAAAGACCGGCGACCAAAAGACCGGCGACCAAAAGACCGGCGACCAAAAGACCGGCGACCAAAAGACCGGCGACCAAAAGACCAGCGACCAAAAGACCAGCGACCAAACGTCCGAGCACCGTTTTATAATATCCTACACTTTGGCATCACTCTCCGTAACAGCGTTTATGGCTCAAAACAAGATGATGGGGAAGTATGGAATATCAGGAACACTTCAACTTCAATCCTGACTGCTTTTCAATTTTGCAATATTCAGAGCTCCCACCACCCCTTGGAGCACGTGTTTTGCAGGTAGAGACTATATCTAATGACTGTGCTGCTGCTCTATCAATCAGTTGCATTGTGTGGATAGTCAAAATCAATGGTTGCACGCAGAGCTACCTGAGGTCTCACACACTTCATCCGTCACAAGCGTTCGATATGTCAATGAGCACAACACCTTTCAGTCTATGTTTTCACTTCTTTTCCAATGGTGAACCTTCAAAGTGTAGTTTAAATTTTGCTATTTCTACTTGCCATTAGCCAGGCAGAAAGAAATGCTCAGAATAGACAAATTCATTCCTCTTATCATGGGGCTAAATACATATTATTTAAATGTACACTGTTCACAGAACTGTGCAAAGACCGAACTTTGGTTTTTACCAGATCTGCTGAAGAAAAACATTTCTTTTTCGAGCAAAACGAAAGAAATATGTGAGAGGTTTAGATAGAAAAGCATTTAACCTATCACACATCACTGTATCATTAAAGAATTGCGCATTGCGTTCATTGTAATTGTATGTAATTTCCCGAATACGGGATGATTAAAGTTATCCAATCCAATTTTCCGCTCAAAAAAAACAAGCAAACGGGAGAAATACATTTCGAGCTCATCTCAAAGTGCCCGCCATATTGTATGTTCACCTCATCCATCTACAAAATGGAAGAGTACAATAATAATAAACATTCGGACATCGCCGTGTGTAGTTAGTCGCCGATATGTGGACCAAAGGTGAACAATATAGGACCATAGCTGATGGCCCATATGGTTAATCATTAACATACTAGTGGATTTTGAATCCGGGAGTAATTTTATTTATGTTTTCCTACATGGTTTTCCTCACTTACTCTCGATCTCCAGGTACTGTCGCCGCTAACCTTCTCTGTTACGCCCTTCTCAATGGAAGCCTGCCTTATCAGATGCACTGATGGTTTGGAGTTTCAATTCAACTTCACTCCCTGCCATATTCTTTCTCTTCATGGGTATTCATACCTCCTTCCTGTGCTCAGAAAGTCAAGCTTCCCTTTAGAAAACCATGCACTCTTATCTGAGAGACCCTTCGACCCCAAAGTCATAGCAGCAGCCATTGGTAGAGAGGGGACACCAAACGTCTCTTGGGATATGAACAAGTGGTTGAAGGGTGTATGTGTCTCTGTGTGTGTGTGTATTTGGATCAATTAGCAAGGTCTATTTACTGTCTGTCTAAACACGTGTGATTATATTGCAACAGTTCTGACAACAATTTTGATGGAGCTTGAAAGAAAAGAATAGTGGAAGGTTAAGTAAAAGGTAACTGTGTGATATCTTGTTCACATAAAAAGTTTTTTTGTTGTGATGTGTATCTGTTTAATAAAGATTAGGTAACAGTTTTAGATAAACTTGCTGGAGGAAAATCCTTTTGGATGGAGTTAAGATGTTTTTTTCTACATATTTGTTATATATTTAAGAGAATAATACATTAATCTCAATCAAAAAAGTCAGACAAAAAGGGGTGTCAAGGAAATTTAGAGATTTCGGGCAAATGTTTTTATGATGGAGGATTATGGCCACAGAAAAAAGGAAAAAATTACAAGTATGACTATAAGTACATGGAAAAATGTCATACTGCTAGAACGAGAATAAACATAATTTAAATTTTGAGTGAGCAAGTTGAGTGACTAAAAAAATGTTAATTTACTTTGTGTTCCTTGCGGCTTTACTTTTTATATGATTGATTTATCTAAAATTCTGGTTTCATTAGTAATCTGGATCGAACTTCCTTCAGGACAACAGATGTTTATGAATTTACAGACCATAAAACACATTAACATGTACCATAGACACCTGCAATTGACTGTTGAATAATCCTGGCAGTACCTGGCCTCTATTTGGAAGTCAGTTGGGATAGACCCCAGCCCACCAGCAACCCTATGACAATATGGAGTATGGGAAATGTATAGAAAAGTAAATAAATGTAAACCAGACCACTTTACAGATCTTCAATTTTAGGATTGTACCTCTGGCCTATTAGCTGTTAATTTTATCCTTTAAAAAGTACCTTCAATCAAACACTGTTTGTGATGCATTCGACTTCTTATCTTGATTCACAATTTTACATGCAGTGATAAACACTCTAAATAATATACTAGTTGATCTATAACCTTTAGTTAATTTCAAATCATCCTGTCAAGACATTTTCGTCAAATTTTCCAGATGGGAAAGATTTGGGAAAAGCCCCTTTACTGCATGTCTTATATTCCAAAAAAAATTACAGTCATGATGGTATGCCTAAGATGAGAATAGTGTAATAAAAACACCAGCATCCCAGACACTAATCACATGATAACCACTCAAATAACCAGTCTGTAGATCTGTAAAACAGATAAGATACCTCATAGAAAAGGCTATCATGCATTAAAATATGGATAATAATACACGCAGAAGGAAAAAAAATGCATTAAGAATTAAAAGTTTGCCTCTATTAGTTTAATCGCTGGCTTCTATACACACAGAATTGACAAATACTAGACATACTAGACACTCAATGTGAGAGACAGTAGCTAGACTCTGGCAAAAGAGACAAGTCTGGCCTTTCATCCAAACACTAACAGTTTTTAGTCTCCCTAGCTATTATCCTGGGGCCACAAGATACGCTGTTAATGGCTAAAATAAATGGCCCTCCAATCACGGAGGGCACACTGTTAAGCTTATCATACTTGGTGTGTGTGTGTGTGTGGGGAGGGAAACGATCTAATTCCTTCCAGCTGCAACAAGAGAGTAAGCGAGAAAGACACAGAGAGAGACTCAATGTTCAGAGGCTGAAAAGACATACTTGCTTGACCCCTTTAATGCACCAGAAAGACCAAGTTGCACATATACTGTAAGTGAGGCTTTGTTAAAAAAAAACAGGGGCCGCTGTGACCATGTGTGTGTGTGTCTGTGTGTGTGAATACATTATAAAATGTGTGTAAATGCCAATGCAAATTAATCAAGAATTTTTGTAACAGAACGACCGTTTTTCTTCTTAAGGATTTATTGGTGTAAATGCCTCCACCTCCAGCTAGAGAAGATATGGGCAAACTACGGCCCACGGGCCACATGTGGCCCGTTAGGCTTTTTGATTCTGAGAGTTTGATATCTAAGAGAGAGAGTTTAATATCTAAGAGAGTTTAATATCTAAGAGAGAGAGTTTAATATCGAAGAGAGAGAGTTTAATATCTAAGTACTGTTTAAAATCTAAGTACTGTTTAATATCTAAGTATATTTGACCGGCGAACAAAAGTGACCAAAAGAGCAGCGACCAAAAGAGCAGCGACCAAAAGAGCAGCGACCAAAAGAGCGGCGATCAAAAGAGCGGCGACCAAAAGACCGGCGACCAAAAGACCGGCGACCACAAGACCGGCGACCAAAAGACCGGCGACCAAAAGACCGGCGACCAAAAGACTGGCGACCAAAAGACCGGCGACCAAAAGACCGGCGACCAAAAGACCAGCGACCAAAAGACCAGCGACCAAAAGACCGGCGACCAAAAGACCGGCGACCAAAAGACCGGTGACCAAAAGACCAGCGACCAAACGTCCGAGCAGCGTATTTTGTTTGTGCCTTGTTCTTTTTTAACCTCCTAAGACATTTAAGCATTTTTGTTTTCTCATTTATATTTAGGCTAAATGGGACCTGATGGGTGTAAAAACAGAAAATTATCTTATTTACATGATGTAGTTTCAGAGGAAAATTAGAAGCCATGCCCTTGTAGTCCACAATTTAACTTTGTAGTCTTGTGACAACCAAAAATGTGATGTCTCTACATGTGGACATCAGTTCCTAGGAGGTTAACTTTCTTTCTACACTTTCTAGAATAGTGCTCGTGCATTTTTGGCGAGGTAGCATGTGGGGTAAGAGAAAACCCAGTGGCGGCTATCATCTTACACTCACTGCCGTCTGCAGAATAGTGTGTTTGTCCTCGGCTCGCTTTGCTACCTTTTTCCCACCCAGAGTTCATAGTGCCAAACTCTCACTTTGCTTAAAACGCGCATTCTCTAGATTCGATTATTTATCTACAGGTTCCTTCTGCCCTACACACAAGAGAGATTGTGTGTTTGGATTAATTACCAGGGGCGGCATGTCTGTTTGTGTGTGAGGAGGTGCGAACGTGAGGTTGGGTTTATTGAAACTCGCCATCCCTCAGATAAACATACAAGCACTGACAAGATTCTTCCCCCTCCAAAAAAAAAAAATGGAGGAACTGGGTGTCATGGGAGATATCGGAGTAAATAATCATCGGAGTTCAGAGGTGGTGAGGAGAGAAAGTCTGCGGACGAGCAGAGAAAACAACACGAGAGGAAAATAAACGGCAGGTGTTAGAAGAGGTTTAGAGTGCTGCTTGTAAAAATGGGAAATGGAGGTGGAATTCCACATTCTTGGGAAAAGACTTGTGTCTGGGTTACTTTGGAGCACTAGAGCAGACGGGAAAAACATAATGTAAACCGTTCTCTATTGTTGTGCTACTCTGCCCCTTTTGCCTGGAAAAATATGGCTAAGTCTAATTCAATAAATATCTTCTGCTTGAACAAGAGAAGCCTCACTCCAACTGTAGTTTTCAGAACTTGGGAAGAAATGTGTCAACCTAAACGTTTTGAAGATGACTGTTTTTTGTGTAAAACGGGTTTGCTTGTAGCTGTTGGAGAACAAGACACATGGCAAAAGCCCAGCAAATGTTAGTGGTTAAAGCGTTTCTCTCCTTTCACTCATTTAGGAGTGATTCTATTGATAAATACCAGAAGAACTCACATCTTGCCATACTAAAGGAACACACACTCACTTGGTTACAGCCAGTCTCAAATGCTGGATCTTTATGGGCAGGAGCAAATTTGCTCAGGTAGGTTGGCCGACCACTGATTTGTCTAGATTTTCAACCCGTTGACATCCCAAACAAACCCAAAGAGATACTGTTCGAGACGGTCATACCAGGTGCAGTGTATTTGCATGACATGATTTGAGGTAAGAAGATAATTGAAGCCCTGAAGTTCGGAACCACTTTTGAGAGGAAGTTTTTCACAACAAATTTAAATATCATCTAAATCAGGGGTCGGGAACCTTTTTTTGCAAAGAGAGCCATAAACAATTCATAATTTCTAATGTTATTCCTTGAGAGCCATACTCCGAATTTAAAAGTCAAAATACATTTAAATGGGTTTCTTTGTTTTTAGGAATTTCACCACTTTTAAAGTGGAAAACAACATTGACAACATTCTTATTGCTAATCAATTATATTATTCTTCCCAGAAGAGTCTATTGCAAATTAAAAAACGCAATATCTCAGCTCTGTCACCAGCGATTTCCATATTTTAGCTCACAGGTTAGCAGAGAGCCAGATGCGCCCATCAAAAGAGCCACATGTGGCTCCCGAGACATAAGTTCCATACTCCTGATCTAAATAGTGCAAGCTAATTGAACCTCAGCTTCGAAGATTCCTTTTGACTTCATCTTCAATGGCCACATGGAAACACAGAACATGATTATCTACATTTTGTGGACATACTCTAATAAGGACGGAGATTAAAACTGGAGTAGCTCACAAACCACAGACTCGGTCAGAGAAAACATTTCTTTAAAAATTTCCCACTGACAATGTATGAAGGGAAAGAAATGTCCTTGTAGCCATTGTTGTCATAGTTGAACTACACGGTTGTGTTACCTGGTTCCCCAATCTGAAAATATTCCCCCATTTCCTTTAGAACAGCCACCACTAAAATACAGTGTTGGTAACACTGTCTAACAGCTGTATGGGGCACTTAGAGGAACACTGGCATTTCTGTGTGGGACCTTAAAACAAGAGCCAAGTGGAAGTAAGGCAGGCTCAGCACTGGAATTTCTTGGTCCAACCACTGGTTTGCTCCTAATACCTGACAAATCACTTCTGGCACCTATTATGGACAACACGAAGCTTAAAGAAGTTCCTAGCCACACAATGAAGAGAAGGTAATGGCCACTAGTTCTGGAGAAATGTCTAACATCTGCACCCCCCTTTTTGTGGAGGTCGTTGTATGTGTGTGTGTGTGTGTTTTCCAGGCCCTTGTCCAGAAACATTGTAGTACAAGTGTTCCCACTACAAGATTAGATTCTTTAGGCCCACTTCCAATTATTATTGGCAGTTGATACTTTCAACATTTTGCTTCATTCCTTTCCATTGCCACCCGGCCACATTTCACTCTCTCTTTAGGAAAGAGGGTCTGTTTAGGTGCTTGTGAATATTGGAGGAGAAATGTTTCATAATGATTGGTTCACTCAATAAGATGAAAGAAAAAGGGCAGGACATTAAGAAATTAGTTGAATAATGTGGCGTAATGCATCCTATTTGTGGACTGTGTTAGTGTAGAAAAACAGATTCATTAAATAGACCTAAAAAATGTATTTAGGTAGCCCAATGATGAGACTTATTAATGATGTTGTATAGCATTGTAGTAATATAAAAAGAATAGGAAATGATAATATACCGTATTTTCACGACTATAAGGCGCACTTAAAAGTCTTAGATTTTCTACAAAATAGACAGTACACCTTATAATCCAGTGCGCCTTATATAAGGAAAAAACAGAAAAACAAAAATGAAAAACTACCACTGTCAGATATTAAAAAAACACAAACGCCTGAACTGAAACAATACTGTTAAATATGCAGATGCCATTTTAGTTTACAAAATCTTCCATCATATAGCTCCTCCCCCACTGCAAAATTTTATACAAAAAAATCCAAAACATCAACAATGGCTGGCTCTAGAGGTGACTGTGTAGTGAGTGCTTCATACCTGGAAGTCATTACCGAATTTTCACGGCAATAAGGCGTACTCAAAAGTCTTAAATATTCTCCAAAATAGACAGTGCGTCTTATAATACAGTGCGCCTTATATATGGGAAAAAATGTCATTCATTGAGGGTGCGCCTAATAATGTGGTGCACCTTATAGTCGTGAAAATACGGTACTCCAAGTCAGCACAAAGTGTTGTTTTTAAAAGATACATTCAAGTTGAAAAAGCTCCAACACATCACAATATACAACAGGCTCACATGCACACAAATAGGCTATGTCTCATCATCTGTGAAGAAATAATGGAATTATATATGCGCCCCCTCCCTAGTATGCGGCGAAGCATCAAAAGTTCAGTGCTGTGATAAGTTGCCTGTGTGCTTTGCCTCTGGCCATAACGGTGTGTGGTGTTTTCCTATTACTGGCATGTCCTGTTTCATAGATGGATGGACCTCGGGCTGACGTCTGCCACTGCCTCTGTTCAGCTCTCGGTGTTATTACCGAAATCGATGTTCATGTCCCTGGCCATTCATTATCCCCACCCCACCCCACCACCGCCACCTTCACGACAAACACCAACATGCAAGAGGGTAGGAGAATAATGGAAAGTTCTATTGCGCGGAAATTATGCTGGCCTTGTGGTCAAAATGTACAACTGCAGCAAGTTCAGAATGGATTGTCATTTTTAAAGGATTGTTATGGCTATACAGTGTTCCCTCGGTTAATCGCGGTTAATGGGGACCGGGACCACCCGCGATAAGTGAATTTCCTCGAAGTAGGGATGCCTCTTCAAAAATGCTTAATTTGAATTTAATTAAAAAAATGTTTTAATTAATTTAATTATTTTAAAAAAATTACCCCCCGTATACAGTACACCATATATAATACGGGTAGAGAGAGTGAAATTCATGTTATAACAAGAAAAAAACTGTAAAATATGTTGTCTCAATGTAATATTTGTATTATTTTTATTTTTTTTCCCAAAAAAATCCCCAAAGCTCTGAGTCCGCGGTGGCTGAACCGCGAAGTAGCGAGGGAACACTGTACATTTTTTTTCACTTTTTCTCAATATTTATAGTACAAAATTTTGCGAGTTATACTCGACTACATACAGTAGCTAAAATAACACTGTACTTCTTTTACAGTGAACAATTTGGATTGCAAAATGGACAAAAATATATTGTAAATCGTACATTAAACCTTGATTGATGTACTGTATATACACTGGTATTATCTAGCCCAATTTTTGAATAGCTACGATGCATATGACTGTCCTTGTCCATGTCTGTTAGTGTGTTATGTAAAATTGGTGGCCCCTTGTAACCCCGCAAAGACACTAATAACCCCCCTGATGATTGACGCTTATGGATTTCTGCACCGCTAATTTCCGTAACTATCACTGTTTGAAAGATAGCTAAGGGATTTAGCGGAGGGGGGCTTAGAAAAAGCCCTCTTGTACCCAGTGGGAACACAAAAGCTGTATTATGTGATATAAAAAAAAATAGATCATCCCTTTCCCCTTTTCTCTACCTCGGGCTAGGTCTGTGGTGATATTTATCTGCGCATGAAACCATTATATTTATGAAATTTGAAATACAGTCCTACACTGATGTATAAAGTGGAGGGTCGGTAATAACTGCTGGGATCTACAGATGTTCTGCTACCATTTCAGAGATAAAACTGGGAATATTAACATAAACCTGTGAAAATGACTTAATATTTCTCCCAAAAAACACCAGGTCGAAATATTTTACAAGACATGGTTTGAAGTATAGTTCAATTTTGTAAAGTACTAACTACACCAAGTGCTTACCATTATTTTCATCATTGGGTTGTGGCATTACCAGCCAAGTTTGCAAAATCCATCTGCTATGGATGCAATTCAGAAAGCATATAATCTGTATTTGAGGCTCATGTGACAAACCGTGTAAAAATGTTTGATTATTTAGGTAAACTGAACCACTTTGTAGTTAAGGAAAAAATATCGTCATACCAAACTAAATGAAAGCGACTGTCACGCTTTGTGGAATTGTTCTAGGTGCATTAGCAATCCCTTAATTAGAAGCCAAGTTGCAGAAATCTCAATGTGTGAGTTACCCACATCATATATTAGCTTTGTGAAATTGATTAGCTAATAGATTTCCTAACCAAGTGTGGATTCCTTGAAGCAAAATGACTTTGTCAGAGGCTGAAGGCCGTACCAAACCTCTTAATTACATTGTGAAGACAAATGTAGACAAACTTCTACAAGCTACACCAATGCAAATAAATCAAACTATGGCCTAACAACAAACTGTTGTGATGGCGATTGAAAAATACTACATATCTCCAAATTGAAGAATTGAATTTATATTCAAAATGAAAATATAACTTCATACTACAAAAAAAATGTAAAATATATTCTTTTCATTCAAGATAAATATTCATAATCCTCCATAATTGGACTGAATCCACACAAATAGGAATCCAGCCACTCCCAAATGTCGGTAAAACAAGTATAATCTTTTAGTTAAACATCTAACAAATGTAGCTAAACAAATTGTCAATTCGAGGTCCAATATTAGCATTAATTGGTTATTGTACTCAAACAGTATTATCCATTAAAATGATATAATATTATACATGTTTGTCAATTGTTAAATATTGAAAATAACTGATGATGGAGGCCAGCAGAGTAATGCTGAATCTGTTGCATTTGTAAAGGCTTTTTCCACACATTCTCCAGATGCTGGTGACTGTGCAACAGGCTTACCCTCCATTTTCCTCACTTACGCCAAACACCATCCATCACTAGCTGTCATATCCGTATGAGCTCACTCCATTCAGTGCACAGTAGCGACACACATCAACAAGTGCATCTAGGTGTGTGTATGTCAGCGGCGGGCCGTCAGGGCCTTCAAGGGCTTCTCTGCTGGCCTAAGAAGTATCTTCTATCCATTCATTAATATATCATTATCATCAGGTATCTCTATGATTTCATTTTTTTATTTTGTTTTGTTTTGTTTTTAATTGTCAATAGTACTGCCGGTTTTGTTACATGGACACTCACAGCAGAAGTTGGGGGCCAACTTTCTGTCAGGGAGGAATGTAATTAAGGAAAAATAAGTGGTATATGTTTTCAGAGAGGTCAAACAGAGCTGGAAGGGCTAAGGTGCTTACTTATTCTGTTAAAATTTTTCCTTATCCCATTGCTCACTTGGTTGGCAGAATTAAGCATGCATAATTAAGCAGTAATTAGACACTTCGCTGTTTTATCCTATCATAATGCCTTGAAGTAAACATTCCTCCTAACTTCATATATACAGAAAAACTACAAGTAATATGATTGCTTTCTCAACCAGCAATTAGTGGACTTTATTGCCCATCTAATGTTTATTCCTATTAAAGAAGAACAGTTTAAGGCTAGCTTGACTTTTAAATTTTTTTTAATTTACTTTAAATTGTGCTTAATCAGAGTTGCAAAGTTAGGGTTAGCCCTGGGTATATCAGAAGCTATCGCAGGCCTCCTTGAAAAGACTTCAAGTCTTTCAGACTAGGTAAAGTGATCTTATTTTGTCATCTTTGTAAATGTAGTGACCAGGGTTAGTGTATATTCAATGTTTTTACTGCCTTAAATCAGCCTTTTGCTGTTTGTTAATTTGGTTAAGAAAGATTTTTGATTTACCAAATATTTTTGTGTAAAATCTGTCCCTGTAAATATCCCATATTAAGACATGGACACGCCCCGCTTATCTTCCACTGCGACAGATATGGGATTATTATTTTTTGGGTTAAATTGAGAAAAAAATCCAAAAAAAACATGTTAGGTTATAGTCACATGCTCTATAGTCTCTCTCAAACAATAACTGACAATGTACATCATAAGAGAGCTACTTAACAGACTTCAATGTAATCAATGAGTACATTTTCTAAGGCCATTCTAAGGTACATTCCTATAAGTCACTCTTGATGAGAACAAAGAAAGAACATTGTATGTCCAAGACATTGACCCTGGTAAATGTACGTAGTTTTTGTTTTCTGTGCATGTGACTCATGTTGAGGGAATTTGTGACATAAAGCTATACAGTAAGAAGGCACATCAAAGTCCAAAACAGACCTCCAAACCTACAGAACAGCCCAGACCTCATCTACAGGGGAAGAAGCCAAATGACTTCAGAATTATTATTATAATCACGTGTGTGCAGATGTGTTTTTGTTGCAAAATGTCTGTAAAATTCTTTTGGATGACTCAGTACAGACAGAGAATCAATCCTAGGGGTAGAATACACAATGCGAACTGAATTCATGCACACAAAGCGAATGCAGCTGGGCGTTTTTTTATGGTGTGTGTGTGTGTGTGTGTGGACACAGACGGGATTTCCTCACTCATCTGTGGTTCGGTGTATCTGTCAATAGGCTGCTCACTTGCTAACTCACCCGGCCCTCGGTTCTCTGGGGACATCTCCTCTTGCGCTGGCTCTGCATATCCTTGCCTGGTCTGCTTCCTTCCTCACACTCATTTTGCTCATTTGGGTTAGCGTCCTTTTTTTAATACTATTCTCCTTAAGGCAAAATAGGTAGTTAAGTATTGTCCATGTTTTTTTTTTGTTTACTGAAGGATATGCCTTGGTCAGTTCTAAACTTTATCTAATTAAATCAGGGAAATTATTAAAACTAGCTACATGATTTTTATGATGTGTAAAACATGTGGATATATATATATATATATATATATATATATATATATATATATATATATATATATATATATATATATATATATATATATATATATATATATATATATATATATATATATATATATATATATATATATATATATATATATATATATATATATATGTATATATATATATATATATATGTATATATATATATATATATATATATATGTATATATATATATATATATATATATATATATATATATATATATATATATATATATATATATATATATATATATATATATATATATATATATATATATATATATATATATATATATATATATATATATATATATATATATATATATATATATATATATATATATATATATATATATATATATATATATATATATATATATATATATATATATATATATATATATATATATATATATATATATATATATATATATATATATATATATATATATATATATATATATATATATATATATATATATATATATATATATATATATATATATATATATATATATATATATATATATATATATATATATATATATATATATATATATTTTTTTTTTTTTTTTTGGTGGAAACATACTGGACTGGTAAAAAAAGGCTACAAACTATTTGTACACAGCTGTCCCTTCGTAGTTATTGCGTCAGAAATTATGACAGGGAAAATGTTTCCTTATTTTTCTTTCACAAGGAAAAAAAAATGCAATATTGAAAGTCAATTGCCCGTTTTCACGCCACACTTTTCTTGGGCAACTTGCCAAATTTTATGTGGTAAAAACGGATTGTGAATGGAAGGACAAGGTGCAATGGCTTGAGTACTGCATGTTGTGTATACTACTCTATCTGGAAGTCTCAAAAGTTGAGTGGAGAGTTAATGGGATGCAGCAAAATAGTTTGATACCAACAAGTAGGCTTCTTTGGATGGGAGGGTGATAAAACTAAATCCCACATTACTGGTTTATCTAAAATAGACATTCAATTTTAGGAAATAAGACCCATATTAATGAAATAGGTTATTTAAGAACAGGAAACATTTTCTATACTCATTTGTCTATTTTGACAATCATTTTATTGCAATAGTTGCATTTCTTCATATACAGGTTATTTAGCCTTTTTAGGATTTTGTATTGTTGATTAAATAATTCACTTTATAACTATTTCTGTATCATATGCATATTTGAAACAATTAATGTGGAAAAGGAATATAAACCCAATTCACCCATGTGTGAAATTTGATACGTTTACAATACGGATAAACGTATATCATGTTAGTTTCATCTTCGGTATTATAATGACGCTTTTAAAACACCATCTCAGACTCCCCATAGGGATCTCATGGTAATAATCAAAACTATTCATTAAAAAATTTGTTCATCATGCTTCAAGCTACTTTACTAATAAAATGGGAGGAAAAATATGGCACAGCGACTGCACATTTAAAATTGTTGTGTGAGGAGACAGTATGTGTATATCTTTGTGGTGTTGGCACCAAATAGTGTCCTTCTTCCATATGTTTTAAACAACAGCTGGACAGCATTACAGCGATGTCAAGCCTTGGAAAGCAATCCCGAGGTTTTCGAGTGACAAGACAGATTTAGGGCTAACATATAGTGCTTTAGACCATAATTACATGTGTGCTGTATAATGGACTGAAATAGAAAAGGCCTGGTAAAAAAAAAAAAAAAACATAATTAGGACAAAGTACGGCTGCTGGGGACAGAGTTTGAACTGGATGGAATTTGTGGTATAAAGCAATAAGACTTTGTCTTTTAATAAATCAGTATTGGACGGTTTGGTTTTGTGCATGACATCAGCTTGACATGGCAATCAAGTGAGGTTTTATGGAAGGATGTTATTGAGCTTGAGTGAGACATCTCATGTTTTATTTGCAAATTTGATTTCGGGGACAAGTACAAAAAAAGTATAGACATTTATTATCACATTTCAATAGGGGAAATTTAGGTGCAGGTAAGATATACTGTGGTGCAGGGATAGGGAACCTATGGCTTGGGAGCTATATGTGGCTATTTTGATGGGTGTATATGGTACTGTGACATCGAAACTATCTCTAGCGCCTTTTTAAATCATAATTTTCTTCATTAGACTCTTCTGTATGCATCCTCTCATTGATACTCATTGATTAGCAAAAGTGAAATAATGTTCTCAAAAGAATTCAGACTTTTTTCACTTTCAAAGTGGTAAAATGAATAATAAATGCTCACATTTTCATGTATTTTGACTTTTAAATTCTGAGTATGGCTCTCAAGCAATAATATTTGAAAATATGAATTGTTTATGGCTCTCTTTGTCTAAAAAGGTTCCCGACCCCTGCTTTATTGTATGGTACATTCAAATGTGAAGTGACCAATCAGGTACTTCGATTATAAGTTTTAGGGTCTTGCAGTAGGCTTTGTGTTGTAACTCAATCGTTTGCTGAAACAAGCACACCAACTTGCACCCTAACACACACACACACCAGCTAATGAGTGCCATTATGGCCGATCCGTTGTATGGGATGGTGTTTCCGACGAAACAGTGGGGGGATATTGGAGCCAGACGTGTGTAGCTGTCAAGACCTGGTGATAGGGATGCGTGCCAGTCACATCCCAGGGGTCTCTACACACGCACACGCAAACACACAAACACAGATGAGTGTGATTTGACGTGCTGGAGCAGATGTAAGAGGACACCCGTATTCTGGCCAATGAAGATATATTCGTGGCCAGGGGTGTATGTGGGGGGCTTTGACTCTGCACCTTTACCATGCAGGCCTCACTTGACATCTGCATCCAATTAACCACAAAGCTAACTTTTTTTTAAGCATAGGCGAGGGAGGGCGAATAGAGGATAGTAAAAAAGGGGGGGGCATGTTCAATTCCGACTAGATTCAATTACTAGCGACGTTGGGAGAGAACATTCTCCTTTGGGTGTGCATTTGTAGTGAAGGAAATGTTGGGAAAGCGCCAAAATGGCTGGTGAATTTCGGAGTCCTTTTTCCAACTTTTCAACCATTTAAAAAAACCCAAAACAAAACAAAATAGAAAAAACATTAAATTTTCCCTTTTCTATGATTAATCACGATAATGTAGCTATCAAGAAACAGGCCTAATCAGGGGTTTTACTTGAAACGTGAATTCATGACAGAAAATACCTTGTTTATGAAGGCAATACATATACTATTTTGGTTGGGAAACCCCACATACTTCTGAGTTTATACCTCTTCAAAACATACATTTTTAGCAGTAACCAAAAATATTCTCTCAGTACCCCTGATAACAACCTGCAGTACATGGTCTATGTGTTGTTGGCAAAGGAGCTCACAACCAGTCATCAGAAGGCCATAAAGGAAAGCGAATGAATGGAGACTAACTATATTTTCCCTCTTTTTAATGATGTTTTCTAGTAACTGCTGCTTACAATTATGGCACAGCCCTTATGTGTAAATCTACGATAAACAGGGTTGGAAAAAATAAAACAGAATACCGTATTTTCATGATTATAAGGGACAACGCATTATAAGGCGCATCCTCAATGAATTGCATTTTTTCCATATATAAGGTGCACTGTATTATAAGGCGCACTGTCTATTTTGGAGAAAAATTAAGACTTTTAAGTGTGCCTTATTGTCGTGAAAATACGGTAATTGCTTTTGACTACCAGGTATGAAGCACTCACTACACAGTCACCTCTAGAGCCAGCCATTGTTGATGTTTTGGATTTTTCGTATGAAATCTTGCAGTGGGGGAGGAGCTATATGATGGAAGATTTTGTAAACTAAGATGGCATCTGCATATTTAACAGTATTGATTCAGTTTAGGCATTTGTGTATTTTTAATATCCGACAGTGGTGGTTTTTCGTTTTTGGTTTTCTGTTTTTTCCATGTATAAGGCGCACTGGATTATAAGACGCGCTGTCTATTTTGGAGAAAATTTAAGACTTTTAAGTGTGCCTTATAGTCGTCAAAATACGGTACATCTAAATCAAAATTTAAATCTGTAGTAGTCGTCATAATCTGTCGAATAATTTCAGGGTTTTAACGGTTTCCCATACTTTGTTATACAAAGATCCCTGGTGATATTCTTCACAGGACAAATGACAATGTGAAAATACGTTTTAGAGGATGGTGCCTTCCTCTTGCGAACTGACGAGTAGAGAGGAACAACCAAGTGTGGGTTGGCAACAACGTCAGCTGTGTTGCATTGCAACAAAGCATCATTGCTAAATATTTTCACCATGACAGAGACTTCGCCTGTTCAGTTCATCTTCTCATATCTTTACTAACTCCCACTGTGGCATGACTGAGGGTGGTCACTTTTTTCTCTGGCCCATTTTTTTTAAGGAGAAAAGCTGTGCTGGTGTCTGAGACTTTGAACAATGGTTAAACTGTTGAGCTCCGACTCACGTTAACCCAAAGGATTTCCTCCTCAAGGCCAGACCACCTAATACTTAATGACATGCTTTATCTCAAAAAGAGGGGACTCACCACACACGCACACACACCCATAAGTCCAGGAAAAAAGTGTACTGCATTGCATGTTTTATCTACACTTACAAAGTTAGACCATTAGCAATTATCCACTAGTTTGGAAACTCATTGTCATGTCATTAAAACACCATATTTAACTTGTCTGGTCACTCATGAAGTCAAAATATCTAAAAAGGCTAAAAAGCTCCAGCTGTCACATGACTAGCTTTGACCTTCTCCTACTTTGGTCTACTGTAGCAATGCTCTTAACTAGACACAGATGGACATTTACAGCCAACAGTGGATGGAAAGATTCACACAATGACCTGTGTCAAGCATTCATGACTTCTGTTCTGTGAAATGATAGTCTTTCTGTCAATTCTGTTCATAGCAGGATAGTATTTTGGAAATTGTATTGTTAGGATTTCTCTTAGAAAAAAAAAGTGAAGTTTAAATGCTAAAAGACTGTCCTGTAGGGAATTCAAAATTTTCACGAGATGCAATTAGCAAGATCTGAACTATGAACGCTACTGTAAGGAAACGTTTGAAATCCTGTCAGAAAATATCAATGGATTCTATTCTTAGAGGAAGATACAGGAAAAGAGAAGCAGTAAATAGCTTTATCAACAGATATCATCATTTATCATCATGCCTCAGGAAGAACTGACCTTAACTTAACTTTAAAAAGATTCATCTTACATGAGGCAATGGTATGAGTGATCTGGCAACCTCAATCTAAAACTGCAATAGTTAATTTCTATTTTTATCAATTTTATGAGGGTAACAGGGATTGCTTCTGTTCGCAAACAGAGAGGAAGTGAATTAAGTTTGTGGAATGAGGTACTTAAAGTGGGTACTCAGATGTTTGGTCGCGGGTCTTTTGGTCCCTTTTGGTCGCCAGTCAAATGTACTCAGATATTAAACAGTACTTAGATATTAAACTTTCTCTCTTAGATATTAAACTCTCTCTCTCTCTTAGATACTAAACTCTCTCCCGTGAATATAATTTTGAGGGCTGGCTTCAACAATAAACTCTCTGTCCCCGTTTGACCAGCGACCAAAAGACCAGCGACCAAAAGACCAGCGACCAAAAGACCAGCGACCAAAAGACCAGCGACCAAAAGACCAAAAGACCAGCGACCAAAAGACCGGCGACCAAAAGACCAGCGACCAAAAGACCAGCGACCAAAAGACCAGCGACCAAAAGACCAGCAACCAAACGTCCGGTCACGCTTCAAGTGCATGTGTGTTTTGAATTCAGAACAAGAATAAATTGAAAAAGACCATTTACTATGCCTCTTTTCTGTTTTAAACATCCAACCACCCACCCTAATTACATCCATCCAGGCTTGTATTCCATTGGGCAGACAGGCTTTAGGGAAAGGGATAAAACTGAGTAGTAGGTAGACGACACAGGCTAATTTGTAAAAGATAAAGTGGCTGCGTGGCTTTCCAAGGCGCTGTGGGAGAACCAAAACATTCAGCAGTTGTCCAAACAGACTCCTCTCGCAGCGCTGCAGTTGATGACATGAAACTGCTATAATTTAAATGTGTGCATGCACACAGGCACGCACACATGTATTTGAAACTAGGTTCACAGATGCTTGATCTTTCCTCCGGCGCTGGGATTTATTTAGCTTGAGGTGATTGCTGTGTCTGCAAGTTTTGCAGTCTCGTTAATGAATTTGAAACATGCTCACTGTGCAATTGACGCGTGAAAAGAGAAGTCTGTGTGTGCATGTGTCAGTGTATAATGTAGATCAGGAGTAGGGAACCTATGGCTCGGGAGCCACATGGGTTTTTTTTGATAAGTGCATCTGGCTTTTTGCTAATCTGTGAACTAATATATGGAAACCGCTGATGACAGAACTGAGATATTACATCTAGAACTGCTTTCATCTTCTTTTTTTGCAGTAGACTCTTCTGGAATGCATCCTCTTATTGATTAGCAACAGCATAAGATTATTTTTTAAAAGTATTCATTTTTTCCACTTTAAAAGTGGTGAAATTACAAAACAAAATTGATGAGGCACTCGTTTACATTACCGTATTTTCACGACTATAAGGCGCACTGCATTATAAGGCGCACCCTCAACGAATGACATTTTTTTCCATATATAAGGCGCACTGCATTATAAGGCGCACTGTATTATAAGGCGCACTGTATTATAAGGCGCACTGTATTATAAGGCGCACTGTATTATAAGGCGCACTGTATTATAAGGCGCACTGTATTATAAGGCGCACTGTATATTTTGGAGAAAATTTAAGACTTTTAAGTGCGCCTTATAGTCGTGAAAATACGGTATGTATTTTGACTTTTAAATTCGTAGTATGGCTCACTAGGAATAACATTGGAAAATATGAATTGTTTGTAGCTCTCTTTGTCAAAAAGGTTCCCGACCCCTGATGTAGATCAACAATGGAAGCTGTAATGATACCGAAATAGTTTATTCTCTACAAGTATAAAGAACGATCCAGTTTACTTTTAGCCTGAATTCACCTATCCTTTCAAATATTCTTCATATTCATGTCCTTCATGCTTGCCATGTTAGGGCAAAATCAAAAATGACAGCGATAGGGGGCGCCTGCTGACTGCCAAACTTTTAAGTAATGCCCTCAATCAACTCATAATCATACATAACTTTGTAGAAATAAGATAAACTTTCATAGGAGGGCAGTGTCTATCAAGCAATGTGTTAGTTACTATTGCTCATACTTAAACAATGATGCCAAAATATCACAGTTGAGTAATCTATTGCAGCACTAATAACCTAAGCCAGTTTCCTGTCTCTGCTTTGTGCCCTTAAAGTGCCAAAATGCCGAGATCTGTGTTTGTGTGTGTGACCACCACTGCCCTTCCCATATCTGCTCCCATCGCTATGTTATCACAGCCTAGCACATACCTCGCCGTTGCCTCCTGTGATTGTGTAAAAACCATGGAGCTCATTTTTTTCCATGCCAGTGAGACAAGGAGAGGAAAAGTGAGTCTAGTTGTTTGTGACAATGTCGGGGTGAGTGGCGCTTACTGCGCTCCTGAAACCTCTGTTGTTGTAGGGACAAAACAAATAAAGTATAGGCTATTCAAAAGATGACTCAACTCAAGAGGGTCAGGTCAACCTAATGCCTTTGGAAAAACAACCAGCCGTCTTCCTTGGCAGCTGTTAAGACTTTTTTTTTTTTTGCTTGAGGGACATTTACGCAAACTGTTAAATTTAAATCATGCACTAAAGTGTGACCATACTAAAATATGACTTGTCTGTTTTGCTTTGTACATCACTAGACCGTTTTCAGGTATTAGTGAGTTGTTGAATGTGATAAGAAGGATAAGGTTGGCTGGATTATTGGGTTTTAGCTATTCACTTCCTTACACAATAGACGCATCAGAGATTATACTACAAAACAATTGACGTTTTCATCACTATTGAACTTTTCACCTAAATGGGCTGCTGACATAAAACTGCATTTTCCTCATTTTTATGTATAGGCAAGTAAGAGACCAGGCTTGGTAATTTCCTGGATATGTCCACACGAGAAGGTTTGAAGAGGGTGATTTGCACTGCTGGAGACATGAATACTGCCAAAACCTTTTACACATATGATTGGAGTTGTTTATGCTTAGTTTGAGGAAGTATTGGATTGGATTGGATAACTTTACTCATCCTGTATTCGGGAAATTTCGTTGAGACAGTAGCAAGAGGGTGAGGATGCAGAAATAGCAAAGGCATTTTAGACATAAATTGATAGTTAATAAGTAAGTTAATAAATAAATACACAGATAAATGTATAAATAAATATGCTACATATATACATACACATGAATATATAAGCACATATGTAGATACACATACATATATATGCACATATACACATACATATATAAGCACATATATACATACACATACATATATAAGCACATATATACATACCCATATATACATACACATACATATATAAGCACATATATACATACACACATATATAAGCACATATATACATACACATACATATATAAGCACATATATACATACACATACATATATATAAGCACATATATACATACACATACATATATATAAGCACATATATGTACATGCATGCATACGGTAGGTCCTAACACAGCCATTTTTTGTTAAAAGAGCCTGACAGCTGATAACCAAACCTTATAGTCATATTATTTAAAGTTGGGTATGGGAGCTCTCTGGTATAAAATCAACAAAAATACTCTCTGCTCTTGTCATTGGGGCAATAGTAAGAATGCAATAAAAATGATAATCAATTGGATGCTTGCAGTGGCCTACAAAGCACTGGAAGTTACACCATCTCTTTGATGGCATAAAAAATTACTTTCATGATTTAAGAGCCATAAAACATTGCCTGTATTCAATACTGGCTTTGATTAGTTATGAGAAATGTCATGTAAAAGCAGCTTCCCTTCCCAGTATGTCAATGCTTTTAACGTGAAAAAAGAGCCTCCCGAACAGGCTTTCAATACCTGGGTCAGGCAGGATAACCCCCATATCCTGATTACTGACACTGGATGCCCTCTGGAACATAGGCCAGCAATAAAAGAGGCTTCAATGAGCTGCTTGAATGCCTCAGAAAGACTCTGGCACTCCATTAAAAAAGTTAAGCAGGGAACAGCAGACAATTGTCACATTTTGCTGTGTTTCCATAATATGTATACGATAATTCATACATGTTAAATTTAAATAAAATGTGTGGCACTAAATCATTCTCAAGAAAATAAGTAGTCAGAATTGTTTCACAGCCAGGAAAACAGAGATGTGTTTGTAAGCTCCAGTCTGAAAGATTGATGGTGAGAAAGGGGAGGTAAGAAGCACAAAAGAAAGTGTGAGCAAAAAAACAAAACAACTTAATCATGGGAAAGGCTAAAAAAGAAAAAAAACAGTGCTTTTAAATCTTCAACTGATACAGCAGGGTGAGCACAAACCCCATAGCCACCACCCTCGCCTTCACACGTCTATGAATATGTCTTCCATTATTACTATTGACTGCTGCGCCATAAAGAATGGCAGGGCCTCTGCATGGAGCCCACCCAAATTATGCAGCAAATGCTGAAGGGCAACAACCTCGTGAACTCACAAACAAACAAAGCTTTTGAAGGGAATTAGGAAGGCGCACACATTCAATATCTGCAAAGCAGCAGTGTGTCTGACCAAAAA
The DNA here is from genome assembly GCF_051989575.1 of Stigmatopora nigra. NCBI lineage: Eukaryota > Metazoa > Chordata > Actinopteri > Syngnathiformes > Syngnathidae > Stigmatopora > Stigmatopora nigra. Next base: position 6,510,526 of record NC_135508.1, on the reverse strand, counting down.
AACAACATAACAAAACTAAATAATTATAAGTAAATATCAAATATAAGTATACTTGAACAAGTAGGCTTAAGTGAGGAGAATGACTATTTTAGGTTTAGCAAGCAAACGCATTGAATGTTATTTTTTTAAATTTAAAATCTGGTTGATGACGGTCTTTTCTTCATAGGAAAAGGCACAAACATTTATACAATTATAACCTTACTGACAATTTTAATTATTGAACTGTTTAAGTGTCTTTAAAGTGAATCTCTAACTTAACACAAATTTGTCATCATACTGCATTATTATCAACTTTCACATTTGTCATCTAATGGCAATTATCACAAATATTGTTTTGAATGGAATCCTAAATCTGAACTCTAGTTGTACCTATAGTATCATTATATTAGATTATATTAACCTTTATTCATCCCATCACTGAGAATTTAAAATGAAAGGAATTTTTGATACAATGACCTTATATTATCATTATATTAGATTATATTAACCTTAATTCATCCCGCCATTGAGAATTTGAAATGAAAGGAATTTTTGATACAATGAACTTATGCATTTGACAAAACTGATGAATTAACTTCACTAATAATTATCTATGCACTTTGGTCGTGATTCAGTGGGCATATATACAGACTAATAGTTACGTTTATGGTTTTCTTTTCCATCAAAAAAAATATTTTGTAATATCCATTTGTGTATACGTGTGTTCGAGTGCGTGAGTGTACGTACCGTATTTTCACGACTATAAGGCACACCACATTATAAGGCGCACTCTCAATGAATGACATTTTTTCCATATATAAGGCGCACTGTATTATGAGGCGCACTGTCAGTCTATTTTGGAGAAAATGTAAGACTTTTAAGTGCGCCTTATAGTCGTGAAAATACGGTAATTGCTATTGACTTCCAGGTATGAAGCACTCACTACACAGTCACCTCTAAAACCAGCCATTGTTGATGTTTTGGATTTTTTTTGTATAAAATCTTGCAGTGGGGGAGGAGCTATATGATGGAAGATTTTGTAAACTAAGATGGCATCTGCATATTTAACAGTATTAGTTCGGTTCAGGAGTTTGTGTTTTTTTAATATCCTACATTGGTGGTTTTTCGTTTTTGGTTTTTTTCCATATATAAGGCGCACTGGATTATAAGGCGCACTGTCTATTTTGAAGAAAATTTAAGACTTTTAAGTGCGCCTTATAGTCGTGAAAATACGGTACGTGTGTTTGTGTAAATGGACGACACTTTGATAAATGGCCAGTTTATGGTGCTGTCACACAGAGGATGTCTATGGGGAAATAGTCAGCCACAATCACTACTACGTGTGTGTGTTTAGGTGTGTGTGTAGAGCTGGGGGTAGGGTGTAAGATGCTCTGGTCATCTGATTGCAAAGCTGCAGTCTGGTGCATGATTAATCAAACTGATTGGATGGGGCAAATATGGTTTGTGATAGCACAAAGAGGGAGAGGGTCAAAGAGAGGAATTGATTGCTCTGTTGCATGCCAAGAGGTGTGTGGGTGTGTTTGGAGTACTCTACGCGCAAAAAGGCTCATGTGTGAAGGTAGTGAGTTGTGTATAAAATGAAGCTGCTGCGTATTTGAGGTGCAGGGGTCAAATAAATGGACCATGAAAGACCAAAAGTGTTGTGCGGTGGTGCTGACACAGCCACCAACCTGTTAATATCTCACAGGGGTTACACACACACACATATGTGGACATCCAGAAATACGGACAAGGGAACAAATACATCTATCTTAAAGTGGTACACAATGTATTAGTAATTGAGTGGCGCCATTGAAGCTTTGTAATCGCTGACAAATCTTTACATAGCTTTTGTCCTGGAACAAAGGAGTGTGGCCACTATGGTGTCGCTTCTGGGGAGGTTGTAGGTTGCCTTGTAATAGAACAAGAGCCACCTGGTCTGAGATTAACTGACATGTTTAGACTATATTTTAAAATAAACTTTGATCCGTTATTTAAGTGGTGGTAGCCTCGCGTGCAATTGAAATTAAACTTGAGGTACTTTTTATTTTACTTCTAAATTGTTTAACTGGTAATATGATAGTGGAGTTAAAGTACATGCAAGTACTTTTTTATGTATGTGTTCATTCAAATCAGTTTCGGAGCAAGCAGTTATTTAAAGTAAAGTTATTATGTATATAATGCACAAATTCCGGGGGTGCACAGAGTATTATTGTGTTATTTTGTTATATTAGTGCCACTTACTGGTGACATTTTTCCCCAATTAACCAAACCCAATTACCATATTATATATAAAAAGTTGATTAGGACATTTTCAAAAAATACAACCAAATGCAAAGACTGATAGTTATTATAGAAAAACCTTTTTAATGTCATGAATAATAATAATAATACCAATAATAATCGGACATTATTATGATTCATGACAGTAAAATAAAATAGTCAAACTTTTACACAAAACACTGCTTAATTTGTTTACAGAAAATAGCAAAGTCGCATTTTTTTTAAAGTTTGACACTATAGTTATTAACACTTTCATTTATCTTATCCTCACAAGGTTCACAGAGTTGTTCAAGCCTATCCCAGGTAACTATGGGCAGTATGCATGGTAAACTCATAATTGGGTGCCAGCCAAGTGCACACATTATAATTAAAAGATATAAATAGTGCACGTTTTGCTTGCTTTCCAACTACAAAGCCAAGAATCAAAGTCAGTTTCAAGACATGCACCCAACTGTCCTTGTTAGTCATAAACAGTTGGTTATACTCCGTCATTGGGGCACTGAAGAACAGCCACGCATTACTCCATTCAATCCAAAAGACATAAAGATCAAACCCATACAGAATAGGGATCTGTCATTTTCTTGTCTCTCCCTCTATGATAGTTCCCATTAAGTCAGTTCCACTCTTTGACCCTGTAGGCAGGTGCTACTGTAATTAGCCATTATTTGACTATCCAAAGTCAGCAGTTGATTAAATGGACCCTGAGCGGCGTGCCGAGCACTTTCCCTCTGAGTCAAGCCCCATAATTTCAAAAGCTTCTTGCGACCTGCTGAGCGCCTTTCAGGTCTGCGAGACGCCGCTTCCGACTGCTTCTAAGAGTCTGTTGCCGGCGGTAATCAAAACTGCTAATCTTACGGTAGAGAAAGGGGGAGGGAAGGGGATGGTGGGCGAAAGAAAGGCATGAAATCCAAGCAATGAGACTTCCATTAAAAAAAGTATTCTTAGGTGCTGAGGTGGTCAGCAAGTGGTGAAAAATGCTGCCTTCATAGAAAAATTGAATGGCATCTCTTTCGTGATTAACTTGTTACCTCTAAGTCCATGTTATTGCTAATTAATTTACCTGTTATTTTAGACATATTGACAGCAGTTGCCTGCCAAGAAGTCAGGGTTGTCGGGCAGGTATGCCCATTAGCTGGGGATCTAAAATCAGGCACACAATGGCGCATGAGGAGGGGGTAGCATGGGTGGAAGCAAATAACACCATGCAAAAAAATGTTTCCCTTGAAAATGATTAGATTTTAATCCTCTTGGACAGTAATTAAACAAATGCTTTCATTATTTTTTAAAATATTTTTTGTTAAAACTGGATAATCTGCATTTGTACTCAGCTTTTAAAATAGTTTATTTGTGAATCTGAAAGATAAAGCATTTCATTTAATAAGAGAAACAATCTTTTTTTTTAAATATTGAAATATAAAAACTATACCATTCAAATAATGTATACAATCCTATTTGTAATCACTGTTTTTAAATGTATGGGGACAATTTTTATAGGGATGGATATATTTTTTTGTGGATCCAGATAAATGTTCATTTTTCTTAAGTTTGGTTTTATATTTTAAAGAACAGAAATCTATTTTTTTTCTTACAGTATTTCATTGTTGCAGCCTGGTGGAATTAATATTTAAATTTTATTTCAAAAGACTCAAAATCATTCAAAAATAATTTCCCCACAAAAAAGGCATATGATAAAGTTGTCATTCCACTTGGTTTTTGAGTGTGAATTTTTTTTCATCTTTTTAACAACAAAATCTCTTTTCATTTAGCAACACTATTATTATCCAACTAAATATTTGACTAGATAAAGATTTTTATTAGAATAAATCACATTATATACACATGTATATACACAATTCCCAGAAGAGAACTGAGCTGATAGGGGGGGGGGGGGGAATAATCACTTAGAGTTCCTGGTTAATGTTGTGAAAAATTCTCCCTGGGGAAGAAGCCTTTGTGAAAATATGAGCTTCTCCATCTGAAATGTCACAGTCGAGATTAGAGTAAAGTCTATCCCTATGGCATATGAAAATGGCTTTTGGCGTTAATGTAGCGAAGTAAAGCCTTACAAACAAAATATGTAAATATATACCAAAAATTTGCCTGGCTCATTACATTTGCTTAGTGAATTTTCCTTTTGTGTCTATTACCTGATTTCAATAGTCTGTTCCGAGGAACAAAAGGCAGATTGCAAGGCAATCCGGGCAATGTCAGGTTGTGTCTACGAAGGCTTGAATGAACACAAAAACGACTTTCTCTCCAGGAACTGCAGTGAACTGTTACCATCACTTTGAATGTAACTAAGTGAATAAAAGGATTATCCACCATGAATTAGAGCTAGGACACACACTCGGTGAGAGCGCGTGTGTGTCGCTGTCATTCTCCCACCTCTCTTGGGATCCCCTACTTGGCCTAATCATTGTTTCTCTACAGATAATTCCCCGTGTCCTCTCCGTTGTCTCTAGGAAGTGCTGTCATGTATGTGTTAATTAGCAACAAGCGGGCTGTGGGTGCTCGTCCTCTAATCACTTAATTACGGGTGACGGCCTCGATGCTTGTTTACTCAATTAGCCGTCCATTTTAATCACCAATTTGGAAGCCAGTCAACTGTCTTCCTTAGCTCAGGGAAAGATGTTTCCTTGTGTGTGATGTGTTTTTTGCAAAGTAGATGACAATTCTTAAGGCACTTTTCAGAAGAAAACCAAATAGGGTCAATAGGAAGGGAAAAAACTATGTATTCCACTCTAAAAAGGTGAATAACTACAAGTGAATGTTATACAGTGTTCCCTCGCTACTTCGCGGTTCAGCCACCGCGGATTCAGAGCTTCGCGTTTTTTTGGGGGGGGGGGGGATACAAATATTACATTGAGACAACATATTTTACAGTTTTTTTTGTTATAACATGAATTTCACTCTCTCTACCCGTATTCTATATGGTGTACTGTATACAGGGGGGGGGGGTTAAAAAAATTAAATTAAATTCAAATTAAGCATTTTTGAAGGGGCATCCCTACTTTGCGTAAATTCACTTATTGCGAGTGGTATTGGTCCCCATTAACCGCGATAACCGAGGGAACACTGTACATTGAACCCAAGCTTTTTTCTTAGGTCTGATTTTTTATTAGTATTGCCCTGAAAGTACCAAAAAACTGCATGGGATCTATAAAGTTAATCTATAAAGCACTTTTTAGGGTATGTTAAGGCAGGAGAATGCTGACAAACATGCCACCATTCTCTTCTGTGAGTACTAGGTGCGAGACCACATGCTTCAGATTACTGTTGGTCTCATTTCCCGCAGATGTAGTCATTAATGATCACGTCTATGCCATAAAAAGAAAGAAAGTGACATCTCATGGTGAGCAAGATTGATGGTTGCTTTAAAATAGAGGCGTCCAAGGCAGTCGCTATTGTCCACCCCCCCAACACACGCACACACATGCACCTCCTTCATGTGGATTAGGGCCAGCCGTTTATTTAACAGTTCATTTGAGCAAAGAGGCGAGCAAGGTGAATATGATGGTGGGGGGGCTGGGGGTAGTTGGCAGGGCGTCTGTGCTATGGCATGGTGGGACGTCCCTTTGCAGGATAGTGCCAGGCTGCGCTGCGGGGAGACGAGACAGGGCCTCCCTAGTGGACTAATGCGCTGTAATGAAGATTAAGACTTAGTCAAAGAGTGTAGTGTTCAGTGGCGATTGGAGGGATGGATTGGAGGGGGTCAAAGCTGAAGCAGGGAGAGGGAAATGAGGAGAAACTAAAAGGAAAAGACAGGGGGACATTTTTCTTTTTTTTAAATATAAGAACGTCTTTAAATCCAAGCAGTTATTACAAAGATAGATCCATGAATCTTTTATCGTTGTAATCAGATTATTTTGATGGCATGGACCACATTTGCTTTATATGTGGAGGTACTCGGACATTTGGTCGCCGGATGTTTGGTCGCCGGACGTTTGGTCACCGCGTCCGGGCGACCAAACGTTCGGGCGACCAAAGGTCCGGGCGACCACACGTCCGGGCGACCAAACGTCCGGCCGACCAAACGTCCGGCCGACCAAACGTCCGGCCGACCAAACGTCCGGCCGACCAAACGTCCGGCCGACCAAACGTCCGGCCGACCCAACGTCCGGCCGACCAAACGTCCGGCCGACCAAACGTCCGGCCGACCAAACGTCCGGCCGACCAAACGCCCGGGCGACCAAACGTCCGGGCGACCAAACGTCCGGGCGACCAAACGTCCGGCCGACCAAACGTCCGGCCGACCAAACGTCCGGCCGACCAAACGTCCGGCCGACCAAACGCCCGGGCGACCAAACGTCCGGGCGACCAAACGTCCGGGCGACCAAACGTCCGGGCGACCAAACATCCGGGCGACCAAACATCCGGGCGACCAAACATCCGGGCGATCAAACATCCGGGCGACCAAACATCCGGGCGACCAAACATCCGGGCGACCAAACGTAAGGGCGACCAAAAGTCCAGGCGACCAAACGTAAGGGCGACCAAAAGTCCAGGCGACCAAACGTCCGGTCGACCAAACGTCCGGTCGACCAAACGTCCGGTCGACCAAACGTCCGGTCGACCAAACGTCCGGTCAGGATACGTGGATCTTGTTATGATGCGGCATTATGTGTGCTGGGGCTTTTTTTACATGACATCTTTCAGCAATCACGTCATTCATTTCCAGTGTCCACACATTTTGATTTTATGTGACACTCTTGCTTGTGTGTTCAGAACAGGGCAGTCTCAACACACATGCCATGGTTCACTTAGCACTCTGTGGCTAAAAGCTCCCTAAAGAGCTGTTAGGGTCAGACCCGCCATGGCTCATCCTTCACTTGCATCCCTCTGCTTTACTTTTAAATGCTTTTTTTTGTCAGTGCAAATGTTACATACTTCTGGCAGTTAAAACATGGAAGCATCAGTTTGGATGGATTCTGATGGATGGGTAGGTGGGCGGGAGGAGAAAGGGTGACTTTTTTTCACATGACCTTGTGTTGACGGGGCCACCCTGGCTGTCTCTCACCCCAGACAGAGCGTGTCTGTAACTGAGCTGCCAGTTCTTGCCTCTCTTGGGCATTCTGGCATTTCTCCCCATTAAATTCCCCCCACTTCCACTCTCCTGTCTATGGCTGTCTCTTGTCCTCTGTAAGATTTCATCCCTTACTCACTTTCGTTGTCCATCTACAAGTGTTTATCTATCAAACATAAGATATGTATGACTACATCCATTTTACATAACCATCCACTGCCATTATATGACTCTGAGGGAGCTAATGTGCAAAAAATGACAACTAACAAACAAACAAACAGAGAGAATCTAATGTCAATGATACTGGCCTATAGGCAAGTAACTTCAAAATAAATCCCCCCCTCCTTGTAGAGGTGGTCTTTTAAACACACCCAGACGTTCTCACACTCTGATGAACCTTTTATCTCCCTTGTGTGACGTGGAAATATTTTTGACATGCAAGGCCACACAACTCTGTGTTCTCCGCCTTGACGCGGCCTCCTGGTCTCCATGGCAACGCCTCGTGGGTCATCAAGTTATACCACCAAGGCTTGACCGAGGCCTGCCTTCTGTATTCACTCTGTCTGCATTAATGGACTCACCGCTGCCTTGACAGACAGAGCAGAATGTGCACTGGTACTTGTGCGCATGCAGTGTCAATACACTGATAAATGATTATTAAAAACTTGACAAAATACTACAGTAAAGTTTGTTCTTGTGGGAAACAGAGTATGTAATGAAGTACTTTATAATGTTTCATGTGAAGTTGTTTCCAGCAGCAGGTGCAAACATGTACGATGCCCATGAAGGCATATTTTTGGGTAAATAACAGATTTTCTAATAAATACAACGTTTTTGATGCTGCCTACAATATGTAAAACGTCCATCAATCATTCTCTTGTCTGTCCTGTTTGTGCCCGGTAGAGGCAATCTGGTGTCTATTCCAGATGGCTTAGAGAAAGGGTGTCACACTGGTTTAGATTTTATTTTTTATGAATGGATTTAATGAACTGGATTAAAAGCCCTTAATATTCCGTTTGTATACATCTAAAACAATGTTTATTTCGCTTTTTTTAAATATATTTCGAGATTTTACAAAATGATTTTTGAACTAAAAACAAAGTAAATATGGATTTAAAAAAGCAATTATTGATTTAAAAGGGGGAAATCAGGAAATTTATTATTCATCTTAATTCGATTCTAAAACAGAAAGTCGGCACTCATGGTTTACTTTCACAGGCCACACAAAATGATGCGGTGGGCCAGATTTGGCCCACGGGCCGCCACTTTGACACCGGGCGTTCATAGAAAAAAGTGGGGTAGGATCTATACTGATCACAAGCAAAATGCATATAAAAAATAATGCTAAACACTATTAGTAATAATAGCAAAAATCATAGTCTGATAATTCTACAAAAAGTGTGTTTGCATCCTACATAAAATGTTGAAAATCAACAATATATTGTAATTATATATTGTTCTCTTTCATTTTGCTTTGGTTCATATTTTATAAGTAGAAGTTTTGGAAGAAGTAAGTAGCATTTTTTTCTTTCCTGATAAGTTTGTGCCCAATAAATTAAACCTTATAAAATTGAAAATGAAATCTCAATTTTTCTCCTTTGCTATTATATCCCACCCTCATATACACACACATACTGCCTTTTCATGGATAATGAGAATCCCAAATAAAAGTATAACAATAAAAGTTTCAAACAAGGCAGAATTTATGACCATTTAAATTACCATTCCAATTTTACTCCTCTTTCATTTCTATAGCACCTTTCAAATAAATCAAGACTTTGACTACCCCTTCAAAAAATCCAGAATATCAGCCAACAGTACTCGAGGTTGCCCACAGACTCATTAAAAAAATACTCCGACATGAGTATTGCAAACTGGAGAGACACTTCTGACGAGAAAGTGCTGAAACACGAAGGCCGTATATTTTGCCTTTCCAACGTGGGATAAACAAGGCATATGCGTAACACATTTTTCCCTACCCACTACTATCAAAACCATTTTAATTAATGTATATTATTTTTTTTACTTCACTTATACACACCGAAAATGACACTCACATATACAAGTGAGCATTCCTCAAGTTAAGATGGGCTCAACCTCATTTGTGTATGATCAAGACAGTGTTAGTAGGCAAGACTATGCTTTGAAAGATTATCCTGTCCCATGAATCAAGCATTCCTTAACATCCAGGATTTTAAACATGTGAGCACAATCTCAGAATAGCTGTCCACCTGTGTGTGTGTGTGCGTGTGTGTGCGTGTGTGTGTGTGTGTGTGTGTGTGTGTAGGTATACGTGTGTGTTTTGGGGGTTGCAGCTTATGCAGCCATATAAAAACATGTCACTCAGACACCATTAAAAAGTAACCCTGCCCAGCGGAAGAAAGAGAGACATATCATCATTAAGTCATCTTCGGGTAAAGTGAAAAACCACAAATATTATTTCTACCTCCCAAACCCATAAAATACGTTCTTTTCATTGGTTTGATTACCAAAATCGGACAACGGTTACTATAATGATCCATTTCTAACTAACACCCCATAACACTACTTTACGAACACCCACCTAGTTACAATTCATAAATACCCACCACATACACTTGCCTACAAGTTAAAGTACCTATTAACCAAAAATGGTAAGCATCTCCACATTGAAATATAAGTTATTTTTACCTAATTTTACAGATAAGAACATTACATGGCTTGTTTTCTCCTACTTACTATCGAGCTATCAAATTGACAACATAATTAGTGAATGCAAAATAGTTAATAAGTTAAAAAAGACATTTTTAATTTGGCTTTTGGGTTTTTTTTGCAGATTTTTTGGGCCCAAGGCATCCAAATGGCAAACCCTGAGCATTTTCCACCAAACACAAACACATATGCACATAGAGAAATATATACTCTTCTAACCACAGGGCATTTGACACTCAGCATTATGAAAAATGATTTGCTCCCGTGGCACACTGGGGTGGCAGTGATTATAATATCCAGATAATCATTGGAGGAAAGAAAGAAAGAAATTATAATTATCAATCAATCATGAGCCTATTTTGTCGGGGACGAAAGGGAGATTGAGATGGTGCTGGCGGGAGGTAAACTATGGCCTGAAGCTATAGATCATTTTTTGTGACCCATGAGCCTCCTTGTGTCCAAATATTGGCCCTCATAAATTTCGGGTCAATTAGCAAGTCGGTTTATAATGTCCCTTCTCCAGCTTTTTGTGAAGAACAAAGAAAAAAAACTGTTTAAAATGCAAGTGTGCAAGCCGACCCCAATGTGATAGTCTTTCAACAAAGAGTGAGGTTCTTTCCAAAACCCTGTCATGAGCCAATTCAGCACCTACAACACATTAAAATACATTTGATTACCCGATTCCAATCTAGAAAGAGCCAATAACGTTGAGTAATAATTTACTCTGAGAGCCTGCCCATCAGATAATCTATCACCGTATTTTCACGACTATAAGGAGCACTTAAAAATCTTAAATTTTCTCCAAAATAGACAGTGCGCCTTATAATCCAGTGCGCCTTATATATGGAAAAAAACAAAAAACAAAAACGAAAAACCACCACTGTCGGATATTAAAAAAACACAAACGCCTAAACTGAAACAATACTGTTAAATATGCAGATGCCATCTTAGTTTACAAAATCTTCCATCATATAGCTCCAACCCCCACTGCAAGATTTTATACAAAAAAATCCAAAACATCAACAATGGCTGGCTCTAGAGGGGACTGTGTAGTGATTGCTTCATACCTGGAAGTCAATAGCAATTAACGTATTTTCACGACTATAAGGCGTACTTAAAAGTCTTACATTTTCTCCAAAATAGACAGTGCGCCTTATAATGCGGTGCGCCTTATAGTCGTGAAAATACCGTAATTACTGTCTGGTGAAGACCATCAGGTTCTTGTGAAGACAAGCATCGTTACAAATAATTGGCCAAGAATGACAGAATTCCTGAATATCTTAATGACATTTAATTTTAGTGGCTAACCTCTCGCGAATAGCATTACAAAGCGAATAAATGTAAGAGCGCAAGGAACAGAACTTAGCAAGAGAAATCAAGAAAAGAGTTGAGAGAAAGATAGTAGCCTTCAGGTGGGGGGCGGGGGGGGGATGATCGTCTTGGGAAAAAAGCAATCAGTGCTCATTGATTTTCTCTACTGCCTGAAAGGAGGGTGTCTATCTGGAAGTCATTATCTGCCATCTGATCTGTGCAAGTGTTTACACACATCAGGTTGGACAGCGGTGCTCTTCTGAAGATGAGGATTAGCACAGAGACACACACAAAGCATAGACTGTCTTCATCACCCGCCCCCATCTTTATATCACCTTTAAATCCAGGGACTTTCAAAAAGAAACAGCCTTTCTCTGACACCCTATTAACTTCTACACACTTGGCTATGCGTGCTAGGTAGAATACATGTAAGCTGGGCCTTGAAAGCTAAACAGATGGATAGTCAGGTTTTGTGTTGAAGGGCCAGACCAAATCAAACAATCTCTGATACTTTCCCAAATGCCCTCTGATAGCCATCTATAGCTTAAACAACATGGTTCTGTATACAGAATGAGGCAGAGTGTCAAGGAATGAGTAAGGGATGATTAAGATAAGTAGAGAGGGGATTCAGATTGTAGATCTATTTATTTTCCGTCTGCGAGCAGATGGGATGATGCGTGTTTTCTCACGTGTGTTCGTAGTACAGCTCCATATATATTGAGAGAATGTGAGGAAATAAGAATTCAAAAGTTTGTTTTGTTTTGTTTTCATTACCGTATTTTCAAGACTATAAGGCGCACTTCAAAGTCTTAAATTTTCTCCAAAATAGACAGTGCGCCTTATAATCCAGTGCGCCTTGTATATGGAAAAAATAGAAAACCAAAAACCACCACTGTCGGATATTAAAAAAACACAAACGCCTGAACTGAAACAATACTGTTAAATATGCAAATACCATCTTAGTTTACAACATCTTCCATCATATAGCTCCTCCCCCAATGCAAGATTTGATACAAAAAATCCAAAACATCAACAATGGCTGGCTCTAGAGGTGACTGTGTAGTGAGTGCTTCATATCTGGAAGCCAATAGCAATTAACGTATTTTCACGCCTATAAGGCACGCTTAAAAGTCTTACATTTCCTCCAAAATAGACAGTGCACCTTATAATACAGTGCGCCTTAAATATGGAAAAATGTCATTCGTTGAGGGTGCGCCTTATAATGCGGTGCGCCTTATAGTCGTGAAAATACGGTAATTTAAATGTGCAATTGCATACCTTTTTGTAATAGTTAGGAGCCATGCAAAAAATTATTTATTCCAGCACGTGAACTTAATCCACATTTCTGGTTTAATCAAGCATAGCGCTGTGGAAGGAGCAGTCGGTGTTTATGAGTATATGCGTGTGGGTGGGAGTGTGTGTGTGTGTGTGTGTGTGAGTGTGTGTGTATGTGTGACTTGTGGATGAATGAGTCATCTCATGAGAAATGGCTCATGCACAATTTCCTTCATATTCATAACAGGCATGTGGCCTGCTGCCACCCGGAGAGTGTCCGCCGCAATTGACACTCTGAATAATGAGCTCTAAAAAGAGAGAGAGAGCGCGTGTTTAGTATTTTACATTTGACCAGTAATTGTACAGTTTTGCTGTATTTAAAATAGCCAGTGTGTTGTTATTTGGCATTCAAGGGAACATTCATTCATTTTCTGAACCATTTATCCTCACAATAGTCACAGGGGGGGGTGCTGGAGCCTGTGCCAGAAAACTACAGGCAGAGACACCCTGATTTGGTGGACAGCCAATCACAGGGCACAAGGAGACGGACAACTATACATATTCACACTCAACTTGAGGCAATTTAGAATGTCTAACTAGCCTACCATGCAAATTTATGGAATGTGAGAAGGGTACCCAGAGAAATCCCACACAAGCACAGGGAGAACATGCAATGACCGACCTGGGATTGAACCCTCAACCTCAAAACTATAAGGCCGACACGCTAACCACTCTACTGCCGGGGCACCTCTAGGTAACATAGTTTCTCCCACTTGCATTAAAGTAGGAAAAAGAAGGATCTTAAGCAGCTTATCGTTCGGTCTTAAAACAAGTTCTGGGAAAACAACAAGATTACAATACATAATTCTGTCAGTGATTTGCATACCTTACTGCTTGGGACAAAAACAAAATACATTTAAATACATTTGCCAGACTTTGGGGCAGTCCTCTGTTTGCGCCCTACAACTAACCAACAACCACATTATAGTGTTGTCCACCTTATGGCTGAGGTCAGGTGGATGGGCTCCAGCACCCTGAAACCCTGACAAGGATAAGCATTGTTGAAAATTGATCAATTGATATATAAATACAAGATTCGAGTAAAGATTGACTACCTTTGGTAAGGTTTCACAAGAGAATAGTGGATTTTATAAAAGTCAGAAGACTGAAAAGTAGTACAAATGTAATATACTGTATTTTATTTTCTGCAATCCAATCTAAATCCTTACTATTTTAAAAAATATTCATTTTTTCCACTTTAAAAGTGGTGAAATTGCAAAAAAAATTGAACAGGCACTCGTTTACATGTATGTATTTTGATTTTTTTGAATTCGTAGTATGGCTCAAAAGAAATAAAATTGGAAAATATGAATTGTTTGTGGCTCTCTTGGTTAAAAAGGTACATATCAAATGTACAAGAATGAATGGTTGGAAATTATAGACAAATCCCAGTAGAAAATGTTGTAATATACCTATAATTGTTCCGACAGAATGTAAAAAGTACAATGCCATTCAGATTCTTCCTATGGAATGACACCATTTATCCAAACAGTACTGAATAGATACTTTGTTTGTATTGTATAGTATAGGTCAGTATGTTTTTCTGGTGTTGCACTGACAATTTGCTCAACAGCACACACAATGTACATTGTGCAGCTACCTTTTGTGACACAAAAAACAACAGAAAGCTGCTGGGCTAGTAAATAAAAACAGGTCCTACCTTTTTGACACAGCTGTCAGGCAAGGACTCTTCATGGTCATTCATCATCTGGAAAAAAAATATGATTGTGAAGACAAAACTGAAATGATTTAAGTACACAAAAGAGCTTTGTTGTGCAGACATTGGTCAGAACGACAGGAGCACAGGGTGTATAGTACATGGTTCATACGCTTTGGGCAACAAATGTGACCACAGGGATATAATAATGGACTGAGAGGTCAACAAAACACACATACACACACACAGAAGCAAGTGTTACGCCATACACACCCTTCTTGATGAATGAATACCCCACAGATTTGACGTTAATTCTACGCTTCAGCGTTGCAGGAAATTTAGCTAAGACTGTGTGTTTGTGTGTGCGTATAATTAAGCCTTCAAGCAATATTTACTGGGGGCAGATAGGTAGTAGAATGCCCCCAGTGTCTGCCACAGGAAATGAGAGCATGATGAATTGATTTTGCTTCTTTGCTGCAATGATAAGAAGGTACTTCCTATTAAATACTAAACCAGCATCTCCTTTGCTGTCCTCTTCCTTTTGACACCCAATAATAGCATGTGATGGTATAAGACAGGGGTAGGCAAATATTTTCGGCCCGGGGGCCACATTGACTTTAAAAATTTGACAGACGGGGTCAGCACAAGATACGATACATATAAAAAAGTGCATCCGTTAACAGTACATATGAAACATTAACAGAAAAAAAGGACTAAAGTATTAACATACTCAACACTCATCATTAAAGTAAAAAGTACAACGTAAAGTAAAAAGAAATGTATTAAGAAATATTAAAATGTAATTTAAAAAAAGATAGAGGGGCTGTAAAACACAGATGGGCCGGGTCAGCACAAGATTCGATACATATAAAAAAGTGCATCCGTTAACAGTATATAAGAAACATAAACAGAAAAAAAGGACTCAAGTATTAACATACTCATACAAAGTAAAGTAAAATAGAATGTATTAAGTAAAGTAAAATAGAATGTATTAAGGAATATTAAAATGTCATTTTAAAAAAAGATAGAAAGGCTGTAAAACACGGAAAAACTAATAAAAGTGGACAGAGCTACTGCCACTAGCTTCCGCGTGGCGGCGCCATCTTGGGGAAAAAACATTTTGGACAACGTCGGCGGGCCGGATTCAAGAACCTAACAAGCCGTAAGTGGCCCGCGGGCCGTAGTTTTGGTCTAAGAGGAGGCCCCGACTGTTTCCTGAGTACTTTTAGATGACTTTTCGGGGGGAATTTGGGAGTATAAAATGCTGAAGTGCAGACACAAGGCAAGGTCACCTCCCTTTTCCTGCTTCTCCTTGCCCTTTTGACAGTTGTTGTGCTGTTTGGCTACTTAGAGTCGAGTAAATGGGAAAAGTTTGTGGTGCACTTGGAATTAGCAAAGGGCTTTTCATTTACTCTATCTGTTACAGAATCTGCTGTGGACCCTGTGACGAAACTCTTGCTATACAAGCTACTTCTTTCATGCAACATTGTCCCAAAATTCACAGCAAATGATGGATGATGGCATACTTTTATGTCGTAAATCATGCAATTTGCTCATATAGGTGCTCTTAGAAGAAAGTTTTGAGCTAAAAGCATCACTTGTGCGCCTATAAAATAAACACAATTTGTTCAAATGCTTGCTTAGTATCTGTTGATCAAGTTTTGGAGTACAGTATATACTTTTGAAGTAGAAAAGTTATTGCCCCAAAGTCTTATAAAAACAAAATACTAACAAGACAATGCCCAGTGGGACTAAATAGGATTAACAAGACCTTTCTATGTAATATTTCCTTTACCATAAAATTTTAATTACATTGCAATTTCCTTTCAAATACCATGTTTAATACATATAGTACGTAAAAGCTGGCACATAATAGGTATATATAAAATGCAAACATACAGACGGACAGGAACAGCAACAGAACCTTGCCATTCAAAATAAATACATATTAATTAAAGAGGGAAAATGTGATTGGCCGCTGACGAGTGCTGCTTTGATTTATTGCACATGTCATTTTAAAGTGACTTTTTGCTCTGGCTCAGTGAGACAAGTCCAAATAGAGTCTAGCTTATGTTGAGAAGGATAGATTTTCCACTACATAGACAGAACTAAAATGTCCATTTGTTCTGTATCTAGCCTACTGAGCGCTGACATGTCAATATGTCTCACGGAGAAGAGAAAACATTGCAACGAGGGTAATTAGAAAGTGCGTGTATGTGTGTAACTCTCATTCCAACCCACATGACCTCAACCAAAAACAAATCCAGTTATGGCTTGATGAAAGTGCAGCCACCTGCACAACCATTTCGCTCATTAGCGGTATGCATCAATGTGTGTGTTTATGTATCTCGCCATATCCGTGCCAATTGCTTTCACACCAGGCAGGAGTGAGACCAACTCCTTCCCATTATTAAAGTTTCAATGCACAGTTTTTGTTATTGGACAGAGTCAGGAGTCTTTCAACACCACTTTACCACCATTCGTATTGACATGCCACGAAGAGCAAGCACACAAAAAGAAAACATTGCACCGAGAGGGAAGTGCAAAGTGACTGAGAACCTTTGTTTGTATGAGACATGTCACAGTTTAAATCACTTGGTGGAACTAAATGGCGCAAAAACCATCACTCCCAAAGCTAAATTAATTTTGAAAAGACAGCAGAAATATAAAAATATACCGCGCAAGAGCGCACCACATTATAAGGCGCACCCTCAATGAATGACATTTTGTCCATATATAAGGCGCACAGTATTACGAAGCGCACTGTATTATAAGGCGCACTGTATTACAAGGCGCACTGTATTATAAGGCGCACTGTATTATAAGGCGCACTTAGTCGTGAAAATACGGTAATTGCTATTGACTTCCAGGCATGAAGCACACTCACTACACATTCACCTCTAGAGCCAGCCATGGTTGATGTTTTGGATTTTTTTTGTATAAAATCTTGCAGTGGGGGAGGAGCTATATGATGGAAGATTTTGTAAACTAAGATTGCATCTGCATATTTAACAGTATTGTTCCAGTTCAGGCATTTGTGTTTTTTTTAATATCCGACAGTGGTGGTTTTTCGTTTTTGTTATTCTGTTTTTTCCATGTATAAGGTGCACTGGATTATAAGGCGCACTGTCTATTTTGGAGAAAGTTTAAGACTTTTAAGTGTGCCTTATAGTCGTGAAAATACGGTAATATGGGAGGTTTTTTTGGTGTATAGCACATTAAGCAAATGGTGTGATTTGTATGAGAATAAAAAAAAAATCAAGGCTTGCAAGAACAGACTAAGATAGAATAATCTATTTATACAAGTTTAGAGACATGAAGCCAATGTTAACAGCTTGTATGGCAACTGAAGCAGGAGGAGTTTGCTCATCACCATCCTCAGAGGACAATTGGAGGTTTGCGCCATAGGAAAATGTTACCTCTGTGTTGCCAAGAACAATTCTCTTTGACTCTGAATAATAAGAAGCAATGCAGCAGCACGGCCCAATAGATGGCTCTAAATGTCGCAAAAACCACAAGTTTCCAAAAGAACCATCGGCAAACAAACCTCAGGGATTTCTTTTTTAAAACCACGGCCCTGTCGGATACAGCCACAGTAAAAAAGCCACAAATTGAAAGTTCTGCTCAGATTTATTGGGATTTTTGCAGCTTCGTGGCACCAAAACTGGACGTTATTTTGGTGGATAGATTATTGATCTTTAGGATGGAGCAATGGGGGGAAAAACAAGGTTCAAATCTGTTGTACTAAATCCTACAATACCATTTCGTCAAATGCTTTGATGGAAAAATCAGCAAGGTTAAGATTAATTAATTTGGATGCAGGAATAGAAAAGGGACAGGGTAACAAATTAGCAGGAATTGAATAAATAAAGTCACATAAAATGGACCTGAATGCTCTGTTGTATACACAGTATTTAAAATGGAAAAATAGAGCAAAAAGAGCACTCTTAACCCACTCTATCACTCGTTCATTATGTTTTCAATGAAATATAAAAATGCCAGAATCTTCAGCTCCCATTTTGATTTTTTATTTTTTTTATACTTATAACAAAAAATTAAACTTTGAAAGTTTACCTTAATTTTGTCCTGAATTCTGACCAACAGGATACTGTCAGTTTAAACTAAAATATCAAGGTTAAATTGCTGAAAAAAAGTCAAATTTCTGGCTAATTTCCACTCCTTTTTTAAATTAAAGTTGATTGAAAGAATTATTCAATTTTATTAAAAAAACACACCCAGTCTCTGTTGACTATCCCCTATAAATTGAAACCGATCAAATTAATAAAACCCCTAAAAAAAATAGGGAACGTCATTGAAAAGTGTTTAAACTCAATGAAAGAACCCAACGTTCCCAAAAAAGGGAATAGCGTAAAGAGTATGAAGTAAGAAGTTTCTTTCTCACAGCTCTATTGCTATCATTTTAAAACCCTAGATAACAAAACCATTTACACTTTCCTGCAACAATCAGTTCATGCCTGTTTGAATAAAGATACACCATGAATGCAGTCTGCTTTTTAACAAAAGTCCGTCTTGGGGCCCTTTCACTGGCTTTGCTCCTATGAAACAGTATAAAATTGGACTATTTTGGGACTTCCCAAAGATAGGAGCCTTGACAGCTGACCCAAAACAAGACCAGAGCTATATGACCTCTTAAGAACATGCCTCAACAATGAGGTTGCCCACAAAGCTTAAGTGGTGAGGCAAGGGAGTAGGAAACAAGGCCAAAATGGTTACTTCTAAATAGCAGGAAGCTGGGCGTCCATCAGATAGAAAATATTTCTGACGACTTTAATAAGTGGAGAACTAGAGGTGTGCTGGCCAAGGCAAACACAGGAGAGTACTGATAGGAAACATTCTTTCTCCAGCTCCCCCTCTTTGTTCGTCTTGGTTGATCGAGGACGCCATTCCAAGTAATCTATTTGATTCATGATCATCATGTCCACTTTTCCGTGAAGCTAAATTGGAGACAATTATACGCAGAACATTAGCAAAGCCAATAGTACCAGCGTTACAGCTACAAAAAGAAACATGTGGGATCCGATTAGCTTGACACTAATCGCGTAAGGCTAAAGCTAACTGCCGCCCAACCCAATATCTTGATGGGGCTATACAGGGAGCGGCTTGTGACGGAACAGCGGTGAGATAGAGTTTAGTGCACAAAGGTTAGATTTGGAAGGCAAACACGCTAAAGCTTTGTGTGATTGTTGAAAAGTCACGGCCACTTGACTAATACAAATGTGTGGTATTTACAGAACGAGCCATGACCCCGCATAGCCCGATGAGCCTTTGTGTAGTTTATAAAGAAATCCCAAAGTCGAATTTTGCTGCCAGAGCTTTCAATGACCCTGGATGGCCATGACTCATCATTTCAAAACTATTTAATGATTCATAGTTCTTGCTTTAACATGAAGATCCTTTATAGATCAAATATTTGTATTCCTACGCCTGACACTTAAAGTCTTTGAAGACGTTTTTTCTTAATCGTTTTTAACAGAATTGGTATAACAAAGTTTGTGAATCAAGCAAACTGACTAAGAAAGATGACAGGAGTGAAAAGAGAGAAAATGATTTAAAAGGCCTATACTTTTAATGTTACCTTGTATGATCATTAATCATCTCACGTCCAAAGACGTTCATCCTTTTAAAGGCCTTCTGCCACAGAAATTCGTATCGATAGAGCTGTACAGATAAATTATCCGCTTGGCCTCCACTTTATTGATAACTCATTTGAGCAGATGATCAGTAATAATCATAAGTGAATGTGTGTGCTGATAAATCTTATACTCGGAAACATAATGACAGTCGAAGGGTTAAGGACCAATAAATAACTTAGCTTTTTGTTCTAAAAGGATTGGCTGAAAAGTATCAAGAAAGGCTGTGACGCAACCTTCAGATAATGATATATCACATTGTCTCGTCATTTTGACAAAGAATTGCAGTAGATCGATAAGTAGCAGTATGATGAAATATAACAGTCGGGAATATAACGATCTTTTTTTTCTCTCCCAATGACATGTTATAGGAGAAAGATTTAGGGTCCTGACTTCAGGGCATTCAGATCGAAACAAAGGTCACGCTACTTCATTTCACATCCTATGACAGCAAGAGAAACATTATATATGACTGTTTGCATTGCGTAGTGCCGATAATGGCCTTTTCAGATCAGCAGTTCCATATGACAATTATCATATTGTAGATAAAAATGGATGTATAGATTTTCACATTGACTGTGACAGACCAACTAAGGCTCTATAAACGTACTCAAGTCAAGTGAGTGTTCCACTACACAATCAGTGACAGGGTTCAAAGATGAAGTGTAGGGATGTCTGTAGTTCAAGAGCGGTGATGCAGAATATCAACAAAATAGGATGAGCATGATGGTTGAGAAGACCAAACACATTGTTGTTACTTTTTTAGACTAATGGAGTAATATTCCCTAAGCAAACATATATCTAGGCAAATGTTAGGGAGGTAAAACAAGGTACAATTGCAACAGTAGTTTATAAACGCTCCCTCCCGTCTACATACTCAAAAGTGGCCATTTACAGACTTGCAGATCACTGGCCTTTCTTCATTCTCTCAATTGCTTTCTGTACAAGTGTGGCCAGCTTGTTTATAAGGAAGACGTCGAGCTTAGATGTTAGGTCATCAACAGGACAGAGGTGAATGGCATAGTGTGTACTGGGGAAAAGGTAAACAGTGCTGTGTGTTCATAAGACAGTCTTTGTTCAACTGCTGGTCTGTGATTTTAAGTCGCTTAGTTTATTGCACAAATACACGAACACACTCTGCTTCATATGTTTCATTAAGTGTGACAAACAACTTACTCACATGAACGAGACAGTAAATACTGCTTCTGACAGACATGACACTATCCTTGAGTATATCCTCGTTGCCTACTAACGGTTTCAATCTCATGATTTGATACATTTTCTTTACAATTAAAATACAAATAAAAAATGAAGGTAAAGAACATTTGCTTTTTTTCCTGCAGAACACACCCATCAGCCTTTCCCTTCTTTGGACTGTCTATATATGTGCCTTTACTATTACTCAAAAAAGATTTATCACTAGGGGAGCTGTCTCCAAGTCCATAAGATCAACCCATCGCCTCCATAATAAACGTCAAGCTGATTTATGTAGCTAATGAAATTGATTACGTTGGCTACAATTTGCAGCACTTTGTGTTCTGAAGCGGGCATGAAAGATGCGTTAAAGGGTTCTATGAGGATGCCGACTAGAAAAAAACTATGTGACATACAGCAGTTTGGCCTTGAAAACTCTTGAAAGAAGATATACGCGAGTACTCCCTCATACAAAGGGCATTGTTTATGTTTGATAATCAAATAAAATGAGCTGAATTCGAAGAGTTGTTAACTGATCCGCTCAAGAATGACAAGATAACGTTTGGGAATAATGAAGATTCAAAACTTGGACTTTGATGTAGAAAACGATGGAGAGAAAATGTCCTACAATGGAACTCAAAGTTATATCACCTAAAGCAAAAATCATACATGCAAATCATTGAAGAAAACAGGTGAACAAGACATATCTCTTCAGTTGACCTTCGGGCTCATCACAAATGACTTTATTAGCTTGGCCATATATCGTGAAGGCCATTTACAACGCTATTAGTGAGAAGGAGGGACTATCTCTCTTACGAAGATTGATGTTGCCCGTCTTATCAAACCCTTTTTTTTATTATCAGCAAAAGCCTTCAATAGAGATACATTGGAGTCATTTTTACAGATATCACATAATCAAAGTCATCAGCAGAAACGGATGTTCAAAGCTTTTATCATTTAAACTGAAATGATAGGGGATTTCTCTTAACATTGTCATCCTCTTCACCAATTGGAAAACAGGTGTTCAAAGAGCACTAAGATGATTTGGTTATTGTCTCTGGACCCTGGTTTATAGCTGTCTGTCTGGCTAGTGCATGATGATGACTGATGACTTTATTGGGGGGAGTTGTATGGTGACAATTTGGAACTGGGACTTTCCATTAGTCATCCAACTGGAGCAATCACAATGGAAAATGTTTGTGAGCACTCTTGACCTTTTTGGTCGTCATTTTCAATGTCAAAGATAGAGATATGGTTGATCTTTGGACACTAACCCCACACCTTTGTCAACTTTGATTAGAAAATAAACATTGAGACAAAACCAAATAGTATGAAAAGGAAATAAATTATTATTCTTTTCCCTCTCTTTGACCACTTGAGAAGTAATAGATGACTTAGGGAGAAAGTTATTGGACAAAGGGGGGTTTTGAGTGGTGAGCTTGCTCAGAGGAAACATATCTGTCCTTGGGCTAAGGGACAGAACACAGTGCTGCCTTTATTCAGCGTCTCGACCCTGTCGTTAAGGAACGATGACACACTCCTCCAGGTCCACATTAATCTTTAACAGTATGATTTCTAAAATAACACCGAGTGTTTTCCCGAAGGCATGCCACGAAAGAAGGGCCCGTTCAATCCTCCGTGCTAACACAGTTGCAAACCAGAAGGTGGTGGAAATCCAATCAACAACTTGCCCATTGACGAATGACCGGCAATAGACAATTACGCTAACTAACAAAAGATGCTAAATACTGTTGACCTGATGCAGTCACCCTGACAGTGGCAGCTCCAGTGGCTCCCAAACACCACACATTAGTGTTGTTAACAGTGTTATCACAGGGTTGCTCTGGGCCAGATAAAGCCTGTTGCCGCTGATGGGCCTTCTGTGATTTGAGAGGTTGGCTGCAGATACATGAATAGAAGAAGTGGTGTCAGTCAGCCTGCCTCTGCTCAGGGACTGTGCTCAGGGACTGTAGAGATATAGAGGCTGAAATAACAATGTTATGTAGACAACTATGTGTGTTTAACAGCAGAAAAAGTACAGTGCTTCTAACGCTGTTTGGGTTCTAGGGGCCAGACAGGGATCTCTCACTCCATATCTGGGTCCAAAGGGCAAACTTGGCTGCATACGACTGACTATTACACAGCATGATAGTGGCGCAGACTTGAGGTTTCCATCATGCCAAGCCAAGTCCTTGTAGAGCATAGCGAAAGAAACGTTGTTTTTCAGAAAGCTTTTACAAGTGGGGCAAAATTATTCAAACTGTATGGGCATAATTATTTGTTTTTGTTTCTAAGTATCCTCTGGATCGCGGATTGTGTGATAACGACCTCACATTCTCTAAGTGGGGTGTGTTTGTCTTTCATTCGCTTTTCTGGATTTTCCCCTCGAACTTAAAAAAAAGGACAACCTAGATAGGTAAAGCAGTAGTTGTCTGGTTTACTTCACAGTTCTAAATTTAGGAGTTTAATCCCAAATTCTATCCTCAACCTGGGTTGATTTTGCATGTTCTCCCCATACCTGCCCCAAGTTTTCTCTAGGTACTCCAGTTTCCTGCTGATTGAACACTACTAATTGGCTATATGTATCCATGTGCACATGAATGGTTCTTTGTTTCTTTGTGCCCTCTGATTCCCTGGCCACCAATTCTGGGTTACAACAGTGCAAGAATAGGTTCAGAATATCATAATGTCTAATGCTGCTGTTTTTTTTTTAAATCCTGTCTGCCCATGTCTCAGTATTTCCTTAGTCTGCAATTTCATAAAATGTTTCACTCCTGTCTAGAAACCACAAAAGTGCCACGACAGTTATATCTTTATACGATTCTTTCCGTCTGTTTTGGCATTGTTAAGCTTTTAGGGAAGCTCATCTGCCTGTGTGTTTAATTTTTCATCTTTCTCACGCTTTCCTACAGTATGTGTCTCTTCCGTTGAGAGTTCAACAGAGTGTAGAGGAGGTCTGTCCAAGGCTAACATGTATCTATAATGTGTTCGTCTCAGGCAACATGAGCAACCCCCGTCACACACACACACACACTTCCCAAGAGAAGTGGAACACTGCTCTGGTTCGTTGGCACAGTGGACAATGTGGGTGTTGTGTGGATGAGTTGGCTGGCTGTCCTCTTGCAGGCTGCAAAGTCAATGTGGGGCCACTGTTGAGCGGCTGCCTGTCCCGCTGCTCAATAAAACCCTCCGTCATTTATTTTTTCAAGTGTTTTTCCTTATTTTCTTTCAATATGTTTTCTTTCCTGACTTTTTCTTCTGCTTTCCGCCTTGGATATGATCTGTTCTCACCCTGTAGGTTAATAGACTAATGAAGTTGTGTGACTATGTATCTGTTGTAAGTATATGAAAGAAGCTCTTTTCTGCTCTGACAGACAGCAGATTGAGACATGAGGTGGCTGCTCACTGTGGTAAATTAGCCATTGTAGACTGGATACAAATCCAAATGTTCTGAACAGCAGGAGAAAGAGGCACAGTCTAGGTGGAAGAGGAAAATTAGATTACTGCTATATAGACCATTATAAACTTGGTTTTTCTTCACTGATATGCGTTCTCCAGGAAATCCATGACATGGAGTCAGAATGCAACAAACAAAAAATAGCAACTGGTTGGAGGTGGCAGTGTTAATAATTTTGTAGCCTTTTCCATCTTTAAATACAACTCCGTAGTCCATTAATTAACATGTCTTGATCTACATAATTCAACACTAAAATATGAGTAGAAGGAATGCCAACAACATTAATTAACTCATTCATCATGAGACCTTATTGGTAAAAATGTTCCTGCTCATATGAGCAGTTTTGAAGCAATGAAAACGACTATGCAAACTTTGAGGCCTAATCACAAGAGATAAATGTACTCGAATGATGGCTTACGAATATATGGTGCCATAAAACAAAGTTTAAATTTAACACGTTATACAAAGCTGTGGACCAACTAGGACTCAGAACATCTTGGTTTAGAAAACTGCAATCAAATATGAAAAGAAAGTTTCAGAAGCAATCGACTGGGGTGAAATTGCTGAAAAACAATGCATTTACGTATAATTCAAACATTTATAATGATAGCGCTGATCTGTCGGTCATTTTTTTCAGCATTGACAAAATAAACAAAGACTATTAATGTGACGCTTGATGTCTAACTGGCAAACTACTTCTCAAAGTGTTTCTATTTTCATTAATGCTAAGACGACTATGAAAGTGCAGAAAGTGTCTGGCAGCCTCAAAGTTAAGGGCGGTCCTCCCCGCCGTTGTCGAGGGTGTGTTGGAAGTGCTGGGAAAATGTGTGCCTTATTCACAGTAAATGAGGTCTTGTGAATAACCGTGGAGAGCGTGCTTCTTAACTGATGATGCCACAGACATCTTCCCAGATCGTCTCTGTAAGCCTAACAACACTAAAAACCTTCTACCATCTTTTAAAGTGTCGCAAAAAGTCACTTGTTGTCTTTCAGCTTTGAAAACAAATCCCAACAGTGTGACCCAAGTATTCTCTCATTCTTCTTAATTGGCGACAGTAGGTTTATTCCTCTTCTTTTTCATTTTCTGCTTCCTATGAATACATGTGACAAGCTTCTGATCCTGGCTTTTCAGCCTATGACTGTTTATTTATCTATTTCAACTACACCCAAGGGAACAAAAGGCATGTAGAATGGCCAGTGACAGCCATGTCGAATACTTCTTTCTGGCAAATCTGGCAGTTTTTTCTCACTGCTGTCACTTGATGTCTTTATACAGGCCTGAGAGTTCACCACCATGAAATGGGTAGGGGGTGAGCTAAGTGAGTGACCTCCACAGGAGCTGAGTACTAAAAGTAAAAGTAAAAGAAGAAGAAACAAGTGCGAGAGCAAGCGATGAAGGAACCAGAAAGTAGGCGGTAAAAAAAGTTGAGGGGGGTTAGAGGCACCCCTGCCGAGGTCCAGGCATCTCGCATGGCAGGCCCCATCTTGGCTTCAGACGGCTTTTGTCAAAGAGGGAGAAAGAGGGTCTCTTCTTCACTTGGGCATGGGACAATAGACGTTTTGTAAGTCAGGATGGAGGTGTCAATGGGTGAGTATGGAAGGATGCTGAAAGAGGAATAAAGCCAAGGTCCCATCTTCACATGGGGTGGGGTGGCGGTGGAAAGAGTCCTTTGGGACTGGGCAGATGTTGAAATGTGGATGATTTATTAGCCTTGTGTGTCTTTGGTGGCATTTGGCCACCATCCCAGAATTAGGAAGAGAGAGAGAGACTGCTGAGTGAGAGTGAAGGACATGGTGAACAAGTAAGAGGGGAGGGAAATGGTGTACAAGACATCTTAATTCCTTCTATGGGCATGGGGTGCCTCTTGCTCTCCGACCGTCATGGCACTTCAGCCCAATTCTCTCAGAGAAAAATAACTTTGCTGGGAGTCATCTGCCTCACTGAGCCGCCCCTTGTCTCCCTGGCATTGTGTGTTACAATATATCTCTGATAGACACCTCAGTCACAAACATCTTCTTTGTGAGAACGATAAATAAGCAAATGAATTCTGCCATGATTGTGAATCAACACAAATAGGTTGAAAATCTAACACTCATTTATAATGGCCAATTTTGCCAGTTTTCTACTGCAAGGTAGTGTTTTAGCTCTAACTTTACCACTTTAAATAAGATCTTCATGAACATTTCTAAGAATACACACACCCATTAAATGCATCATTAAGAATGAGACATGCAAACAAACATAGGGGAACAAGGGTCTATTGCCTTTCATCTCAGCTTTCCTATTTAAGAGGACACTAAGAAATTGACCAATGAGGATGCAGATGACAAGGCACAGTAGCAGCAATGGCTGATGAGGTACTAGAAATAGTTCCTTGGGGTATCTTACCACAGTGACAGTTGGTGCATTGGGGAATGCAATCCAATTAAAAAAAAATGCATTACAACATATAACATTCTAAAGAGAGGGGTATTTCATCAATTATTATTGAAGAAAAGTCCATCTTGAAAATAAATATGTGTCCCAAATCCATCTAATTTTCACCCACTGAAAATATATCAACGATTATTAACAATTTAAAAACTGTTAAAATACTGACATTTCTACAAACCTCCATAAAGAAAATGGTGGTGAATCTGTAAACCTATTTCAAAAAAATAAAACTGATTTGCTAATACTTTCTAGGGTATGTGCCATTGGTCTTCAGTTCCAAATTTGAAGGCTCTGAGCAAATTACACTGACGTGGCAGCACAAAAACTGATGAAACCACAAAAAAACCCGCAAAAAAACAATGAAAACATGACAATGCAGCTCTCGATTGTACTTTCCACTTCTCAAGGTACTTGAAGTACTTTAACATTGTCTCTGCATTCACAAATATTACCACCTTGTTTAAGGGTATCCAAGAAAAATACAAACAACCTGGTAGGTCACTAATTCTGCAGTCCACTATCTGGAACATTCTACTCTTGGGCAGTCACTACTAGGCATTTTTTTAAATTTAATTTTTGACCCTATTCTTTTTACATTCCTTGTTGCTACCCTCCCAGAACTATTTAACCTTGAAACTCACTTGCCCATCTTAAAACACAGCCCTTCCCAGACAAACTGTAGGAGGGCGAACTTAAAGTAGCAGTGGAGTGAATTTTGACAGCTTTCACTAAGTACTCAGACTGATGATTGATTGGCAAAGTAATTTACTGCCCAGTGTCCATTCTTTTCTTACTCCCTTGCTCTTCTCACTCTTTTTGCCCTTCTATCAGTTCATTTAACCATCCATTCATTGGCTTCCAACTCCTTAGAAAAACTTGTTGCCTGGAGGTCAAGGTCTTTTGGGAGTGAGTTCTATTGAGTGTGCGTGTGCACGTTGATGGTAGGGTGTGTACCGTATTTTCACGACTATAAGGCGCACTTAAAAGTCTTAAATTTTCTCCAAAATAGACAGTGCGCCTTATAATCCAGTGCGCCTTATATATGGAAAAAACAGAAAACCAAAAACGAAAAACCACCACTGTCGGATATTAAAAAAAAACACAAACGCCTGAACTGAAACAATACTGTTAAATATGCAGATGCCATCTTAATTTACAAAATCTTCCATCATATAGATCCTCCCCCACTGCATGATTTTATACAAAAAAATCCAAAACATCAACAATGGCTGGCTCTAGAGGTGACTGTGTAGTGAGTGTTTCATACATGGAAGTCAATAGCAATTACCGTATTTTCACGACTATAAGGCGCACTAAGTCTTAAATTTTCTCCAAAATAGACAGTGCGCCTTATAATACAGTGCGCCTTATATATGGAAAAATGTCATTCATTGAGGGTGCGCCTTATAATGCGGTGCGCCTCATAGTCGTGAAAATACGGTACGTCATATTTCAAAGCTGTTGTTGTTGAATCACCACGGGCATGATTTAAAAAGAGTAATTGTCTTGCCATTGACGAGGGGATGGTAAAGATGGCCACTAAATTGTTTGAATGCAGCACACATATGGATGTTCACACAAACAGTGGGTTACTCTCACAGCGCCAGGGATGTGGGGGGGCTTTGACATGAGTGGAGGAGAGGGTCATCTATCATTTGGAAAGAAGGGCTAGGAAGGGGAAGCCGGAGGAAAAGTCAAATGAAAGCAGAAACAAGGTTGCAAGGGTTACGTCTGTGCCACTCTTGCTGTCTGTTGATCTCCGGCTGTCATCATCATCGTCGTCTTCATCAAAATGGTGACTGGCCACTTACTGCAGCCTACTTCAGCTTGCCTTGACTGCTCTCCTTCACCAACTTCCTTTGAAAAGGCCCCCCGGAAACCTTTGTTCCATTCATTAGTACTACAAATACATGCAGATGCTCCATGGAAGAAGTACAAGAGGAGAAAGGATTTTGAAGCAGAGCCGAGCCGGTTAAACATTAGTGCTGATTTGGAGTCAATCTGCTTCTTTGTAAACAAACACAATTCTGAGTAGCTCATGCGAGAAGGGCTCTCATTATTCAATGTAAACGTGGACAATTAAGTGTTTTAAGGGGACATTAGCGATCTGTGTTTTTTCCTTCCTTGCTGTAATACAGTATGGAAAAAGGAGGATGTAACAATGCAAGGAGTTTTGAGAACAGGATATTTGATGAGATGTAATGGTTGCGCTCATTTGCTGTACGCATCTTTCCTGTGGTTTGAGTAATTGCTTTTAATGTAAAAGTCCGTTTTACTTATATATGTATATATTTTTCTTACATAAAAATATATGTATATATTTTTCTTACATGAAAATATATGTATATATTTTTCTTACATGAAAATGTATGTATATATTTTTCTTACATGAAAATATATGTATATATTTTTCTTACATAAACATGTTTATTTTTTTTACAGAAAAATATATACATGTATGTTTATGTCAGAAAAATATATACATATATTTTTATGTCAAAAAATATATACATATATTTTTATGTAAGAAAAATATATACATATATGTTTATGTAAGAAAAATATATACATACTTTTTGTAAGAAAAATATACATATTTTTACGTAAGACAAATATATACATAATTTTATGTAAGAAAAATATATACATATTTTTATGTAAGAAAGATATATACATATATTTTTATGTAAGAAAGATATATACATATATTTTTATGTATTTGACAAAAACGTTTATTAAAAATACATATTAGTTTAAGACCTTTCCCATCACAATGTAAATTGAGTAAAAAATATGCAACCATGAGTTCTGTATATTTATACTCACAAAGTTTTAATTTAAGACTTTATATTAAATCTATTTTCACCACTTGGTGTGTTTTTTACAGGAATATGTTTCAAATTGACATTTTTTTTTTCATATTTTTCATGGTATGCAATCTTTTTTGTGTTCAATATTCCGCATTTTATAAAATCCAATTCAATCCTTATTATGTAATGTAAGAACTAAAAAATATGGACACTCCAACATGGGACAACGACTGAGTATTGGGACGTGGGAAGATGGGTCCAGGGGTCACAAAGACTGGCATACAGATGCCTCAGCCCGCACAGACCCCATTTTTTTTCTTTCTTTTATCTCTCAAAGGACTGTTTTCTTCTCACTTCCATGAATTATGTAAATGGACAAAGCTTCCCAGGCTGGAAGAAGACAGGAAAAGGGATGAAGCAAAGTGAGCGAAATGCCTCCTCCTCCTCCTCACTTTTTTTTCTTCCCTTCTTTGCTTGTATCCGAATCCTACATGAGCTTTTTCATGTTTGCTACAGTGGGCCAGGATTTGTCTCTGCGGCCATGAGAAAAGATGGCGATGGATATAGAGTCAGTGGTGCTACTGGCAGTGTAGAGGTGAGGGGGTAGTGGGGATCTATGCACAATGACATATACGAGGAAAGAATGCTGGCCTTGTTGTTGGACAGCTTGACATTGATTAATGAGATAGAGAGAGGAGAAAATAAGAGAGAGGGGTGGCACTGGTTGGGTATGCTAAACAAGGAGGTGTAGGGGGGTGTTGGGCCCCCTTAAGGGTGACAGACTCCGGAAGCGCCTTAGGCTACACGTACGATAAGGAAGAGGTTTGGTTCGGGCGTCCGTGTATGGTCTATTCACATGTTTGGTACGTCTTCTCTCATGATTTGGCCTGAAGGATTTTCTGCACATGAAGGCGTACGATTCAATGTGAGTCACATCAATCCTCATCCATCAAAGTGCCCTTTAAAAGCTGCCACCGGTGCCGACATCATCATCGTCATCATGAGGAGTTGCTTTGTTGGCACTTCTTTACACACACTTAAGATCAGCTGCTTCGTAGCAACTGAATTTAGCAGAACACAAATGTGTTTTAAATAGTCTGTCACCATTAAGTATAGGACATGCATGGGCTTGCTGTGAATATTTGTTTCTATAAATAAGAGATGAGCAGATGAGACGTCGGAACGATCAACTCTTTGATATTGGCAATGGAGGGCAAGGACAGAATGTGCCCTATTGGGAAGGGACTATATCAAGTAGATGGGGGACATTGGACATATTTGACTTCTTTGAGATGAGAGTATTAGTTGGAAGGTTTTCTGGACTGTGTGTGATATTGTCATCCATTTTATAAATCAATAAAAAAATCATTTGTTGATTTCTTTTTGGGTGACAAAAAAATTAAAGGAATTCCGAAAACCTATGAGTAAATGAAAACAAAAAGATACACTAAATTATATATAATTCTTTAAAAACATTAAAAACAGTATTAGTTGGAAGGTTTTCTGGACTTTGTGCGATATTGTCATCCATTTCATGAATTAATAATCGATAAAAAAAATCATTTTGGGTGACAAAAATAAGAGTTTTGAAAATTTTAAAGCGATTCTGAAAACTTATGAGCAAACAACAACAAAAATATACACTAAATTATATGCAATTGGTTAAAAAAAACATTATTTTTGTAGAAAAAAAAACGAACAAAAACCCAACTAATTTTTGTATTGTCCGAAAAATCCCTGACTTTGACTGAAAACATAATTATTGTTTTGGTTCGAAAAATGTAAAATGTTTTCTGTAAAATGCATGTGGTGTCAGTCTTCAATCTGGTCAGTGCAAATAATGGATCTGAATACGTCAAGAAGTAAGATTTTACTGCTTTCTGCATTCAATCCTTTAATCTAAATACAACATTCTTAATTTTTACTTCATTTTTGGGGATTCAATTCAACCTTCGACATATTTCAAAATATGATTAAAACATAATAATAAACGAATTAAGGAGCTTTAAGTTCATAAGCACATCCATTGAAGATGATCATTTCTGCATTAAATGCCACGATGACCATAAATTTGACACCCAAGCAATCAGATGGCTTTAAGTTCGAAAAATGCCATAAACGTTCTTTGTATTCTCTTCAAAGCAAAAATATTTTTGTTAACAACCGTCTTTATTTGATGGCTGCACTCCTAAGTCAATCCCTTCTATTCAATGTCTCGTTGATGCCTGTGTGTCGCGCCATCGCTGTTGTTGACCTTTTCTACTCGAGGATCTGCACCCGACAACCTTCGTCTCCAGCCAAGTGGGATTTCAAAGTCTCTCCTGGATGTCCCCGGAACCTTTTGTCTCCACTCTCATCTATAGGTAAGCACAGTGGGCACCCCCATTCCCACCGCCAGCCTCTTCAAAACTCTACACAATAGCCAGATTTCCTCCCAATTTGCTAGCAAAGAATAGGAGGCTCAGAACCTCTTTTCAATACTTCTGAATGGTGGGCCTAAATCTAGACTCAATCTTTGGATACTCCGAGCCTCAAACCTGCTTAGAAGCTCATGATTTTTGGGTTAAAAGATTCCATTGGAGTTCAAGGGTGTCTCTGGCTAATACAGCCAGAGCTCATGTTTAGAGTTAAACATATACTGTATGTACAGTTTATGATAATAACAGGATTTGGTCTTCTGTCTGATTATTTTTCTTCTTTATTTAGGTGAGCATTTTGATGGTTAAAGCATATTTTTTATTAGCTAGTTAAACTCAATTAGCGCAGTATCCCTTTAGTAGGTATCAAGAGTCACTCCAATTAACATTAAAGCCATTTGAAGGCATGATTTGTAATTCAGTAAATGAAGAATTGATAGCTAACTTTTTGATGTTGTTGAAGTTGGATCAGTGACTTGATAATTAGAGGATTTTTGTTCCTTACCTGTTGCTTTGGCATTTACCTGGCAATCTGTATGAGTTAATTTGTGTATATAAACCAAATAGTAGAAATAATTTACTCTAATTCTAATTAAATTCGTAGAGGAGCCTAAACAACATTGTAAACGCTAACAGCACTAACATTATTAAATCTATTTAGGAAATAGTTGAACTCCATTGGTATACTACAATTATATTATTAATATTTCATTGTTGCATACATAAGAAACCCAGTCATATCTAAAGTTGTGCAACTGAGAAATCATAAATTATACAATACCCAGACCTCTATATTTTTGGTATTTGTAACATATTTACCTTTGACTCGGGATGGAAAACAATCCAAAATCAGTTTGACACAACGTACCTTACAATAAAGGAAGAATCAACAATGTTTTTCAATCAAAGCCTCATTCTTTACTCAAGTATGCCCGGATAAAAATGCATATAATACGATGCGAGCCAGTACTTTTTTTCCTTCTTTTTTTTTGAGACTTTCATTGCGCTCTGCTGACCATTCGTCCTACTTAACCTCGTTGCACTCCACTCTACTCCAATTATGCGAGCACACACAACTCCCCAATGCATATTTGTACTTTTGCTTGAGGTCATTTCTAATCAACCACCCTTTGGTTGTACTCAAAGTACACACCCCTCTTGTCTCCAAGTTCCTTTAAAGACGCCGGCCTACCTTGCAGGTCCAAGGACTGCTATTAAAGCAATCAGGAGCCTTCTTAGCTAGGTCAAGAGCAAGGTGCTCACATGGGGATTCTGATTTGAATAATGCAAAGGGAAATAAGATGAAAGCTGCTCCAAATGACAAACAGAGAGAGAGGAATAGTGGAATGAGCACAACCTTTATGCTTGGAAACCACAAAGCATGTAAAGTGAAAAAGAAAGCTGCCAACTAATACAAAAGGGAGCGTTTCAAGTCATTACACTTGACCTCGGGGTCAATGAAGATACAGTAAAAACAATAATAAATAAATAAAATCCACAGGGTGGAATTAAATGACAAGGCAAGGCGCAGTATTGTGCCATCCATGAGTGTGTGTCCATGCATGTGCTTTGAGAGAGATCAGCTTTCCTACAGCTGCATTCTGTGTCTTAGAGGCTCAGAATACAAAGACGAGAAATTGTCTTGTAATAATATTGTATCCGAAATTGAGAAAGTGAGAGTAAGTGGTAATGAGTAACCATGAATGTTTAAGATATTACTAGTTTTCAAGTTTTACAAAGTTCAGTAAGAAAAAATTCAATACAATTATAAAAAATAAATAAAAATGTATCATATCACAAGCAGAAATTCCAACAGTAAAATGAACAATACTAGCGTTCAAGTTTTGCAAAGTTTAGTAAGAAAAAATTCAATTCAATTATTAAAAAAAATAAAAAATCACTATCATATCACAAGCAGAAATTCCAACAGTAAAATGAACAATACTAGCTTTCAAGTTTTGGAAAGTTCAGTAAGAAAAAATTCAATAGAATTATAAAAATAAATGAAAAATCGGCACCCTATCACAAGCAGAAATTCCAACAGTAAAATGAACAATACTAGCGTTCAAGTTTTCCAAAGTTCAGTAAGAAAAAATCAAATTCAATTATAAAAAATGAAAAAAAACTATCAAATCACAAGCAGAAATTCCAACAGTAAAATGAACAATACTAGCTTTCAAGTTGTGAAAAGTTCAGTAAAAAAAAAATTCAATTCAATTATATATATTTTATAAAAAATCTCTATCATATCACAATCAGAAATTCCAACAGCAAAATGAACATTAATAATAATTATAATTGGAACCTAGACCTATTCATCTAACTGTGACTGAGGTGACATAAGCAAAACAACAATAACCCTCAATACAACAATATAAAAATGACTGTTCATGCCTTGTCAACAAGATCTACCTTAATGCACCCTGTGTGCGTCTTCCGGCCTACACTGTGGTGAAGATAATCACGGTCCTGTCGCTCCCAGGTTAAAGACTCACCGCTGAGTCTTCTGGCACTAATGCGGTGCCAGAACTATAGGGGTCACATTAGCCCTGGCTACTTCGGCATGCATTACAGTGGAAAGAACACTACTCCCCTCTCTATTAAAAAGCCACCAGCTAGGCTGTGATGTAGGCCTACCTGTGATGGCTTAAATTAGTCATTTAATGATAGCTGTGCTGGAGGGAAGGAGTACTCAGACAAAGAAATACTGATTGGATAGTAATTTGGTGTGAGGGCCACAAGTAATGAGCCTGTGTATCATATCACTTCTGTCACTTTTGTCACTTCAGGAATAGCAGGGAACAGAGTACTGAGTGGATACCATTAGAGGTCGCATACTTTACATACTTGTTGTCACATTAACACATGCTGTAGCCCACTATACATGCAAAACTAGATTTTTATAGTTTCGATCACATCTATAGGTAGACCTCGGTTAACTGAAATCCCCCCAGTTTGATAAGGGGTAACAAAAAATCAGTTGTTAGTTTTACTATTGATTTAACAATACATTTTATAAAATTATGAGTGAATGGGCCAATGAACTTTGAAGTTATTTTAGTAATTGTGATCTCTACACAGTTGTAAATGTATTTTTAGTTGACAAGGGTGTAGAAACTACTGTAAATGTGTGCTTTATCTTTTAAAATGACATACGTTGAGGGCAATGCATTTAAGTGCTTCTAAAGTCAGTTGGTCACTAGAATGAATCTTTCAATGACAATTGTCATAGCTTTTGATTGGCCAATGAAGTTTTTGTCCATTTTCAAACTGTTCATACATTTTTTCCAGAGGAACACTTTTTTATAATCATCTTCGAGTTTATTCTTATTCCAGTAAGATAATATACGTAACAAAGAATTACTAGATGACACCCTAAATTAAAAAGTGAAAATTACAACTTACTACTAATTGCATCTGCTTTGCCTGGTGCATCATTCATTCATTGTTTCTCGAGTGTGTGCTCAGTTAGACCACCTGGGTATCGGCTCACGTTAAGGAGATCAGCTATCGGCAAAACCGGTGACTTCTATTGTCTTTTTATCTAACCCGTAAGGGATTGAAAGGGTGACACAATACTGCAGCTCCACTGTTGTATCACCCCCGAGTCCAGCAGCAAGGTCAAGTACACAACAAACAGTTCAGTTCCTCCTTGGAGTCTGAGGCCATATGGTTGGTAAGCACCATGATTAATGAGATATCCAGGCTGATATTAGCGCTAATTGACTGTGTTAGTCACCTCTTGGATGCAGAGTCATATCCGTTACACTTCTGGTGTTGACAGCCTGCATTGCTGGATAGACTTTTCTCAGCTGTTATATTTTATGTTTCTTAAATGGTAACTTTGTTCAAAATACTTACAGAAGGAAGATTTTCTAAGTTTTCTAAAGAAGAGCTGGTAACAGGAATTGAAATAAGATATGGAATGTGTGATTGTATTAGAGCAGCAAAATGGAGAAACAACATTCAAAAATAGTGGGTGTCTTCCAATTTATGAATTTAAAAAATATATATATACATTTTTTTAATTTACATCATGAAACCTGGAAAATTCTGGATTTATCAAGGTTGCCTCTTGAGTCAAGTGAATCAGAATTACAATCCATTAATGTTCTATTAATTCAGATTCATACTTGTATTATATATATATATATATATATATATATATATATATATATATATATATATATATATATATATATATATATATATATATATATATATATATATATATATATATATATATATATATATATATATATATATATATATATATATATATATATATATATATATATATATATATATATATATAAATAATTATATTGGCCCTAACAGACTAAAATTAACTTCAGATTCTTTGTACATTTGTTATTGGTTTATGTCACCCTAAAAATAATGAACCAAATGTGTCCTGCTAACCTACTTGAGCGTAGGTTAAGAAAAAAAAGGATCAAACTTCTCAAGGCGAGTAGGGAACAGGAAGAGAGATGTGAGAATAGTCATGCAGCGGAGATGAGAAAAGAGTAAGTGAGCCATGTGGAGGAAGTCAGGGAGTTAGAGGTGATGGTAAGATGACACTCTGCTACCTTCCCTAACCGGACTGTCGGTTCACTCTGTTACTCCGAGAAGATGGGAGGTATTAAGTGGCTCACTGTCCTGCCAGGTTGAGTTGCAAGTCTGACCAGAAAGTCAAACCTCATCTTCACTTCAGTGGAGCATTTTGTTGTGATTTTGGTCTTCTCTTTCTCACTGACAAATTTGAGAGGCCCAGTTTATCTAGGGATAGAGTGAAGGGAAATAGGGCGCCTTGCCATTTGAACACTAGAACTTTAAGCCTGAAACGGTTGGCTAGTTCAGTCTTCCTTTACTGAAATGAGATACTGACATACACAGCCAATTGTACTTTTATATTAGTCGGAATACACAAATGATACAATTGATTCTTTTATAACTGACATTGCAGTTCTTCTAGAAAATGCAATCAACTCAAAGAAGTCAACAATGGGAACAACTTGCTTCTTCTGAACCAAGTCATGGGTACGTTTAAAGCGAGGAGGGGGGGGGGGGGTGGAAGAAAGACACTCAATATCCCAATATCCAAAATCCCTCTCTCAGGGCCATCATGTGAAGAATTCCCCCTGTTCTCCTCCAACTCGTACCCTCCCTCCTTTCCTCTTCTCTTCTTTTCTTTTTTAATCAAGCCGTCTGGGGTTGTCAGGTCTTTTGAGACGAGGACTCCCAGCCATGTGAAAAGTTAATCCCTTGTGGGCCTTCTTCTCCGTTGCGCTCATCTCCCTGGGAACACTGTGGTGGCTTGCAAGGCAGGTGGCGGTGGGCTGATGGGGGGGTTAGGGGAGGTAGGGGTTGCAGAGTACTCTATAAACGGATGGAGTGTGGGACGAACACAAGGCCACCCCGATCAAGCGATAGAGTGGTGAGGATAGTCTGGAATTCCTCCTTCTTAACTTTGAAGCTCCTATTTAAACTTGGGCCCCTGTCCCTTTTCTTTTGGCCCATCATCCACTGTCGTGTCACCCACCCCCCCAAAGTAGCTCTGTCCCAATCCTCAACTACAAGGCCTTTTGACGCGCTCCCCTGCCTGGCCGACAGACGGCTGGAATAAAGAGTAAAGTGGTTTTCAAGTATGGAACGCTCAATGAGTGCCTTCTAAAAAGGGAGACAGTAGTTCACACCGGAAAGGGTACGTTGTCACATTGTGGAAAAGACATCTCCAGCCTTGTTTTTCTGAGTCATTATGTACAGTGTTCCCTCGCTACTTCGCGCTTCAGCTATCGCGGACTCAGAGCTTCGCAGATTTTTTTCAGGAAAAAATATAATAAAAAATTTAAAGATATTAAGTTAAAATTATAAATTACATCATATTACAATAGGTGGAAACAAAATATTCAATAAGAATTAGTAATTGAATCAAAAAAAGGCAAAGAAATGGTCAATAACATGGTGAGAGTTCAGGAATGGCATTGATGACGTCATGGCTGTTTACAGGCGCATCTTCACCGCCCAAAAAAAAAAACAATGTTCACAACTCCCAATTACGATGTTTCTTACATGCAAAAAAACTGCAGAAGATCCTCCATCCAGACTACTATGATGTTTTTGCTTGGAGGTGCTTTTGTGCACGTGTTATACGTTTCTTTAAGCATTTTTGAAGGGGCACCCATACTTCACGGAAATGCAGCTATTGCGGGGAGTCCCTGTCCCCATTTACCGCGATAAACGAGGGAACACTGTATACATGTCATGGCATCAGCCAGGATAAGCGTTAACAAACTTCTAAATTTGGCTTTATTTTGTTCAGGGGACCCCCTGAAGGTTTATACAACGCATGCACAGAATAAAAGACACAAATGCTGCCTTTGTTAAAGATCTTCATGTCATCATTATTGAATCCTCTCACAAAAGCCTTCGCTGGTAGTCCAAAGACGATGGAGAGTGAGTGACACACTTGAACGCTTTGCTTGCACGGCATTTTTTCTCCTTCCGTGGCCTCCCACTTAGAGCAAAGTGCCATTAGAAATATAGACTGGCTCAGTCAGCCATCTTAATCCTTCTTCTCTGTCCATCTCTCTCTCTCTCTGACCCCCCACATACTATCATGCTGTCAGATATGCACACACACATTCATCCACCTGGTTCGGAGCCCCTCTTTGAGAGCTTGAGGGGTACATATTCTCCGTTGGAGGTGCGTACGGCGAAAGATTAAGGAGTTTGTAAAGGTCAGCATAGACTTTGTTCAATCTGAGGGTTTATCTCAGCGACAGTGAGGCAGAACAATGAGGCCTCTTGCCGCGCAACAGAAACCCAAGCTGAGGCTGTTAAATTACTTGGCTGATAAGAACGAAGTAGAAGCACCAGGACACCGGAGGCCAAGAAAAAAATTGGTGGAAGGGGTACTAAAAAAAAAAGAAAAAAGAAGAATGGAGGGCCACCACGAGGTTGAGGACGGGAAGGGAAAGACCAGTAGATTACAAAAGAAAAGTTTAGAGTTGCGATATGGAGCTAATTAAAGTATATGTACCATGCATCATTTTGGTTGTATTGGTCATTTATGATGGCAAAATATACTGGGCTTATTTCTATAAAAATATGATAGCAGTTACATGCGTTAACAAAAATTATTTTTAAGATTAGTCAAGATAATGAGGCCAAAGATGCATTTTTAATTGTTAATCACACATCTATGTTAGTAAAAAGCACAATACTATTACTATGTGATTTTTATGCATGTGATTCTACTCTTTGGAGTACTAGAAATAAAATGTAATTTACTTGCTTATGTAAACCAAACATGTTTTCTTCTGAAGTCTAATTTGGAAAAACTGAAAATAAACAAGCATTCCTGACCAACGCCATTAAAAACGATCATTAAATTTGCCGTAAGCATAGTTAATGAGAAGCATCAAAATCTGGTATAATCTGTTTAACGGAATGCTGATTTAAACAAAATTAAGCGATAACAGCAAACTTCTAAGCGAGAGCTCATTTTAGTGGAGGAAATCTGACAGATTTGGGGTCATGCACAGCATGGCTCAGTCTCTAAGATGATTAATAGACAGGTGTACAGAATGGGCCTTTGTGTGAAAAAGAAATGACCTGAAATATCGAGAAAAGCTGTTGTGTCGGAAACAAACAACTATGCGAACAAAAGTTATCTTGCATTGTATTAATTTAATTGTTCTGTTTTCTGATCGATGTTTATACTGAGTGTCCTGAGATTTCCACTAAGGGATTATAGCCTACAGCTTCTTAAACATCCTGAAACAATTTGTACGGTTGGTTTTATAAATATATATTTTTTAAAAACTGCATCAAAAACAGTTTACAATTCCAACAAAGAGTTACGAATAAAACTGATAGTTATTTTATTTTCAGGCCGTCATTTTTATCTTTCCCTTTGTATTGAGGTTTCCGTTAGCACCTAAGCCTGGCCGGACATTTGGTCGCGAGATGTTTGGTCGCCGGACGTTTGGTCGCCGGACGTTTGGTCGCCGGACGTTTGGTCGCCGGACGTTTGGTCGCCGGACGTTTGGTCGCCGGACGTTTGGTCGCCGGACGTTTGGTCGCCGGACGTTTGGTCGCCGGACGTTTGGTCGCCGGACGTTTGGTCGCCGGACGTTTGGTCGCCGGACGTTTGGTCGCCGGACGTTTGGTCGCCGGACGTTTGGTCGCCGGACGTTTGGTCGCCGGACGTTTGGTCGCCGGACGTTTGGTCGCCGGACGTTTGGTCGCCGTACGTTTGGTCCCCGGTCTTTTGGTCACCAGTCAAATGG
This sequence comes from Stigmatopora nigra, assembly GCF_051989575.1. Lineage (NCBI taxonomy): Eukaryota > Metazoa > Chordata > Actinopteri > Syngnathiformes > Syngnathidae > Stigmatopora > Stigmatopora nigra. The sequence goes on along the minus strand of NC_135508.1, from coordinate 6,469,990 downwards.
TGATAGAGACTAATTACTGTTGAAAACAGGTGTCAACAAGATTTTAATATCTAAATATCTACTGTTCATTCATGACAGAGAGAGTTTAATATCTAAGTACTGTTTAATATCTAAGTACTGGTGAAACCAGCTCTCAAAATTATATTCACAAGAGTTTAATATCTAAATGAAGTGAAGATATAAATTGAGTCAAATCACCTTCAAACTCTACCTTGAACATAAATGAATATCCACTATCAGTCGAAGGGCAACCAGAGCAAATAAATGTAATCAACACCCTAAACATCATTTGATGAATGAGAAGACTGCTGACATTGTCTGTTCCTGCCCTTAGGCTCACCAAATGATGGGCCTATTCATCAGTGCAGTGATGAACGATGGGGCTTTATCTAGATACATATAGATAGAAAGTAGGGGTGGGAAACATGCGGCAGCAGTTACCTGGGCCTCGTCACTTGGGAATAATGGACCTATGTGGGAGTTTGAAATGAATGTTCAAAGCAATGTATAAAGAGGTGCCTTGCGCAATAAAGGACAGCATTGTAGGGGACGTACATGAAGGGGACAGTCTGTGGGTGTCCTCACGTTTAATGTGAGTGTATGTGTGTTACGCAAGTAAAATTAGGTTTCATTGAAAATGCTCAGCTGGATTGTGGTTGTGGTCCCAAATCAATGACCCGGTAATAACAACTCCAATCCCGGGGACAACGTTTGTCAAGTTCCACTCACGTCAAAGATGGATGACTTTGCCTCTTGCAGCTTGCGCCACGTTCATCTATTTAATTTATGAACTAATTAACAGATGTGGTAACGAGTTATAAACAAATGATAAGGCATCAGGCTCCTAATCAAACCTGACAATTAATTTGCTGGCCGGCTTCCTCATTATCAACTACCATGTTCATTGAGAATAATTGACAACAGTTTGTGCGGGCCCACAGGAGGCTTGTTTTTAACAGCTTTTTTAGTTAAGAAAAAAGAAAGAAAAGAAAAGAAAAAAAGGCTTAAAGCTTGTTGCGGTGATACTCTGTGAAATAGTGACCATATGTTCAATATTAGATGAAATCTGTTCCACTGGAGTGCTCCGAAAGCTGAGAAAATTGGATTAAATTGGCTAATGGCATGTTTAAAACCTACATAAAAAGAATGCGGGTGGAAGATATTACAGCACACAAGATGGGGACTTTTGGGCTTATGCTATGTTTTGTGCTGTAGGTAAACATAGGGTTTTTGTCATAGTAAAATTACGAGTACACATTATTGGTCATGTATGTTGTATATATATAAGTTACATACAGGTCATCCATACACTACATGTACCTACACATTACTTTTAAAGCACCCACACACACAATGCAAAGTGACTTTAAACAACAACTTTTGACATGTGTCAAAGTGGCGGGCCGGGGACCAAATGTGGCCCGCCGCATCAAGTTGTGCGGCCCGGGAAAGTAAATGATGAGTGCCAACTTTCTGTTTTAGGATCAAAATAAAATGAAGTGTTTAGATGTGCATTAGATTTCCTGATGATTTTCCCCGTTTTAAATCAATATGTGTCATTTTTTTATCATTTTTTCTGTGATTTTAGTTCAAAAATCATTTTGTAAAATCGAAAAATATATTAAAAAAAGCTAGAATAAAAATTGTTTGAGATCAATAAAAAAAAGGAATATTCGGGGCTTTTAATCCAGTTTTTTTAATCCAATGCAAATAGAAAAAAAAAATCAAAATATTACTTCAAGAATGGTCCGGCCCTTAATAATAATAATAATAATAATTTGTTGGGGGCCTGTTTAATTTGATAATAAAATTAGTTAATTCATACCTATGGACAATTGGGATTGTTTGGTCAGTCTAACATGAATGTTCAGGAATGTGGGAAGAAACCAGAGTACCGGAAGAAAACCCACAGAATTTTAGAACAGCAAATATTATATGATGAATACTGCTATTAATACTGCATAACTTAGTTCAATGAGACCCCTTTTTGCACCTGCACCTTGAATGCCATAGCGGAACATCTTGAAGCTAAATCTTTGTCATACGCCTTCAGCAGGCAAAACACAAAAGGAAAGCAAACAGCCATTGACGCGAGAGGTAGGTCAAGACAGATAAGTGTCTGGGTGCGCCAGGACTTCTTAAATGTTCAGAGACATGAACTTTAGTTTGCTTCAGTCTCAGCTCTCAAACAGACAAAAACAAAAGAGTAAGAGGTGAAGGAGAGGTGAGGAAAGTAAGTTGCCAGAGAAAAAGTGAAAAACAGATTTATTGCCATACACTGGGCGAGGTAGATGCATGATGCCATTGCTGGATCGACATATATCACGTAGGAATTTGGCTTTGTATAAGAATAACCACCCGTCATCTTGGCCTATCATTATGTCAACAATAGGGTAAACAGAAGATCGAGCATATTTCCCCTTCTTTCCACACAATTGGACAAATGGCACTGATATGGAAAGTCACCCCACAATAAGTAAACAGAAAAAGAATGTTAGACGGACAGAAAGTCGTTTCCCTTTGAACCAATGCTATTGCACTGGCAACAAAAAAAAAATGGAGGTTGATACAGTATATTTAGCTGATCGCTGAAGGCAGCGTAAGAAGTTTTATTCACTTTTTTAAAGCTGACCATATATTATGGGATGGAATCATCTGAATGTCTATAAATTTTGATTCCCCAACCTATATTTGAAATTTTATTGAGTATTGTTTTAATTTCCAAACTAGTTCTAATAGCAATCTCTGAATTTAGATTAAATATTCAAGTTGAAAAAAAAACTTGATTTTTTTTTATATGAAATATGTTTATTAATATAATACTATCAATTTAATTGCCTATGACTAACCTATCATTTAATTGCATTTTAACTTTTTACATTTTAAGTAACCTGACTTAACCATTTTAACTGCCTTTTTAAAATTGCACTTTATATCAGGGGTCGGGAATCTTTTTGATGAAGAGAGCCAAAAACAATTCATATTTTCCAATGTTATTCCTTGTGAGCCATACTACGAATTTAAAAGTCAAAATGCATACATGTAAAAGAGTGCCTTATCAATTTTTCTAAGTAATTTCACCACTTTTAAAGTGGAAAAAAAGAATATTTTTAAAAAAACATTCTTATGCTGTTGCTAATCAATGAGAGAATGCATTCCAGAAGAGTCTACCACAAAAAAATGAAGATTAAATCAGTTCTAGATGTAATATCTCAGTTCTGTCATCCGCAGTTTCCATTTTTAGCTCACAAGTTAGCAAAGAGCCAGATGCACTCATTCAAAGAGCCACATGTGGCTCCCGAGCCATAGGTTCCCTACTCCTGCTATATATACTCCTGTTACAGTAAAAAATATATTTTTGCTCCAGTACACATGCAACTATGAGTGAATGTGTATCGTACCATGACCTTGGCAAACACATCCTTACATTTTGTCTTTCCACTTCAATCTAACCAGGTGGTGTTAAATCACCAAGACAATTCGGTGTAGAGTACAATGGCAATGGCCATTGTATCTTGACATGACTCTATCAATATAGCAAGACAAGCCAATCATCCAGCCAGATAATAGCAGCAGCCTCTCTGACAGCAGATCCCCACACAGGACCTCTCTAAGGACTTTAGCCTCTTTAGGTTAGGGAAGTGTTTCTGTCTTTAGGGGTTGGCAGTACCTAAACACACACTCTCTTACTGTATTGGGACCCTGGTGTTCTATCATCTTGCGCTAAAGGGGAATCATAATGGTTTTTAAATGGATGACTCGGTGCTGGCCCAAAGAGGCAGTGTGAGACAGAAGAGAAAGGCCATTGCCTGGAGCAAAGCAGCTCTTAGATTGAGCTGTCCGTCTCGCTGAAATGAGTCTGAATTAACACCTCTTTCAGTCCCCCGATGCTATGAGACAGACAATAAAGGGCTTCCTCTCTGCTTTCCTCTTCTTTCATGGTGTTCATTCCTCTCCAACATGTTTAACTCGCAGATCCAGAAGATTACACGGTTTATGTAACACTTTAGGTTTTAACTGGCGTTTCCGTTCAATTCGTTCCTTGCGATTTAGCTTTAAGGTATATTAGATGGATCATACAGGAGAAAAACACTGAATTGTATGTTTTTCAGTTCTTTCAAATGCTTTGAGTGTTATGAACACCATTATCGAGCAACTACACTGTTATATATAAACAGTAGTTATTATTATAATGGCATGTGCCGGTAATATGGGTGCTCGGACGTTTGGTTGCCCGTCTTTTGGTCGCCGGTCTTTTGGTCGCCGGTCTTTTGGTCGCCGGTCTTTTGGTCGCCGGTCTTTTGGTCGCCGGTCTTTTGGTCGCCGGTCTTTTGGTCGCCGGTCTTTTGGTCGCCGGTCTTTTGGTCGCCGGTCTTTTGGTCGCCGGTCTTTTGGTCGCCGGTCTTTTGGTCGCCGGTCTTTTGGTCGCCGGTCTTTTGGTCGCCGGTCTTTTGGTCGCCGGTCTTTTGGTCGCCGGTCTTATGGTGACAGAGTTTACTGTTGAAGCCATCTCTCAAATTACATTCATGAGAGAGAGTTTAATATCTAAGAGAGAGAGTTTAATATCTAAGAGAGAGAGTTTAATATCTAAGAGAGAGAGTTTAATATCTAAGAGAGATAGTTTAATATCTAAGAAAGAGGGTTTAATATCTAAGAGAGATAGTTTAATATCTAAATCCATTTGACCGGCAACCAAAAGACCGCCGACCAAAAGGGACCAAAAGACCGGCGACCAAAAGACCGGCGACCAAAAGACCGGCGACCAAAAGACCGGCGACCAAAAGACCGGCGACCTATAGACTGGTGACCAAAAGAACAGCGACCAAACGTCCGGTCACGGTAATATGCATACTGTTTACGATAGGGGAAATAATGCTCATTCCAGCTGACCTGGAAAGAATGGATTAATTGTACCATCACAATTAAGAAATGACATTATCAAACGTGTCAAACTAAGAGTCAAAACTTTACCAACTGGACTATCGGCAAATTGGACATGCTACTTTTGTCTCTGAATGTACTGCATTAGGATGCTAGTTACAAAATAAGCTGTTAAATAAACTTTAGCCAATGAGTATGCATTTACTAGCCGTCAAGGGAGAAAAGAAAGAAAAATACTTAGTGGGAGTCATTTTTGGAGGGGTGCCCTTTGCTTCTTGAAAGGCGACGCATAATATGAATGTTAAACAAGGAAACTGAACACTGCAGTACAGCCTGTCTGCACTGGTGTGCTATAATCAGCAACACATTCTACAACTGCATCTAATTGAATGAAGGACATGTTAGGGACTGACGCGGAGGTTACCCAAGACCTCAACGCAGCTCACAAGCGCTTTGTTCTGAGATCATCAATGAATTTCCCCTTTTTACATTCTAAGTTGTGTAGTTTTTATTTCAAATAATTTCAATTATAGGGCCCATATACACTAAAACAAATACTGGGATAGGCTATGGCAGTCTCATAAGGATAAATGGCATGAATGATAAATACATGAAGAGTTTGCTAAGGATTTTAATCATTTAAATCGCATCAAGCTTGAAAAAAAACACTTTTAATAGACTTTTTTTTAATATAGATTTGAAAGAGAGTGCGAAAGTGGAAAGGGATGAAACCATTCAAACTTAAGGAATTTTCACATAAGTGTGTAAACTGTAATGTGTTGAATTTTGAACCAAATATGTTATTAGAATATATATATATATATATATATATATATATATATATATATATATATATATATATATATATATATATATATATATATATATATATATATATATATATATATATATATATATATATATATATATATATATATATATATATATATATATATATATAAAAATATATATATATATATATATATATATATATATATATATATATATATATATATATATATATATTTATATATTTTATTGTTATATTATAACTTGTGCATTTTAGTGCTGTTCCAAAATATTTTTTCCGACTTTGGTGGAGGCCCTGGTTGAAATCCGAATGCCCAAAATTAAGCTACACTGTAACAAATTCATTATAGGCAATGAATGAGTCGTCTGAAATGAAAAGCGGCCTAGAATATTTCCTGCCTGATTGACCACACTAGACAGAGACCAGTTGACTTTCTTTCCTTAATGAGCTTACTGATGCAACTTCAATATTGTCCAATGTCATGTCAAAATGAAAATTAATAGTGTAATATGCCGCCATCACAGTCGGTCATGCTTCTTCTCTTTCCATATCGGGTGGCGTGACCAAATGAGCTTGCCTGCTGAGGCCGACGCCCAGAAAAGCTGATACCTCCACTAATCAACAAGATTTTTCCATCTGACATGGTTGTGCAGCTAGATATGTAGACAAGTGTGTAAAGCATAGCTGTGTGTGTGTGTGCAGTCAAAGATGAGGTTCAATCATGTGATGCGGATGCAAATGGAGTCGGCTGCTGCAATGATGATGAGATAGAATGTGTATGTGAATGAACTGTGATTGCTGGAAATGTGAATGTGTGAATGCAGAGTAGCTCATTCATCACTCAGACTCCTCGTGGCATCCCCCGTCCCCGACTGACGACTATTTCCTTTAAAGCCATATGCACTTCCAATATTGCGGTTTGTGCCATGGCACAGAGGCGTGAATGGACGTTTGGTCGCCGGTCTTTTGGTCCCTTTCGGTCGCCGGTCAAATGTACTTAGATATTAAACCAGGGATGGGCAATTTTTTTGGCCTGAGGGCCACATTGACTTTAAAAATTTGACAGATGGGCCGAGTCAGCACAAAATATGATACTTATAAAAAAGTGCATCCGTTAACAGTACATATGAAACAAACAGAAAAAAATGACTAAATTATTAACATACACATCACTCATCATTAAAGTAAAAAGTATAAAGTAAAGTAAAGTAAAAAGGAATCTATTAAGAAATATTAAAATTTAATTTAAAAAAGACGGCGCCAACTTTGGGGAAAAAAATAAAATAAAACTATTTGGGCAACGTCGGCGGGCCGGATGTGACCTGCGGGCCGTAGTTTGCCCATTCTGTATTAAAGAGTACGTTGATATTAAACTCTCTCTCTCTCATAGATATCAAACTCTCTCATGAATTTAATTTTGAGAGCTGGTTTTAACAGTAAACTCTATCTCACCATTCGACCGGAGACCAAACGTCCGAGCACCCACGGAGGGGGTCAAAGGTGAGGGACAGTAACTACAAAGATGAAGAAGCACGTCAAAAAACAAATCACAAAGAAGTTCTTACCTCCCATCCGAAGGAGCTGCCTTTTCCCGTGCTGTGCAGACCGAACCTCTCGCCGGCTCCGATGCGAGTTTTGGCCCAAACGCCCAAGCCTGCACCGGGCACTGAAGATTCTCGCAGCTCCAAATCTCCGGGAATGGGAATGTCGTCGGGAATGTAGACGGGCGCCTCGTAGGGCGAGCCTTCTTTGGGGGTGGTGAACTCCTGCTCATTACTGCTGCTATTGTTATTATGAAGGTGATGGTGTGTATTGTACATATGGGGGTGGTGGAGCAAGGGGTGGTTGTTGTTGGGATGGGACGGTCTGGGTGACGGTAGGGGAGACATGTTTATGACTCCATCCTCAGCGTCATCTTCGGGACTGTCAGTGCAATTGTTGCCAGGTGCCAATCCTGGGAGGTCGGCCTCTGTCTCATACATGTTGTCCACTGGCTCACTGTCATCTGTCAAATAAAAGACACATCACTGTTACAAGTCTGCTTCAGTAGTAAGTCAAATCTCAACATATATTGAAATATTGTCAAACATGTTTGTAAAATAGAAATCCATGTCTTGATTTTTTTTATTTTATAAAGCAGGTGTACCGGTGCTCGGACGTTTGGTCGCTGGTCTTTTGGTCGGCGGTCAAATGGTGACAGTTTACTGTTGAAACCAGCTCTCAAAATTATACTCATGAAAGAGAGTTTAACATCTAAGCACTGTTTAATATCGAAGTACATTTGACCGGCGACCAAAAGACCGGCGACCAAACGACCGGCGACCAAACGTCCAGCGACCAAACGTCCAGCGACCAAACGTCCAGCGACCAAACGTCCAGCGACCAAACGTCCAGCGACCAAACGTCCAGCGACCAAACGTCCAGCGACCAAACGTCCAGCGACCAACGACCAAACGTCCAGCGACCAAACGTCCTGCGACCAAACGTCCAGCGACCAAACGTCCAGCGACCAAACGTCCAGCGACCAAACGTCCTGCGACCAAACGTCCAGCGACCAAACGTCCAGCGACCAAACGTCCAGCGACCAAACGTCCAGCGACCAAACGTCCAGCGACCAAACGTCCAGCGACCAAACGTCCAGCGACCAAACGTCCAGCGACCAAACGTCTGGTCACGGGTGTGCCTAATTATAGTTCTTTATCTTTTAACACTAATTTTGTTTAATTTGTTATTTATTTTCTTCTTATTATTATTAATTATTTAGCTCTCCCAGCGACTGAATGGTCAGAGTTCGATACCAGTTCGGGCCTCGTGGTGTAGAGTTTGCATGTTCTTCCCGGGTTTAAGTGGGTTTTCTCCCACATCCCAAAAACATCAGAAAATGAATGAGTCATTCATGGGTTTCATAGCTGAATGTGTTTTTGGGACTTGTTTGGTACAGTATGAAACAATTACTATGTCCCAAAAAGTAGGTCATTTAGTACAAACATAATTCTATCCCTATTATATTTGGGATTTAGTGCAAACATTCTGATACAAGATAGGGATACAAAGATGAGCTTTTCATAAGTTAATTTAAGAAAAAATCCTATTTAAACATATGTTGGCAAACAGTTGGCAAACTAAACAAAATGACATCAGCAGTATTTAAATTTTAACTTGCCTCTCTTTATTCATTGAAGCTTGCCAAGCTTTCAAACTCATTCTATGTTGTCGTTAACACCATCAGGTTATTATATTTCCATTTACTTTCACAGCATATGACGTTTAAAATGCATCACTCATAAGTGCACTACATAGGTTATGTTTCAGTGCTGTCATTATAATGAGGTTGTCCGGGAAGTACTTGGGTGGAATGAATAAATCAAACACTATAGAAACTAGTTCACAGCACAGATCATCCTTTTTTGTTCTTTGCCAAATATTTGGCCTCTTTACCCTACGACAGATGTGGCTTGTGAACGTTGTTAAATTAACTGACATGTAAGTTTTAAATGTGAAATGTAAAACTAGGAAAGCATAGAATTGCGGCTATCCAAAGCATGGCAAAAAAAAAATGTAGCCGCTTCATGCAGCTCCAGGAGACATCTCATAATATTACGGCAATAAAAGACTGCCTTTTATGGACGATTTTACATCAACAATTTGGACGGGAACTTTTTTATTATTATTTTTTTAATGATGACCAGTTTGAATCAGGCGTACAGTTCCAACTATACAATCAAATGTGTTTTCAGGCTGTAAATTTTTCCCTCCTTTCACTTCTCTACTCCCACTGGCACTTGACTCAGAGCAATTTTGACAAGCAGAGACAGCCTAGGAAAATCTATTAAATTTGTCTATAAGATTCTTTGTGAGAAAAAAAGTATTCAGATTACATCCAGTGAGCTGCATGTTAATGAGAAACCGCAAAGCTATAAAAAGACCCAAAATGACCAACTGAAAGGAAAACGGGATGTTCTAGACCTCATCATTGGTGTTCTAAACCAGTCTTACACAAGCATTTGCAGCAAAACACCACCTTCAACTATGTTCCATCAAAATTAACATACGGCCTGGGGGCCACATTGACTTTAAAAAATTTGACAGATGGGCCGGGTCAGCACAAGATATGATACAAATAAAAAAGTGCATCCGTTAACAGTACATAAGAAATGTAAACAGAAAAAAGAACTAATGTATTAACATACTCATCACTCATCATTAAAGTAAAAAAGTATAAAGTACAAAGTGAAGTAAAAAAGCATGTATTGAGAAATATTAAAATGCAATTTAAAAAAAGATAGAGGGGCTATAAAACACGAAAAACAAATAAGAGTGGACAGAGCTACTGCAACTGGCTTCCGCGTGACGGCGCCATCTTGGAAATAAAAATACATTTGGACAACGTCGGCGGGCCGGATTAAAAGGACTAGCGGGCTGGATGTGGCCCGCGAGCCGTAGTTTACCAATGTCTGATCTAGTGCAAAAATAAACGAGGAAAAATGCATACTCAGCATTAAGTTTTTGAAAACATAATACTAGAAGGAAAGGCTACTACATGTAAAAAAATATTCTAGACTGCTATTATACTTTTAATATATGACGGGAAGATCTAAACTATAAAAATCTGCAGTTAAAAATGGAGACAAAGAAATGTGATGGCTAGCCTTTAAAAAAAAACATCTTTATGTTAGCTCAGACTCAGACAGCCAGAGGAACGATGTTAGCTTCTCCTCTCTGAGGAACTCTAAAAAAACAGCATAGTCAGATAGTGCCTTCCTCAACTTGGCTCCCGATGTTGTTCTTTCTCTTTGCTCCTCTCGCCATTGCCTACTCTTTTACGGGCTACTATTTATCCTGATTAGATCAGGGGTCAATCATTAATTCGCACCTTGGGGGTCCCTATGCTGGCTGTGACTACAATGGACTACTTGTGTTCGGTAGCTGTTATTCCGGAAAACGTAGGCTGAGAGTCAGGCTCAAGCCACATGAAGGCCTCCAATTTGAGGCGATGAATTAGAAATGCACAAACAGAGGAGTTTTTCTATAACAAAGATTTTCTGACAGGTATTAGGAAGGCCTGAAATCCAATTGGCAAAGATAAGCCTATGGAATAGTGCCAAGAACTTCATAGAGTGGAATGAAAATATTCCACAATAAAATAAATATTATAAACTCCTGCTAATATTGCAATCAGTGTTGCTATGGCAAAACAACTTGACATGGAGCTGAAAATCAACCATGTTAATCTGAAGGTTTTACAAGGGCTAAAGTGTTTTGTGGTTTGTGTGTTTAATCAGAACACTCTAGACTTAAATGCAGAGATATAGATCTGCAGTCATTTTCTGCTGTCTGCCTGGTAAAATACAAACTTGTGCTTTGTATGCACCCTCCACAATAAATAGTACTGTTAACCCAGGAACATAAAATTCCTGCCTGGATGAAATCAGTTCAGAAATCTTTTAAAATGGGACCCAAATCACTCATCGAGAGAGGAAAAATAACCAGAAATCTCACTAAAATTACAAGTAAATAAACTATTGTAATTGTGAACAGGTGTACAAATGTGAAGAAAGGTCTGTGGATCCCACGCTCTAGTGGATATCAACAAAAGCTTGAGTTTTCAGAGCTAAGTATAAAGTTCGCAATAAAAATGCTTGTGGCTCAGTAACAATACAACATACCGTATTTTCACGACTATAAGGCGCACTTAAGTCTTACATTTTCTCCAAAATAGATACACTGCGCCTTATAATCCAGTGCGCCTTATATATGGAAAAACAGAAAAACAAAAACGAAAAACCACCACTGTCGGATATTAAAAAAACACAAACGCCTGAACTGAAACAATACTGTCAAATATGCAGATGTCATCTTAGCTTACAAATTCTTCCATCACGTAGCTCCTCCCCCACTGCAAGATTTTATACAAAAAAATCCAAAACATCAACAATGGCTGGCTCTAGAGGTGACTGTGTAGTGAGTGCTGCATACCTGGAGGTCAATAGCAATTACCGTAATTTCACGACTGTAAGGCACACTTAAGTCTTAAATGTTCTCCAAAATAGACTGTGCGCCTTATATATGGAAAAATGTCATTCATTGAGGGTGCACCTTATAATGCGGTGCGCCTTATAGTCGTGAAAATATGGTAGTTGAAAATATGACGGAATTGAGGTCCCTTATAAAGTGTGCACATCCTATTTCTCCATCAAATATACTCACATATATGCAAATCCCACTATATTTCCTTCACTCTAAGCTGATCTGTTTCAATTCAAAAGTGAAAGGCATCCACTGTTGAAAAGACAGTTTGCAGACAAAGTCTAAAACCTTCTCGTGGTTCCAAAGATGGGGGTAGAGAGTGGCTAGTGATGGCAAGAAAATGGCGATTTTGACAGATATGAAAAATGAACTCAGCAATATGTGACTAAAACACAGAGTACAAGCACATTTGGAAGAGTGAGAAATGTGCCAAAACCGACACTTTATGCTGATTTTCCATTGACCTAGACCGAAATGGGTTTGGAGAAGTTGTTTTCCCACCTGCAAAATTCACTTCACATTAAATACATTGAGGCACTCAATCAAATAACACCAATATTTAGAAAGGCATCATCAGAGAGACTGAGAGAATGGACTAATGCATAAAAGTGGACAATGTGAAGTATTAGTCCATCGTCCAAAAGAGGGTACGTTACCTTCAGCATGTTTACTTCAGTAATTTAGGTTTAGAGTATCGTAATAAATTATAGTGCCACAGGTATGTCAAATATTCTTGACCAATGGGTGTCTGGTTGTATTGTATGTCTATAGTATCATCTTACTATAATGAAGCCATGGCTTATGCTGGAAATAGTTGGCTCCACTGAGACTGTTGTGTTTTATAACCTTGATTGCGCCAAGGCACATCACTAAACAAACTTTTATACACAAGTAAAATATCTTGTGCCATTTAAAGAAATAAAAAATCTGTCTTTTCATGTTGTTGTCAAAAATAGATGGAAAAAGGTACATTATTGGTAGTAAATTAATACAAGTTTCTACTAAGTACTTGAAATAGAATGAACTACGGTCCAGTTTGGGGATTATTGCAATACATGACTTGCCCACAAGGTGATACTGCTCAAAATAAAATAAAAAATAATGATAACAATAACAAGGATGTATCTGTGTGTGTGTGTGTGTGTGTGTGTGTGTGTGTGTGTGTGTGTAAGCTGAAAACCCATATTGTGAGTCTTTCCACCAAATGGGTCCCATTTATTTAGGATGACGCATAAATAGAAGCATGTTACCAAGCAGTCCATAAAGAAAAAAAAAGAAATAACTACAAATGTAGCGGCAGGTTTAGGGTAAGGTTGAGTTTTTTTGTGTGTTTACAGGGAAGTAGTGAGAGTGCAATGGGGGCAGAGTCATCTACAATAGCGGCAAGCCACTCAGAATGAAAACACCACACTGTTTCCCCTTGTAAAAGCAGCAGGGGAACATTTCCAAGCAACATGCACAACTTAGACTGGGCTTCCTCACAGTGAATGAGTGCATTGCAGAGAGCCGGAGACATGGAGAACGCAAATGGAGGAGATGAGTGAGAAAGCGCAGTCTGCAAAGACCCATACGTATTCCCTTACAGAGGTACACCCGCTGGGTATAAATATAGATTACTGTACAGTGTAAATGTCAGAAGCCACCAGTGACTTTGTTTTAATGACTTTTATTTCACTGGGAAAAAAAGTCAAAAACGAAAACAAAAGATTTAGAGAAGGATTGTCAGATACTTTTAGGATCGCTACTTGAGATACAACTGTGATAGTGAAAAATGATATGAAGCAAGAGATCACATTAAATACAACATTTTCACCTGTTTTTCTCGTGACCGGACGTTTGGTCGCCAGTCTTTTGGTCGCCGGTTAAATTTACTTAGATATTAAACAGTATTTAGATATTAAACTCTCCTTCTTAGATATTAAATTCTCTCTCATGGATATAATTTTGAGAGCTGGTTTCAACAGTAAACTCTCTGTCACCACTTGACCAGCGACCAAAAGGGACCAAAAGACCGGTGACCAAACGTCCGAGCACCGTTTTTTTTGTGTGCAATGTAATAAAGCAAGTGAGAAATAATTTTTCAATGGGTTTGTGAGTGCTATGTACTAACAAACAAGAGTAAACTATTTAAAGAGGAAACATTCTATTACAAAACTAGCCTGTATAAATAATAGTCACCATTTCTACTATTTCCAAATATATTAATTTTCATTATTCTCTGTGGTCCATCTTCATTTCCATCTATCTGAATACAGTTATTCACAATTAAAGACTATTCTCAATGTTAAGTGGATAATTCATTTATCAAAAAGGTTATATTTTGTGTTACCCTTAAAAAAGACAGTAAAAAAACAGTGATGCCTTTTGTGAAGAAAGCCAATTGGAACACTGTGCGCTTTGATTTGCCAGCTTGCATGTTTGTGTTTGTGTGTTGTACTGAAACAACACAGCTGATGTATGATGTATTGATGTGTTATTTGTGCTGAAAAGGCCTCAAAGGCATCACATCCAGCAGCGTATGTGTTTCCCCTAAAAGGCGTGATCAAGAGGCTCCAGGCGAACACAAGACAGCGCACCACCTCCTGCCGTGTATGTACCCCCACCCCCCCAAACCCCCCTCATCCAAAGAGGTCCCTAAGGGCCCCGGGGGCCGAGGCTTGCCACAGACGTTTTATTAACTGGGTAGATTAATAGCATTGGAGCAAAACATGATCAGGAGCATGATAAATATTAATAATAATCAATATTGAGTTACATTTGGCCAATTGAGTCGCAAACATCCATCAAAAGGAAGGGGCGCAAGATGGCCTAGGGCTGTAAAGTGAAAAGATGAGAAAGGCAATGGTAATGTACGCTCACAGGTCAATAAATTAGGTACACCACCACTGTCAGGTGCAATACAAAAATGCTACCTTTAAAAATGAATAAATCTAGGTTTGGAAGGTGTTAATTTTTGTATTATGGTGGTTGTATTTGGACAATGACAATTAAAAAGGCAGAAAAAAAACACTTTTTTAGAAATACTACGTTAGGTGTGCACACGTAGCTCATATTGGGGGCCATGGAGTGAAAATTGACAGTTTTAAGAGTGAATCTGGTAAAAGTATATGAGAAAAGAGAAGTTCACAAAGTGCAGCAAGTATCGTATGTAATATCCAACATTAAAAACCTTCCATAAATCAAATAGTTCCTTTCTAATAGAGTGCATACAGATCATGGAAGTGTGTGTGTATGTGTGTGTGTGGCTGATTTATGAACCCATGGATAGTTTAAAGGGAGGAAGAGTGAACCTGGTGTCAATATTCAGAGAAGCCATTCAATAAAATCTATAACTCAACATTTCATTTGTTGACAGCTTATTATGTCATGTCAAAGGTGGGAGGCATATTTACAAGGATAGCTATATATAATACAAGATATCTCCAACATTTCTACATGTATTGCAACAGTCCTTCCTTGCACATGCCTTGCATGTGCAGCTGTGTGCAAGTGTGTTTGGTTGTTGCGCTAACCACTTCTGGGGCAGCTTCATTTAGCAAGTCACTAGGGAGTCCGTAAAGGGACCCAGAGAAAGACAGCTCCTAAAACAAACTCATCCATTTCCATTAAATTGGGGGTAATGAAGGTTTTTGGGTTCAAACTGAACAATCCAGCAAAGGATTGTGTTTGAAGCTTTGTTTTTGACCAGATGAGTCATTTTTTTCTCTAAAAATGTTGAGAAATTTGAGCTGTGAGGCTTATAGACAAATGTACTCTAGAGTAGGGAAATTACAGTAAATCCCATTCAACCATGTATATATAATCCTAAATTTATGTAGTTTTAAATTCATACTATGTTTAATGTGTACCGGATTTTCACGACTATAAGGCGCACCACATTATAAGGTGCACCCTCAATGAATGACATTTTTTCCATATATAAGGCGCACTATTATAAGGCGCACTGTATTATAAGGCGCACTGTATTATAAGGCGCACTGTATTATAAGACGCACTGTATTATAAGGCGCACTGTATTATAAGGCGCACTGTTTTATAAGGCGCACTGTATTATAAGGCGCACTGTATTATAAGGCGCACTGTATTATAAGGCGCACTGTCTATTTTGGAGAAAATGTAAGACTTTGGTGCACCTTATAGTCATGAAAATACGGTAATTGCTATTGACTTCCAGGTATGAAGCACTCACTACACAGTCACCTCTAGAGCCAGCCATTGTTGATGTTTTGGATTTTTTTTGGTATAAAATCTTGCAGTGGGGGAGGAGCTATATGATGGAAGATGTTGTAAACTAAGATGGCATCTGCATATTTAACAGTATTGTTTCAGTTCAGGCGTTTGTGTTTTTTTAATATCCGACAGTGGTGGTTTTTCGTTTTTGGTTTTCTGTTTTTTCCATGTATAAGGCGCACTGGATTATGAGACGCACTGTCTATTTTGGAGAAAATTTAAGACTTTCAAGTGTGCCTTATAGTCGTGAAAATAGGGTAGTTGGAAAATGTTAATCTACTCTGTATAAAATGGGAAAAAAATACACAAGTACATCAAGAAAAAAGGGCAAAAAAGGACTGTACAGCGTGATTATAAAGCAGAGAATCCTCAAATTTGGCCTCCATCCAGCTAACTCCTATACGTCCCTACAAATCTCACCTCCCTGTAGAACAGGGAGACCACCTGCAGGGAGGCCTGAGCCCAGCCAGTCAGGTGGGTCACGGCCATCATACAGTCTCATGTCATCAGCCTGTCACTACAAATGCAACTGACATGAGAGATATGCTAATCCACTCAGCTTCAAGCTCAGCCAGGAGTCTGGTAATCAGCCCGGGCTCAGTCGACAATGAGAAGAGCACACGCACGCGTGCACATACTATTACTATACTACAAAAGAAAGTACATGCACAAGTTCCCAGAATACAGTATGATCGGGAAAATAACATACGGTATTTTCACGACTATAAGGCACACTTAAGTCTTAAATTTTTTCCAAAATAGACAGTGCGCCTTATAATACAGTGCGCCTTATAATACAGTGAGCCTTATAATACAGTGTGCCTTATAATACAGTGTGCCTTATAATACAGTGCGCCTTACAGTCGTAAAAATACGGTACACTGTTTTATTTGATTTCAATAGGATTAAGGGAACTATGTAAAAATAGCCAATATTTTTTGACTGAGCTTTGGTGTTAAATCTTTTTGGACTGTAACTTCAGCCATAGGACTGGAATGTGCATACATACAAGTAAGATGTATAACAGACTGAGAACTAAACAGATCATATAGACAGAGATTGACTCCGAAACAGAATTTTCGATCCACCATTTTATCGAACTTGTTCAACGAAGCCAGGGGTCGGGTACCGTTTTGATGGAAAAGGCCATAAACAATTCATATATTTTTTCAATGTTAATCCTTGAGAAACCATGCTCCGAATTTTAAAGTCAACATACATGAAAATGTGTGCCTTTTTTAGTCACTTCACCACTTTTAAAAGTACAAAAAGTATCTAAATTCTTTTGACAACATTGTTATATTGTTGCAAATCAATGAGTATCAATGCAAAAATCAATGCAAGAGTGTAATGAAAAAAAAAAAGATTATAAAGGCGCTGGGGGTAGTGTCAATGCCATAATAACAACATAACACCCCTATTCCTGCACTTTCTCACTAGCAGTTTCCATAGTTTACATCATAAGTTAGCGGAGAGCCATATACACCCATTAAAAGAGCCATATGTGGCTCCCGAGCCATATCTTCCCTACCACTGAACTAAGCTGTTCAAGTAGAACACTGCAGACTAACAGCTTCCTTATACCATCTTTCAAAGCAATCAATGAATGAAGGAAATGTATCTAAATGCTCTATTCCTGCTTGTTCTTGATCAAAGCTTCAAGCCAGCAACAAGGTGTCAGAGTTCAAAACTATTGCGCCACTCAGCCAGATGATATCTCAGCCGGATCAATCTTATTTCCCAGCCATGACTTCCCCTATTAGAAGCTGCAGCCTTGTTCTTACTAATCAGCGCACTATCCCACAGAACCAGGAAGGAAGAGAAGGAAACAGATGGGAAGGCAGGACAATGGCAAGCCAGGGACACAATGCTGACTTCTCCCCTCTCCTCATCCTCCTCCACTCGGTCGCTGTTGCCCTGCTTGCTTTCTGTGGTCGGGCCGTGCAGCCGGAGAGAGCGGAGGCTCACAATCAGCCAGACAATACTGTATACAAGTACCGGTGAACAATGGAGACTGGCCACAAAGAATTCTGGGAACAGGGGCACAGCCTTCTTCTCCTTTGGGTCAACTCGATACATATCGGACTGCTGAGACAGACCGGTGCCACTGACGGGAGAAGAGAGAGAGAGAGAGCGCGGGAGGGATAACGACAGAGCAAGAGAGATGAACTTGCTATGTATATGATAATTGTGTACGCACACATACACACTAGCACAGGGGTAGGGAACCTATGGCTCGGGAGCCATATGTGGGTTGTTTAATGGGTGCATATGGCTCTCCGCGAACCTGTGTGGTAAAATATGGGAACCGCTGATGATAAGCCTACAGCCCGAACGCACCAATGGGAGCGTTACCCCGGTACTGTGGCGCCAAAACTATCTCTAACGCCTTTTAAAATTATATTTTTCTTCATTAGAATTTGCTGCATGCATTCTGTCATTGATACTCATTGATTAGCAACAGTGTAATAATTTTCTCAAAATAATTCAGACTTTTTTTTACTTTCCAAGTGGTGAAATGAATAATATATGCTCACATTTTCATATATTTTTACTATGAGGTCTCCCACAAAGGCTCGCCATGCTTACAGTATTTTATGCTATTTATTTTATGATATTTGTGATTAATAAATGGCTTATATTGACAAATTATTATTTTAAAATTTGCATCAACCAGGCTTTGCTATTATTTGGAGCGGTGATGAGTATCTTTATTCAGATTATAGTTCTTATTTGACTCTACTGTTCGGTGAATTTTTTTTTTAATTTGTTTGGTACCGCGTCCAATTTTTTGGGCGAAAAAATCCCCCAAAACAACAAATTAGAAATGGAATGTACAAACAAATAAGATGTGCAGGAAGGCCATTTGGTTTCTCTCTTCCTAAAGTGCTCTGGCTGTGCGGTGAAGGAGAGACATTTGGAAATAATTGGCTGGTAATTAGGTGGGGGTCGACAGGTCGATTTGGGAACAAATGGCTGTCTTTAGCTCAGGTGGCCCTCGACACGAGATAATGGGACCTTTATACCCAATCACCACCCCCTGCATCCTTGATCTTCTGCCGTATTCAGTCTCTTACCTTCTGCCAGGCACCATATAGTGCATTTTAACACAGTGCCTGCCCTAAACATTAACCCTAATAATAACCAGACAAACAAATTTAGAAAAAGTGATGATAAAAGCAACCAGAGTCAGATAGAAGAAAAGTTGGGAAGCACATGCAATCAATCTTATTTTAGATACCAAAACTATGCTCTGCTCCATAGAAACTTAAAACTTAAAAAATTATACAATTCCACCTGATTATAACACCTTTTTACACTGTTTTTTCATGTTATTTGGTTAGATGTAGTAGTGATATTGTCATCATGGCAATTGAGCACGAGAAGTAATTGTGGATAAGTGAATTAATTATTTCCAGTATTCTGTAGTTTACAAAAGGACAAATAAAAAAAAGAAAATAAAATAAAAAAGCAGATGAAGTAAAAACTTAAGACCTCAAAAGGCAGTGTAAAACAGCGGCCATGTAAAAAATAAAACTGAAAGGATTGAACTATAATTCATTGTACATGCAGTAACCACATTTGGTGGCCTGTGATTGGCTGGCCACCACCAATAGCCCTGCCTACAGCCCATGATTGGCTAGGAGAGGCTCTGGTGGTCCGATCTGTGAACCAGGTGAGGATAAGCGGGATGGAAAATGAATAACCACATTTGGCACAAGTTTTTACCATTTCGGGGGGTTATTCTGTCCAAAATAATGCATTAGGGAATGCCCATATTTTCTGTTTGGACATATTTAGTATGCAGGGCCAATTCAAAAGAGGAAATAATAATAATAAAACTTTAAGATTCAAGCCATTGCTGTGGTTTTTTGGATAGATTTGTGTGCAAAACATGGTGTATCATCACTTTAAAGTTTCATAGGACCTTTAACTTGACTATAAGAACCACAACATTACCCCTCTCTACCCCTTTCTCCCCTCTCTCTCTCCTTACCCTGTCCTCCTATTCAGCACTTGCAGCCTCTTGTTTGGCTTCCTGCTGTTTGTGTCCAGACAAGGTCTTGATTTGAATACTGATTCCCCTTTGATAGGCCTGCATTTCCGATCTCATTAACTTGTTTTGTCTTCAGATAAACGGGAATGTCCAAAATGGGTGAGGGAAGAGGGAAAAAAAGAGAGGCGACACCACAAACAATGCTACAGATCTTTGCAGGAGGGCGACACTCCGTAAATAACAACAAGCAAATAGAAAACCGGATGACGATAAAGGAAGTGTATTTAGAACATTCCACATGGAGATTAAATCTGATTGTGCACACATTGAAATGATCAGGTAAGTAAAGTCAATGGAGTGTAAAACTAGAAAAGGCAAGACAGTTGGTCAGGGGGATGGAAGGAGTTGCATAGTTGATAGATGTAAAGTGGGAAAAAATCTTGAATTAGCTTCATCAAGGGTTTAAAAACAAGAGAGGGACATTTAAGTTTCCTGGTGTAGGAAAACTAACAAAACAGCTTGCCTTAGAAAACTTCAACGACATCAACTAGACCTTAAAGATGGTAAAGGCAAACTACGGTCCGTGGGCCACATACGGCCCATTAGGCTTTTTAATCCGGCCCGCCGACGTTGTCCAAATAATGTTTTTTTTCCCCAAGATGGCGCCGTCACGCGGAAGCCATTGGCAGTAGCTCTGTCCACTAATTTGTTTTTTGTTTCTTACAGCCCCTCTATCTTTTTTAAATGACTATCTAATATTTCTTAATACATTTCTTTTTACTTTACTTTGTACTTTATACTTTTTACTTTAATGATGAGTGATGAGTATTTTAATACTTGAGTCCTTGTTTTCTGTTTATGTTTCATATGTACTGTTAACGGATGCACTTTTTTATATGTATCGTATCTTGTGCTGACCCAGCTCATCTGTATATTTTTAAAGTCAATGTGGCCTATGGGCCGAAAATTTTGCCCACCCCTGCCCTGAAGTTTTCAACCATCCTCAAGCTTGACTTGACTTATGATCCTGCGTGCTTTGCATTGTGGGATAGGCGTACATCAATGTCAGTAATGACAGCTTATCATTGGGTTCAGCAGCCTCTACCCTTTTGATGCCATCCATAGGCATTGTCAATAATATAGTAATAAAATATATATGTATACATCTTCAAGTGTAATTTAGTCAATATTATTTTACAAAGCCCAGAGCAGGAGATCTTAAACAAAACACAGCTCACAAAAATACTGGACAAGAAAAGACAGGAAGGCAAAAGGGCAGGTGGGAGGGGGGCTGGTAAGATAAAGTCATACAGACCAAAATAAACTACATAAACAAGAGAGAGCAAGAGAAGCTGAAGTGAAACGAAGAAAATAAAGGTAGAGTTTGAGAGAGGATCAAAGTTGGTGTCTGGTTTTGATAGCCTAACTCAGATAATACAGTATGTGCATGCAATTAGCGAGAAGCAAAGATTCCCATTAAGACTAATGAAATATTTATACTACCTAGCGAGCGTGTCACAAAGCAGCCCTGGCCCTCATATCATGGTGACAGTCGCCTAATGAAAAGGTAGGTGTGGAGAGAAAGGGAAGACTTAAAGTAGTAGGGAATGTTAACAAAGGAAGGAGAGAGGCCCACATTTGGTTTGCAAATGGTCCGAGTTGTGTCATCAATTACAGTACAAAGCTATTGCATGGGCGTGTATGGGTGTAGGGGTGCATGTACGTGGATGGGTGAAGGGGCGAAGGAGTGTATGTGCATGTGTCTGTGTGTGAGGGGGTGCCAATGCATGTCAGAGTCATTAATCAAGTGAGCTAGCAGGCCTTATTGGACTCATCAGTCTACTCAATGAAAAGAAATCGAAGTATAAGGACGAGTAGCACACTAGAGATGAGTCTGTGGTTTAAAAGAAAATGGAGATTGAATGGAAATGCACTAGTGTGGAAATGTACCTTACAAAGTTGATGTTAGGTCAGCAGAATACATATTTTAGTGCACAATACTATTTTATAGGTCCTTCAGTAGGTGGGCACAAACTAATAAAATTAATTATGAGACCTGTGGAATTGCACCAATGGGCATTTGTTTTCTTATTTAGCCACATACAGTGTTCCCTCGGTCATCGCGGTTAATGGGGACCGGGACCACCCACGATAAGTGAATTTCCGTGAAGTAGGGATTCCCCTTCAAAAATGCTAAATTTGAATTTGATTCAATTTTTTTTGTTTATTTATTATTTTATTTATTTATTTATTTCTACCCCCCTGTATACAGTACACCATATAGAATACGGGCAGAGAGTGAAATCCATGTGATAACAAAAAAAAAACTGTAAAATATTTTGTCTCAATGAAATATTTGTATATATTTTTTTTCCAAAAAAAATCCGCCAAGCTCTGAGTCCGCGGTGGCTGAACCGCAAAGTAGCGAGGGAACACTGTATATCTATCAATGTAGCTCTGATTTTAAGATTTGCACATGTTCAAAGACATTTCTACTTCTTTAGTTCTAATACAGACATTAAAATTCTATCATAGGTTATCATTTTAATATAGGGGTAGCTGGCAGACATATCAAAACAGTCTTGATAGCATTTATTGCGAAGTGTGTGTCCAAAACTGGTCAAGCAACACAATCAACCAAGGGTTAGTGGTAACAAGGTGGGCGGGCCCATAGGAGTGAAAGGTCAAGTCTTGGCACGACAGACAGATGGAGGAGAGTGGTCAGCACTTGAAGGTTTTGAAAGACATGAAGAATGACTCTGCTTAGGTACTGTGACAATATGCGATATGGATGACGGTACACACCAGTGTTAGGCAAAAACATACAAAATGTGTAGAATAATTTTGTAAATTGGAGATCCAACAACAACATTGACAAATGTAGAACAGGTAAGGATGTGTTTGTGGACATTTGTGTCCCAAAAATTGAACAAACCAATTTTAAAAAGGTTTCCAATTGTTTAAATGAGCCATAACAAATGCTTAAAAAAAGATCGGAAATACACCGTGAAATGCGTCAAGACAGAGCTCTCCTTGTAACCTACTTTCCAAGATGGGAGAAAATGTGTGGATAACACGCGAGGTAAACTAATCCTCGCACAAGCGATAACATTCAGCAAGTGAAGCCATGACGGATGAGTATTGATCCCGAGGTTGTTGGAAGAGGGCAAAATAGATAACTACACCGCTTTATTGATATTGATCGGTGAGTCAAAAGTGACAGAAAAGCCCCGTCCTAACAAACATGTAGAATCAGCAATAAACATGGATTACGCTTACAAGATTCTTAAAGAAAAGGGCTTCAAGTGTGTCATTGTTCGCTAACGAAGCAAAATCGAAACTTCCGTGTCAGGCTACAAGATGGAAGTGAAATCTGTGCTGTGCAAATTTTAAACAATTAAAAATAAGATGGCTAACTTGCCAGGCAAACCCAGTCTGTGGTAATAACGGCAATGTATCGCCACAAAAAAACAAATTCAAATGCATTAGTAATGCATGCAGTGTATAGTCATCAAGCCACCAACTCGATACATAGGATCAAAACTCACCAAAGCCGACTTCTCCGAACAGTGCCGACCAACTGTGAGAGAGCCAGGCTACCCATAAACTCTAGTTACCAATTAACTGTGTGCGTGTGTTTGTGTGTGCTAGAGATACACATGAAGCACAGAGGGTGTCTGGCAGGCCTATCTGTAGCGCTGCGATGCGCTAACGTGCAAGAATGCCAGCGTCAGTGTGACAGAGATAGGAGAAGTGTGAAGGGCCTGACAGGGGTGGGTGAAGGTCAATTTTGAAGTCAAGTTCCGAAGTAGTGGACACAGACACACATGATGGCCCATATTTGGAGGATGATGTGAGACTTCAAAATTATTGTCAAGGGAAAACAGGTCATGGGTGTCCGAACTGGTCCTCGATGGTTGGAGTGGGTGTAGCTTTTCATTTCAGTTGAAGACGAGAGGATATATTTATAGAACTCTGGTTTCTTTAAAAGTATATTCATATGATTAAACACTGCAGCCTATAGCCAGAACCTAATGACATTAAGTAACAAAACCGATGAACACAGTTAGACCTACCTAAATATTGTAACCACTAAATTAACATCTATTATGGAGTAGTTGAATTTTATTTTTATTTTTGAAGAATATTGTCAAAAGTATTACACGTACAATGTAACAGGACAGTGTCTGTCTAAGGCAGGGGTACAGAACCTATGCCTCGGGAGCCATATGTGGCTCTTGATGGGTGTATATGGCTCTTGACCTAACTAAAATCATATTTTTTCTTCCTTAGACTCTTCTGCATGTATTCTCTCATTGATACTCATTGATTAGCTACAGTGAAATAATGTTTTCAAAAGAATTCAGACTTTTTTTTACTTTCAAAGTGGTGAAATGAATAATAAATGCTCACATTTTCATGTATTTTTACTTTAAATTCGGAGTATGGCTCTCAAGGAATAATGTTTGAAATTATGAATTGTTTATAGCTCTCTTTGTCAAAAATGTTCTCGACCCCTGGTTTAAGGTCTATTTTGTGCTCCAATTTAATTGGCAGATCTCCATTTTGGAGGTGTGGCTTATTATTCAAGTGGTTGAAAAACAATGTCTGTTCTAAGACTTCAAAATGAGTGAGATCTTCAGATGTTAAGAGCTGGTTCACACCAACCTGACCTATGCTCTAGTTCCTAAACAATCACGTTAGAGAGTGGATGGCCTGAAAATCCAACCAACTCAATTACGATAGAAGAGGTCTTTACTCAATGACGTCCTTATGGTGGTTGTCACTTTCTTTGGTGCAAAACTAGACTTTTGTAGATCGAGCAAAGGTCTACGTTTTCAATGCTGACCCAACATTTTTCCCCTTTGTTTAACTGAAACTTGCATCAGAACATTTTTCTGTCCAAGACAATATACAGATCATCATAATCAGAATTTGTTTAACTGGAGATCACTCACTAAGAATCTTTTGTTTAGAAAGATGATGATGTTGCTCATCTGTTCTCCATCTTTAAACGTTGTGATGAATCCAGTCTTACAAACCTTTCTCTCGTCAGTGTTGGTCTGAACCAGAGTTTATTGCCAAACTGAGAGTACTACAATCTGCTTATTCAAATTAAAGTTCTAATTAAACAAAAATGAGCCACAATATAGTAAATGCTTTTCAACAAGAAATGCAGTACATACCCGAACTTGAAAATGTTCTTATTTTTTTTTATTTGATTCAAAATAAAAGCTGAAAAAAATTGGCATTTAAAGATCTCCATGAAAATATAATTGTGGTTTTTGTTTGTTTTTTTACTTGTTTTTGAAACCTAATTTAGAAAGTAGCCTGGTTATTCCTTAGTATCTCAGTTTCACACACACAACTACACGCACTAATTACTCCTTGACTCTATGCTCTCTGCCTGTATTTGTGAAACAAAAGACGGCCTTGTCTGACCAAGTCCAACACTTGTACAAGAGGATTAGAACATTTTTCTCATTTTTTAACAGCTAACATCTTGCAAAAGTTCCCTAATCTCTTTGCAGTTTATGAGAGAAGAGATTTGCCTTCACCCACGACAAAAGCCACCCCGTAACACCCACCCTGCTCGGCAGCAACTCATGGTGCTTAACCCAAACCATTTTAATTAAGTTAAGTTAGGTTCGTGTGGATATGTATTCAAGGCTGATACAGCTTGGAGAGACAGGTAATGAAAGAATCAGGATCAATAAAACTTCATTAGTACTTAGGCCAAATCAACAATAATAAATGGTGTGCTATATTTTTTCCATCACAGCAGCTAAGTTAGTTGAGTATGAAGATACCACAATTGACAGGCCAAAATTGAAACAAATACTCTAACTTAGTCTAACTAACAGAGATTATGACACAAAAGGGACTGATTTATGCAAAAATATTGCAGTTTTTTTATGGTAATCATTATCATGAGCCTTGAATCTTGAACAATATCATATTATAAGTTATCCAAAGGTTCAAATCCCTATCTAATAATAGATAATTTTAACAAAATCTTAGGACAGAGTGTGTATACAATGCGATTCATTCTAAAGTGCAATAAACCCAAACACAGAAGGCAAATGCAAATTAGTAGAAGCAAACAAGAAGCCAGCTCGGTGTAACAAAACAAGAAGGCACTGCATTGCGACTACAAATTCTCACAGTCAAAGGAACGACGCCTACCACGGTTATATCAAGTGAAAGTGAAAGCAAGTTGGTGATTCGAAAAAAAAAGACTCAGAAAGAAGGAGAAAGTGATGTGGGTATCAAAACTTGTCCGTTTAGATGAATGTTCATGACAAAAAAAGCAAAGATTGGCTCATTTTTACGTCTCTTTTAATTGCAGTGGCAGCTTTTCTGCACTAACCATACCTAAATCTCTCCAACTTCCATATTTAACAATATATCTACCACCTTTATTATACACCCATCACAATAAAACATGTTTTATCTTAAGCATAATAATGTTCCCTAAAAGGTTCCCTCACTTTGGCACAATCGCAACAGACATTCTCTTCCTCTTGCTTCATGTTTTTGGATGGCGAAGCTTGTATTTTCAACATGTATGGGTTCCAAAGAGAGTGTTTGGGCTATTTTAAGTACAAAAAAATGTTGTCAAACATCCTTAGTTGGTCATACAGGTCTAAAGATCAAGAGAGCCAAGACTGAAAGAATGGCTTCTTCCAACCTCTCTCATTTTATCCGTGTTTCAAGTTCCATACATCTGCATGTGTTTGTGCACCTTAGACTGTCTCAGTGGGACACTTAATTATTCAGAGTAGGAGGAGGTATTTTCTCCATCAGCAGCTCTGATTACAACCATAATTAAAAGCTTTGTTAATTGGTGTTGAGGCCAACAGCAGCCAAGTTCATTAAGGACCCCTATACAAGTCTCCATCTGCATTCCACTTAGAGGTAAATGAACCAGCATTATTAATTGGCTATACCCAGGGGACAAGTCAAATGTGAAGGAGAGAGACTGAGAAGGGGGGACTATAGTCAAGGGCTTGTTTTGCATTGATCCACAAACATTGATCCCTGTGGTCAGTGTTTAAAGGCAAAAGTTGCATAGATTGGGGCAAAGATGAGGTGGGAAGTTCATTCCTTAAGTCTATTAAAAGTTACTTTACTGACCTTTCATTGGCAATATATATATATATATATATATATATATATATATATATATATATATATATATATATATATATATATATATATATATATATATATATATATATATATATATATATATATATATATATATATATATATATATATATATATATATATATATATATATATATATATATATATATATATATATATATATATATATATATATATATATATATATATATATA
Source organism: Stigmatopora nigra (assembly GCF_051989575.1). NCBI lineage: Eukaryota > Metazoa > Chordata > Actinopteri > Syngnathiformes > Syngnathidae > Stigmatopora > Stigmatopora nigra. Next base: position 6,442,680 of record NC_135508.1, on the reverse strand, counting down.
TATATATATATATATATATATATATATATATATATATATATATATATATATATATATATATATATATATATATATATATATATATATATATATATATATATATATATATATCACATTAATACGTTTCACTCTAAATTCACAAAGTACAGAAATGTAAGCAAAGGAATTACATACATAACTTCTGTTTTTTTGTAAATCATACATGAGTTCTGGAAACTTGGTCTTATAGCTGAGTTGCAGGCAACAAAATCTATAGTTGAACTAAGGTTATTTGACACTTACCAGTGGAGTATGTGTTGTATATGCAAAAGACATTTTATGAAAACCTATGAATTCTAGACATTGTGCAATGGCATTTTGTTATGTACAAGAATTAGTAATGACATGGGAGTGCTGTCTTTTGGTATTACATATATAAATGTTGTAGCCTTGCATTCAATGACCCTATATGTATGTGTCATGAACAAAGTGAGATATTGTATATGATTACATGGAGTGATTTTTACATACAGACACTCACCTGCACTGACACTGGTTGCTCATTCTGGTTTGCCAAAATATTCACAAGCAGGTGGCAGATGCTACATGTACGGTTCGGCGCCCTTTAATGACTCTTATTATGTGATTCCTTCAGTCTCATTCAGGATTAAAAACAAACCAGGCAACCCAAGATGGGTTTGTAAAAATTCTCCCAAAAATCATGCAAGTCATATTGGTAAAAAACTGTAAATTATGGCAATTACAAAACTGGTCTTCCTATGTAACCTAATATTGATGGTTTGCTTTGCTTATAATGATTCCAAATGATCTTAATGACAAAATAATTATCTATTTAATTTTTACTCGACTTCCAAGGAATGATACATAATGAATCCTGTTAAAATACAACAATGTGTCAAACCCATAAAAGCATGTTTGAAGAAGCCGAGCATATGCCACATTTATATTAACCTCTAATGGCTTAATTTCTCACTCAAATGCCAAGATAACGACAGTCCCATTAACACAGTCTCCCCCTAATCACCAATCAAGAATCGAGAAGCAATTTATTCTCTCAGTTTGTGACAGTGAAAACATGCACTGCTGTTGATCTTTGCTCACATCATACTAATCCCGGTATGTGTGTGTCTATGTGTATGCGGTGTCCATACATGTGTGTGTGTTCATGTGTCACAGTGCACGTTAGCCTCAGGTTCTAAAAGGCATGCTGCTTTCTGACAGGCCAGCGGTGTACCAGCTGGAATCGGTGACACCTGGAAAGCTTTAACACATCAATGCCAATATTCAGTGAGGGCAACATTAAAACTCCCACATCTCCGACTCACCATGTCAGTTTCCTGCCCTACAAACTCTTGGGGAACAATGACTTTTTCATGGCTATACTGTGAAGGTGATACTTGGACACAGCATCATCCCTATAAGAAATCTGAGAGAGTTCCGTGATAAAAATGTTTGGTTAACAAGGTGCATGTAAAGGTTAAATGTACATTAAATAGCAGGCTCTTATCCTACTTCTTTTGTCAGTAAATAGTCTAGACTGTTCTCCCTATGGACCTGAGCTTTTCAGATGTTGACACAATGAATCACTTGGAATAACATGGTTATTTTTGCGTCTTCTCAAATGGCTTTTTATATTCAGCAATCCCATAGACAATGACACTTTTTTGCTCCCCCATATGGGGGGAAGGGGGGTTGTAAATGTTCAGACTGCAGGCAGATCTGATTCCTATTGGATTCAACCTCAAATCTCATTTTTAAAGCTGACTGTTCACACTATTTTTAGCAAGTATTCTAATTGTATCTGCGTCTGTTTAGACTCGGGCACATTCTTGACCCATCTGAGATGTTTTTGTGCCAAGGAAGGCGTAGAATGATGTCACGAAAAGGCAAAACCTATCAAAGCAATTCAGACTGAGAAATATCTTGGCTTTATGGTCTCATAGAAAAAAAATCAGTTTTCTGTGTTTTGTGAGTATACAGCAAAAACAGATATTTGAAAGTCACACACAAAATGTTATTTTCTGAGGACATTTTGATACAAGGTGAACTTTTCAGAGTTTGTGATTTAAGAATAGATATATCTCTCCATGTTTAATAGCCCATTTTTGAGATGAATTACCACAAATATATCAACATTCTTTTTACTAATTGTAATCCATAACATGGCAAAACTGAGAAAGCATAATTTCTTTTAATTTTTTAATATTTTTGGTAAATCGAACTAAACCCAGAGACCTTCCTTCTGTACTGAGCAAACACAAGGCAGCATTCCTCTGTCTGCCATTTTAACTGCAGTCACATTGACGGGAGGGCATTAAAGCATTAGGGGCTAATGTTTTTAAAAGTGTACGGTATCTTGGAGGGTTTTGGGAGGTGGGCGCCGTTTGTGTGTGTGTATGTGTAATGGTGGATGAGATGGCTCCGCACATGGCAACCATTACACACACAGGCTCTGTAATCGCTGCCGACCTGCCTCCTCGCCTGCAGCGATCCCACCTCTGACTGTGTGTGTGTGTATGCGTTCTAGGGGTGTGTGTGTGTGTGCATGTGTGTATGTTTTTCAGGGGGCATCCCAGGTTCAGGAGGGCAGAATGTTCACATACATGCATATTTTCAGCACATTAACACACAGACACATTTGAACACGCTTTGGACACTTCAAACAACGTCTTAAGTATTTATATTGGCCAAAGTGTTGTCTGTTTGTCAGTTGTTTATCCAAATGACAGTGAAATTAATTAATGCCTTGCCGGGATGAGAAAGAACTTTAGGTTTCCATCAGAGAAAACTCAGTCATATTATTTATCTTAGTTTGGCCATGAATCTTTAGCTTATTTTAGTTTTGTGACTATTTCGCATGGAATTGTGAAACTTATTTCTTATATAAACTCACATTTGAGTGTGGAAATAGCTGAGTTTTAGCCGCTGCAATTAATCGATCCTCCTGAGATGAGTTTACATGGGTTTTCTGTATGTTTTCCCCCAAAAACATTCAGGGTAGGGCTGGTTTAACACTCTAAATTTCCCTTAGGTATGAATGTGAGCGTGGTTGGTTGTCTGTCTTCATGTGCCCTGCAAATGGTGGTCCTCGGACGTTTGGTCGCCATTCTTTTGGTCGCCGGTCAAATGTTGACAGGGAGTTTACTCTTGAAACCACCTCTCAAAATTATATTCATGAAAGAGAGTTTAATATCTAAGAGAGAGAGTTTAATATCTAAAAGAGAGAGTTTAATATTTAAGTACTGTATAATATCTAAGTACATTTGACCGGCGACCAAAAGGGACCAAAAGACCGGCGACCAACCGTCCGGTCACACAAAAGGAAGTCCGGTCACGCAAATGGTTGGCCACCAATTCAGGGTATCCCTACCTGGTGCCCAAAGTCTGCTGAAAGTACCTCCAGAAAAAAAACTCCCCTCCCTCCCTTGTGACACTTGTGAGGATAAGCAATTCCTAATATAAATGAATGTTTACGCCATAAAGTTGTGTGTTTTGTCCAAATACATGCCGGAAGAATTTGGTGATGATGAGTCATGAGTAATGCATGACAGCTATTCGTTTCTATGAGGGTGAATACACAAATATACAGTACATCAGGTAAGCTTTTGTGTGTATGATTTGGATTGTGGGGTAGGTGGGGGGTTTAGGGATAACTCTGTGGTGAGACCACACAAGAGCTTTCAACTGCGTAAATACCACATCAAAAAATAGACTCTCCAGCCCTGGGTACAGTTTACCCGCCTTCCTCCTGTGTAACTTTCTAAAGGTGCTGGCCATTGGAAAAAAAATGCTGATATTACTAAAAGAACTATAGTATATATGAAGGGGAACAAGGTTCCACAAAGTCTCAAAGCATAAAAGACCCGCATACTCAGCAGTGCCTTTTTCCTGTCACAGCTTCCGTTTTGCATGAGCACGTGTGGCTTTACTGCTGATGTTCGTGTGAGAACATAATTTAGCTTTATGTGTTTTATTTGTTTTCAGAAACCCCCCCAAAAAAGTAGACCCACAATAACAAACTATTATCCTTCCCCACTTTCTAATTCACCTCAGATCAGGATAAAAAAAAGATGTCTACAGCTTGAACAAGCCTAATTAAGTTTGGCTAACTTAGCTCAGAGACTTCCATTTCACGCGTGTGCTTCTACACACACACACATACACACACAAGCACAATCACTCCGTTTGGCTCGCTCCCTTCTCTATTAACACCTGCTTCTTTTCCAATTAGCCCCCCCTCCCCTCCAAATAGAGACAAATGGGCCAGTGGGGTCTGATTAATTCACTTCTGTCAAGGACTCTGAACAATGCCATCACAGCAATCACACAGGCGTGGACATGTGCACGAGTGCATGTACAAACACACACACTGATATAGACTGTTTCTAACCACATGGCTTTGCATCGCAGTACGGTCTCGAACAGCACTCACGTAAGGATAGACTTTCACCATGTCTGAACAGATATAATTTGGATCTAAATTCTGGATTCTGTGTAAACAGCCCATCTTGGTGCAACAATACAGAGATGGTCATGATAATGGGTGGATTGTTTGATTGTTAATATTGCTTTCAACTGGTTAAAAATTGGTAAATTGATTGATGAAGGAGAGTACACTGAGCACACAACTTGGCTGTAATCAGATTAAGTGATTTGGGTAGCTCTCACATGAAGTATGAATACGCGTAGTTGAGTTTTCACACCAAAGCCTAAGCTAGTACTGCCCTCATTAAGCATTGTTGTAAGAATCCTGCTCGTCTAAGAGTCGGAAAGTTCAAGACAACCAGAAAATACAATCATTCACGTATAGAAAGGGTCTTGTTCAAACTTGTCTAAAAAAAATACAAGTTTTCAACCACTGTTGTAACTTTCTTAACAATGAAATGAAAATCAATTGTCCAAAATCAACCCCCAAATGATATTGAATCACTGTGAAATAGATGCTCAATGTATCCCTGTAATAACATATCAAAACATAAAAATAAACAGGAATGTATGTATCCAATACTCTCATTTTCATCCTTAAAGCACTCCTCTTCTGTGGAGAAAATTCCATTTGTGTTTGCCTGAGTGGATTTTGTACATGTTTCATCAAGTTGTGTGTCTCTATAAATGTGGACACAAGGTGCGTGGATCCCATCATTAGTCTTTTTCTGCTGTCTTCCACTGTTTGTTTTGAGCAGAGAATGTGTTTGCATGGTGCATGTGACTAGTATGCAATATAGCAACTTTAAAACCCAACCTATTTCATGAAAACAGAGAGCAAGAGCAAGCGAGAGCGAGAAAAAAAGAGAGAGATAGAGTAAAAGAGAGAGAGAGAAACACAAAGGCAGGCCATGGGATGTTTATAACTTCAGCTGTGACTATTCGACAAATTGAACGTAGTTCAGAGGAAAATTTGACAGTCTCACCTTTGACCAATGAATTATGATCTTTTTCTGAAGATTACCGCTGTTTACTTAGTGGGTGGAGCTGTGCATTTGCTTTAACAGGTAGTATTGTCCATAGCATTCTTAGAAAAGGCAGTTGGCGTTATAGTAAAAATGGTGGGAATTACATATATTGACATATTTGGGGTCAAGTCTGGAGCTGTATGTTTTCATCGTAATTTTAGGATTTCTATGCCAGATAATTCAGTCATTTTAAATTGCCACCCGTCTTGAAAATGGCTTATTCCCGCACACTGACCAAGTCAAACAGAATGCTAACATGGCGCCAAATGTGCGTACAATAACATAGCCAAACATTAGTCCCAGAGCAAATAAATAGCTGCTGCTTCAGTTCATAAACTCTGGGTTCAGAGGTCGAGCTATGTCAAGTAGAGAGCTGAATGAGAGGCCATGGGATAAAGAGAAGACAGAATAAGGGATTTAGTCAAGGAGGTGTTGGTGGGGGTTTGGTCTTATAGAATACTCGCCATCTCCCTTTCTGGAGTCCACCCGTCGAGTCTCAAATGCCACTATAGTGTAGGCCCTATTGTGCATCCATCCCGAGAGCTTGTCTTCAATTAGCCTGATAAGAGGAGCGTATTGGGGGAAGGAGTCGGTGCAATAATTGCTTTGATGCTATTGGGCTCTCGGGGGCTTTTGTGCATTTTGCCCCCTGCGTTGGTGCTGGGGCAAATGGCATGTCTGGAAGTAGACATGTTTTAGTTTTATTGTCAGAAGATGTGTTTGATCAAAATATAAAACATGGGGTAAGACATGAAACTGAAGTCTAGTTTTTAAGTATGAGATTCATCAGTGAGGTATCTTGGAGAAACCGAAAGGGTGCTAGTTTGAATATAAAAGGAGGGGATGTAGGCAGTTAAACTGAAACCAAATAAGTGTTGAAATTATTTTTCATGGAATAGAGGGATGCAAAAGGTTATAAATGGTGTATTTCAGCAGGTATTTAATGTTGCCGTCTTACTCAAGAGAAGCTTGGAAGCATAATAAAAATGGTTTGTAAGATCAACAGATGAAACATTGCTCTGTCCACAGGAGTAAATCTCTAGGTCACATGACAATTCAGGGACCAGGTGACTGATCCACCCCACTATGTCTATATTTTTAAAATGGGCTATCAATCAATGCAAATTAAATGTGTCCGCAAAATAGTTGAAGTACAATAGTATCCTCAGCAGGTCAAATAAATTAGCAGAAGGTAAACATTAATAAATGAGCATGTCTCATCACACCATACACAACACAGCCCCACAGTTTTTTGTTGTTGTAAATAGCTCCTTATAGCTGACATCTAATTAGCATTGACTTATTTTTTATTGTATATAAATTCTATAGGTTGGTGTTCAACACCCACACAAGAAAAAAACTCATTAGTGCAATTATGAAGAGTTGACTTTGTTTTTCTACAGGACAGAATGACAATAAGTTCGTTCAAGAAACATTTTAGCTGGTTTTGATAGATGTGTTTACCTGTTGCTCCAAAAAAACCAAAAAAACAAACTGTCATCACAATTCACCAGCATGGCTTGTCAGTATCTAGTCAGTATTTTATCAGTATGAGGCCCTCACTGACAAGGCCACAGGCTGTCACAGGTGTCAACTATCACATGAACATTGATCACTGGGCCTCTCCACAAACCTAAAATAGCCCTATTTAGAAATACTTTCTATTAAAACAGGAATAACACCACATTAGTGAGAATAACCTTGCTTAAAAAATAAAAAAATACAATAAATCAACTGCCCGGTGTCAACCAACTCTTGACACTTGCAAGTCCAGCACAAAAACACAAATAAGCCTATGGGTAGCCATAGTGATTTTTCTTTTTTTTAAATTAAAAACTATATTCTGCGGTGTGACAATGCAAAGCAATTAGTGAAGCAGTTGACTAATAGAGGTATGGAATGTGCTAAGCCAGAGATCGGGGATCGGAAGTGTTTGAATGTGTGTAAGCATTGTGTCTGTGTGTGTTTGTGTTTCTGGTGTTAGTGTGTGTTTGTGTGTGTTAGATGTCAGCGCATTCTACGAGGGATCTGCAAGCATTATGTGTGTTCTGCATAATCACTGTCATATGGAATGGATTGAGGTGATCATTGCCACGCAATAGGCTGTACCACAACACATTGGTCCCCAACTAAATCCCTTTGTGTGAGTCTGCATGTACACGTGTGTGTGTGTGTGTTCCTGCCATTGATAGCCTTGATCAAAATACATAGTTCTTTAAATTACAGAATAAGAATATAATACACAGTTTGTGTTCAATGTGGTCCTCTTTGTTGTTGTGGAGAAAAATCTTCCACAATTACTTTGCGGGCAATAGTCTACCATAACACAATAATTAAATTTCAGGCTCTAAGATGTAAGACTAGAAGGTGGTTCAGGCAAGTATGTTCAGCTCATCTTTTGGGAGAATATATTTGGTATCCAAACTTTTAAGGAAAACAGGTCAAGTGCAGGAAGCATGTAGCACGAGCATAGGCCCATCTGTTAATGCTTATCGTCAGAAATACAGCCCTCTAACCACACATTTAGCGGCTGGGGAGGTACACACGACAGAGCCAGGAGTGAGGCCATGAGAAGTGAGACAGATGACAGAGGAAAGGACATAGTCAGGGAGTGGGCAGCACTGAGGTCTGCACATATCATAAAAGCTCTACCGCCATAAAAATCTAACATAATATGAAGAAGTGGTCTTTTTTCATGGGAATTACTGTGTTGTTGAGATTGAAGCAGCCTGAGAAAAATAACATCCACTATGGTCAATTCAGAGTGATTTTTATCATTTTCACCATTACACCTGTTTTCTTAAAAATATGAAATAACTGGATTTGAAAAACATAGAGAAAATAGAATCATAATAATTTTGAAAATGACTTGCACAGTTGTACTATTAGGTTTAGCGGTGCTTGGACGTTTGGTCGCCGGTCTTTTGGTCCTGATTGGACCCTTTTGGTCGCCAGTCAAATGGTGACAGAGAGTTTACTGTTGAAACCTGCTTTCAAAATCATATTCAGGAGAGAGAGTTTAATATCTGAGAGAAAGAGTTTAATATCTAAGTACTGTTTAATATCTAAGTACTGTTTAATATCTAAGTATCTTTGACCGGCGACCAAAAGGGACTAAAAAAAACGGCGACCAAAAAAACGGTTGACCAAAAGGCCGGCGACCAAAAGACCGGCGACCAAAAGGCAGACGACCAAAAGACCCGCGACCACAAGACCGGCGACCACAAGACCGGCGACCACAAGACCGGCGACCACAAGACCGGCGACCAAAAGACCGGCGACCAAAAGACCGGCGACCAAAAGACCGGCGACCAAAAGACCGGCGACCAAAAGACCGGCGACCAAAAGACCGGCGACCAAAAGACCGGCGACCAAAAGACCGGCGACCAAAAGACCGGCGACCAAAAGGCCGGCGACCAAAAGACCAGCGACCAAACGTCCGGTCACGAGGTTTGGCTGCATTGAGAATTTGTGCTTCTCCAGATACAGCACATACATAAGAACAAACCAGGAAGATAATGCCTATCAGCATTGCTCTTTTTAAACAAGAGCACCAAGCCGGGTGGATGTGTCCCCAAAACAGTGGCAAACACCCCTGACCAAGAATACCCAAACATTGCTCTCGAGGTCATTTATCCCAAAAGCACAGCAAGTTGGCATCCAAGTCTTCCATCACCTTGGACAAATGTGCTTCCTCCCTTCAAAGCACTGTCACCCCCTCTCACACTTGTTACCCTGCCAGCAGTCAACCCAAGTCCAGCCACAGAACAGCCCATTCTTCAGGATGTCCTCTTTTGCTGACCTCTGTTGTTCTCTTCCCTTTTTGCCACCACAGCCGACCATCCCACCCCCTTTTTCCCAAAGCCCGTTTCACACTAATTAATTTAATCCTGTAAGCAGGTGTAAGCTCTGTCATTAACTGGAGCCAAGTCACAGTAAATGGATGTGAAGTGAAGAAGGGCACATTGTGAAAGCGAGGAAAGAGTGGGCATAAACAACAAATGGGGAAATTGGTATCAAAGCAGAAAATCCTGTTTTTTTTCCAGCAAAAGAATGAGTAATGAAGGGGCCACTTGCTTCTTTACTTACTGTATTCCAGAGTTAGGTTAAGGGGAATTGAGCAAATGCTACATTAAGATATCTTTGCTTTCAAATTTATAGTTTGCTTACTGTTCTGTCTCTTTATGATACTCTGCCTGGATGGAGATCATGCCAAAGGCTGTAGACTGAAAGGGAAAGGAAGAAAGACATAAAAAATGGGCTTGGGATAAAGAAGCTAAAGCCTGGTTCCAACCACCCTTTTCCCATCTGTGTCTTTTTCTTTCTTGTGGGAGCCGGGATGTTTGAATTGGATCAGTACGGAGGGTGTGTGTTGTATAGTGGTGCATCTTAGCAACTGGTGATGCCCCTAGTCTGGAGCTGGGAGATGATGCTTGAGTAAACGGGAGCGATGGTAAAGAGGCAAAAGAAAAGAGGGTTTGGATTTATGCCGTGGTATCCAGACTGCATGCCAGGGGTTCCCAAGTTTCTTCCGCTGGAGCTTCTGTTTATCCTCCAACTGGGCATGCATGTGACTTAAAACTAAGGAGAAAGCAGATCAAGAAGGCCATTATTCTTCTCCACTGGCTTCAACTCCTATCCCGTAACCCTCTCCCCTAGAAGCAGTCACTCCAAGTCTCTCTTGTGTCACCTCTATCAACAATTCCATCTTCCTGCCAGTGCACATCTTCTGGCAAAACAGAAAGCACAATTCAGACACTCACTTTCTCCAATTCTTGCTTTCTTTTCCTTAATTCCTTTTTAACTCAGTGAGCGGGTGTCAGGGATACAACCCAGTGCATTCCTGCTTGGCTTGTAGCGCAACAAGCTATTGAGTAGACGATAAGCCTCTCTTTTAAGACGGGTTGAGAAGAATTGAATTCAGGCCTTGAGTGACAGGAGGAGGAAGAAGATTTATCCCCTTCGATGGACAATGCCAGCTATTTGTGGACTTTAATCTCCAAGGGACAATTGGCCCAGTTTTCTGCTTACCACCAACGCTACTACCGCTACTGCTTCCATCCAAGTGCACTTTTCCCACGAGTCGTTGATTAGTACTTTAGATTGATTGGATATTATCTTTATATTGTTGATTTTGATTTAAATGAGATGTCATCATTTACTTTCATTCCATAAAGGATGAAAATGTTAATCTAATGGCTTTACAACACAATGAGAAGAGTAAAAGGATTCCAGGAGAGGTGAATGCCAAGTTCATTGATTTGCCAGAGATAGAGACTAAGCTGTCTGGTTTGAAGAAAAACACAAGAGTGTTAAGTTATGAAAGCATTATCCTAAAAAAATGATATATCGGGGAATATGACTTTTATTTACTTACCTCACATTTATCCACATATTCCAAAAAAGTGTGACCGGACGTTTGGTCGCCGGTCTTTTGGTCGCCGGTCTTTTGGTCGCCGGTCTTTTGGTCGCCGGTCTTTTGGTCGCCGGTCTTTTGGTCGCCGGTCTTTTGGTCGCCGGTCTTTTGGTCGCCGGTCTTTTGGTCGCCGGTCTTTTGGTCGCCGGTCTTTTGGTCGCCGGTCTTTTGGTCGCCGGTCTTTTGGTCGCCGGTCTTTTGGTCGCCGGTCTTTTGGTCGCCGGTCTTTTGGTCGCCGGTCTTTTGGTCGCCGGTCTTTTGGTCGCCGGTCGTTTGGTCGCCGGTCTTTTGGTCGCCAGTCAAATGTACTTAGATATTAAACAGTACTTAGATGTCAAACAGTACTTAGATAATAAACTCTCTCTCTTAGATATTAAACTCTCTCTCTCTTAGTTATTTAAGTCTCTCTTAGATATTAAACTCTCTCTCATGAATATAATTTTGAGAGCTAGTTTCAACAGTAAACTTCGTCAACATTTAACCGTTGACCAAAAGACCAGCGACCAAACGTCCGAGCACCCAAAAAAGAAACTTCCTTTTGAACGAAAAGCATCAAATGCTGGGGCCAGCATCAGATAGTGTAAGGCAGCCCACAAACATGAGAAGTTATACATATAGAAAACTATTTAAAAAAAAAAAAACTAAACTCCCCCATACTTAATATGTATTTCTATGACCTAAATGACAACAGACCCTATTCTGATTCAGTTCTGCAAACAACAAACCGAATTAAAAAAAAAAACACCAGACACCAACTGGATTAACTTTTAAATTACGGATTGCCAAATTCTATTGAACCCAGCGGTCTACAACTACTTTTTTTTTTTGCTGTATGTTTAGAGCAGAGAATATTTCCATGTCCAAACCACACAGTGGGGCGCTCCTAACTCAGTGGTACAATCTGAAAAAATAAATACTGCCATAATTACAGAAGAGAGAGACATTGGCCATGTCTGACATGACAAACCCCAGATGAATATCTCAGTCTGACAGTGTGCATGTGTTTGTGTGCTTTTCAGAAACATAACCTGCATTCCACGTCATCTTGAGCTCCATTCTGTTCTTAGTGATGGATCATGATGAGGCAAATGAGAACAATTTAAAACGTGGATGTATTGGTAAAAACTGATGACCAAGATGAAGGAAGAGGTACGGATTGAGGAGGGGAAAAAAAAGAACAAACGCAGTGTGTATTTCTGGATATAATTTAGGGAGGAAAACTATTTCCTGCATCTGTCATGAGAGTATGAAGGATTCACTGGCTGTTATGTACCCATACACACATTTGTGTTATTGAAAATGTTGTCCAATTTTTACTTATGTTATGGGCAGCCAACTCAAAATTACATAAATTGCAACGGACAGAAAAAGACTGACAAAAATGTCTACTAAAAGCATTCGTTTGTTGAGGCGACCATTACTTGACCATTAAATTTAGCACTACTTCACCATATACAATCAGTACAACAGTTGAGCCATACCTGTATGCCAATACAAGCTTTCTATTGGATGACATTACCATGATTTCCAACCTTCACACATGTACAGAAGAGAAGCAATGACCTAAGATTTCAATCATCTAGATCAGGGGTAGGGAATGTACAGCTCGAGAGCCATATGTGGCTCTTTCCATGGGTAAATATGGCTCTTCACTAATCTGTGAGGTAAAATATGGAAATCAATAGTTTCATAAATCATAATTTAGTTTTTCAGTACTCTTCTCATTAATATGGATTGATTAGCAACAGCATAATAATGTTGTCAAAAGAAATCAGAGACTTATTGTGATTAAAAAGTGGTGAAATGACAAAAAAACAAAAAAAAATAAAAATTGCACATTTTCATATATTTTTACTTTTAAATTCTGAGAATGCCTCTTTAAAAAAACATTAGAAAATAAGATTTTTTTATGTCTCTCTCTTTCAAAAAGGTTACCGACCCCTGATCTAGATGAATTGGCTTATTTGTGGCCATGCCACAAACCATAACATAACTCACTATAATAAAACCCAGCAATACTTAAGTGTAGTCTTTGTCCCTCTGCATAACTCTTCTGGTCATCTTCCCCTCTGAAGACCACCCCCCCCCCCCCCCCCCCTTCATTCTTCCTTCCCATCTTCTGAAATAGTCTTCAAAACGAGCACAGGCCCATCCCTTTTCCCAGCTATGAAAACAGGCCCTGGTGGCCGAAGATGCTGAGAGAATGTGGTTATTATTGCAGACACACATTCAGAGGCCCTTTTTTTCTTGGTTCTGTATACGATGCCCCAAAGTAAGCTTGGACCAGGAATAATTCCACGGTTTTCTTCTTCTCATCATCATCATCATCATTCCTCAGCAGGCCCATGACTCAACCCTGGTGACATTATTTGTTCCAGAGAAAACATTTTTTTTTGTCTGTCAAGTCTCCCGTTTCGGACTCTCACTTTGTTATTCTTACTTTTCTTATCATCGTGTCTCTGCCTCTTTTGGTCCGGTTGCAAATGGCCTCTCAAATCTTTTTCGTCTTCCCTATTTTGTACTACTTTCTATTCAACAAGGCAATCCCTACAGATTTACTTTAAACACTAAACTACACACTTACTTCCATGAGTAAGATCTTTTTAAGAAGCAGACCCAAGTAATTTAAACAACATGGTTCTAATTTGCTCTGACATGTTTCATTTCTGACCTCACTTGAGATAACCATCGTGCACATTGCTATTCCATTTCAGTGTTCATGTCTCTTTTTGGACTCTCTCATTCGAAGACAGTCTTTAGATGAGCCCAGCCTATATACGGAAGATGCATGCTAACACTTTGTGGGCGATCAAAACTGACCAAAATGTTTGCATTAGCCTTGTGGGATATGGATATAAACATTTTTTTTCGGGAAACCAAAATACCCTGGGAGGGACCATGACATACTTTTTAGGGTGTTATCTATATTTACTATGAATTTTAACCTTCATAAAGATACTTTTTTCCAATATCAAAAGGAATTAACTTATATTTGTGCTAAGGTGAACAATGAAAAGTGACATTTAAGAAATATAAATAAAGGATGGTTAGGGAGGAAATGAATCCACAGTTCAATTCATATGTTGGTAAGTAAGGAAAAAAAATAAAAAAAACACTTGACGAGCGCAGCACGCTCAGCCGCCAACCCCACAAGCCACAAATATGAGCGTGTTCCCTGAGAAGCTGGCCATGTGAAAACAAAAGTGGCTGGCAGTGGGCACCCGAGGGAGGCCCAGGAAGAAAACGGGAAGAAGAATGGAACTGCAGAGTATTGATTTGGGTCAGAGGTCAACACAGAGTGAGTTAAGGCCCTATTTTGCTTTCTTTGCTTATCTAAAACACAGTTACCGTATTTTCACGACTTTAAGGCGCACCACATTATAAGGCACACCCTCAATGAATGACATTTTTCCATATATAAGGCGCACTGTATTGTAAGGCGCACTGTATTATAAGGCGCACTGGATTATAAGGCGCACTGGATTATAAGGCGCACTGTCTATTTTGGAGAAAATTTATGACTTTTAAGTGCGCCTTATAGACGTGAAAATACGGTAATTGCTATTGACTTCCAGGTATGAAGCACTCACTACACAGGCACCTCTAGAGCCAGCCATTGTTGATGTTTTGGATTTTTTTGTATACAATCTTGCAGTGGGGGAGGCGCTATATGATGAAAGATGTTGTAAACTAAGATGGCATCTGCATATTTAACAGTATTGTTTCAGTTCAGGCGTTTTTGTTTTTTTAATATCCGACAGTGGTGGTTTTTCGTTTTTGGTTTTCTGTTTTTTCCATATCTAAAGCACACTGGATTATAAGGCGCTCTGTCTATTTCGGAGAACATTTAAGACTTTTAAGTGCGCCTCATAGTCGTGAAAATACGGTACATATAATAACATTAGGGCCTTGATCATGAAATTTGCCATATTTTTTTGACTAAAATAACATTAGTGGTACAGTGGTACATGTTTCTACCTTTCATGCAATTGACATGGGTTTGACTCTTAGCCAGTGCCTTAACACTGCCACTTGAGCTCACTAATGCTTCTCCCAAATGGAAGGGTTGCGTCACAAGTGTATCTAGTGCAAATACAAATGTGGCTAACAACTAATGTGAATAACGTTCTGTGGTGAAAACCTTATGGAAAGAGCCAAAAAAGTCAACTACATAGTCTATCAAATTGATTTGTGGTGTAAAAATATTGCAAAAAAATAAATGCTACCATGAGTGTGGATAAGTCTTCATTTCCCTATGCTACTGCAATTTGTCAACAGGGGGAAAAAAACAAGTGATATACTTAGTAATGCAGGGTAGAAGGACCAATCAGGCATTTTCATTTTGCATTATTTTTACAGAAAAGAGCCTCGTGTTTCTGTCACGAAAACAGCCGTTCATGATTACGATGAGTGAACACTGTAAACATAAAAAAAAAAACTTGCATGGTAAAAACTTCAATTGCTTTCCTTATGTGCAATCAACCGTAATGTAAATGCATTTTCCAAGCTAGGTGGTCCTTAGCACACATGACAATAGATTATGCTGGCCTTCATTCAAATACTTGGTCACAACAACTACACAACAATGCTCAGTTCAACATCTTCCCACTGCTGGGCTTACGTTGTCATTTGCCATTTAGGATGTCTTACAAGAGCCAGCTTTGTTTTCTTATAGATTAATTTTAATAAACTATAAGACAAAATGCAATCCCAGCTTTCTTAATAGCATCTTAGTTTAGAAACGCATCTGTTGGCCAGCCTTTACTCAAGCCATTTGTTCCTCCTACAGCAGGGGTAGGGAACCTAAGGCTCGAGAGCCATATGTGGCTCTTTTGATGGGTGTATATGGCTCTCCGATAACCTGTGTGGTAAAATATGGGTATCTCTGGTGAGAGAACTAAGTCCCGAACGCACCAATGGGAGCGTCACGCTGGAATTGTGGCGCCGACATGATCTCTAGTGCCTTTTTAATCATAATTTTTCTTCATTAGACTCTTCTGTGTGCATAATGTCATTGATTCTCATTGATTAGCAACAGCTCAAAATGTTCTCAAAAGAATTCAGACACTTTTTTATTTTCAAAGTGGTAAAATGATCAATAAATACACACATTTTCATGTATTTTTACTTTTAAATTCTTGGTATGAATCTCAAGGACTAATGTATGAAAATCTGATTTTTTTTATGTCTCTCTTCGTCCAAAAAGGTTCCCGACCCCTGTCCTACAGTGTCTAAATGAGACCTTTTGCCTAAAAAGCCATTCAAAACATACTAACAGAAACTAACTTCTTCACTCTGTGATAGCTTCCCATAGACTAAAATTGAACCAATGACCTCGCAATGGCCTGGACTTCCTCTGATGGCAGAAAACCTGCAGAGCCAATTTGATTAACCACAACTCTTTCTTCCATTGCAGCCTCAGGTAATGACCAATGTCTGGAAGTAAGTGGAGGGGGTAGATAAGTGACGGCTATTGGTGTTTGAAAGGTGGCCTGTGCACACGTCTCTATGCATGCATGTGTGTGTGTGTGTGTGTGTGTGTGTGTGTGTGTGTGTGTTTTCGGGGCTAAGGGACTCTACACACTTCAAAGGTTTAATACTAAACATGAAAAATAAACTTTATGAGGAGCAGGCAGATCTAATTTTCCTATAAAGGAGGAAATGCAGACAATGAGGAGTTGAAGGTAAACTACTTTTGACCCCACTTTTACCTGTTTAACCCCCCCACCCCAGTCCACTTCTCAATTATTCTACACTGCCTGTCTCCCCGATTGCTCTCTAGATCTAATTAAACCGAATCGGAGAGAGCCCTCAGTTTTGGAAGAAACCTTGTCATGACAATGAGAAACACAAAGCATGACCTGCCTTAAATTGGAAACGGACCCACCGTGGAGGAGTCAGAGGAAGAGTGAGATATAATTGAATCAAGGCTTTGTGTGTGTGTGTGTGTGTGTGTGTGTGTGTGTGTGTGCTTGTGTTGACTGATACATCTTATTTTTGATACTTTAGTATAAAGCCAAGACAAGAAAAAAAGATTATGACCGCAGAAATATTGCGCCAGAATGAGGAAGCAAGGCAATACTGTTTAGAGGGGCTATGGCAGACATGGGCAAAATACGGTCCGCGGGCCACATACGGCCCGCTAGGCCTTTTAACCCGGCCCGCCGATGTTGTCCAAATGATGTATTTTTTTTCCAAGATGGCGCCGTCACGCGGAAGCCAGTGGCAGTAGCTCTGTCCACTCTCATTTGTTTTTCATGTTTTACAGCCTCTCTATCTTTTTAAAATGACATTTTAATATTTCTTAATACATTCCTTTTTATTTTACTTTGTACTTTAATGATGAGTGATGAGTATGTTAATACTTTAGTCCTTTTTTTATGTTTATTTTTCATATGTACTGTTAACGGATGCACTTTTTTATATGTATCATATCATTGTGCTGACCCAGCCCATCTGTCAAATTTTTAAAGTCAATGTGGCCCCCCGGGCCCAAAAGTTTGCCCACCCCTGGGCTATGGGCTGTACGGTAAAATTTTACTATCATTATGCTGTACTTTATTTGGTTGGAAAGAAGAACCAGCTTGTTGGTAATTCTCTCAGGTTATGACTAATTGGGACGGGTTCTACAATGTTGAGGTATTTGACTTACAAAACCAATCAACTGTATTGCATTGTAGTTCATTCATAATGTATGAAGTATGTAGATGCTTTTACCAATTGTGCTTTACTAATATTGTTTTATGATGTTTTGCTAGCCCAGTGTTTCCTTTTTTTTCTGTTGGCCTTCCCAACCACAGTGACATTACCACATTTTCCAAAAATTGTCACAAGAATAAATGTAACATTATTTGCCCCTTCAAAAATCCAATGGCTAGAAATGGATAACAAAAAGGTGAAAACTGCTTCTTCCTAAGACAAAGTATTCTCTCCAGAAGAAATACAGAACAAATGTGTCATTCTATAGCTTTCCAAGGGCTAATTATCTGCAGCGTCATGTTGTTCTTTTATTGTTTCTCTTCACAAGGATGCCAGCTAAAACAATCTCTGTCTTGGTAACCATGCTCTTATAATGGATGGAGAAGCAATTATTCCATCATTTGTTGGCTGCCAGTTTTGGGCATTTGACTACAAAATCACATTATGAGGTGTATGCAATAAAATGTTCCAACATTTAAACAGAGACTGTCAGCAAATGATTCAAACAACCATTCATGATTGTCGGGTAAAAGTTATGAGCAAGAATTATGTACCCAATATGCGGCTGATATATCTATTGTTATGTTTGCTTGGTTTAAAGCCAGCATGTCTGGCTTTGTTAACTCAGAGCAGGGGTAGGGAACCCATGGCTCGGGAGCCATATGTGGCTCTTTTAATGGGTGTATATGGCTCTCCGCAAACTTGTGTGGTAAAATATGGGAACCGCTGGTGAGATACCCAAGTCCCGGACGCACCAATGGGAGCGTCACGCTGGCACTGTGGCGCCAAAAATATCTCTAGTGCCTTTTTAAATCATATTTTTCCTCATTAGAATCTTCTGCATGCATTGTCTCATTGATACTCATTGATTAGCAACAGTGAAATAATGTTCTCAAAAGAATTCAGACTTTTTTTTTAACTTTCAAAGTGGTGAAATGAATAAAAAATGCTCACATTTTCATGTATTTTTTCTTTTAAATTCTGAGTATGGCTCTTAAGGAATACTGTTTGAAAATATGAATTGTTTATGGCTCTCTTCGTCAAAAAGGTTCCCGACCCTTCACCCAGAGCGTCTATTTCACTGGTTTGCCATACTACTTGACCTATTGTCACTTGTACTAAACTAATCGGTTTAAAACCTTATAATGCAATAGGGGGGTAAGTAATTTCTGATGAAATTTCACGATAAAATAGAATGAATCTGTTAAGCAAAATGTACAAAAAACAACAACAGTAGAACAGTTTTTGATTTTTTAACCTTCAACTACGTGACCAATTACATTTTGAAAACAGTCTGCAGTTTTGACAGTAAAAATTTGATTGTTATTTAACAATACAAAGTATTTAAACTACATATGGACAGTACAAATTTACCAACATTGACTATATTCCTTCAATACAGTATCTAGCATCATAAAGTGCTTCAAAGTGGACTTCAATTCATCTCAATGGTCTCTGTCACTCAGAATGAGTAAGTTCAAGCTGAATTCACAACTGTATTTATGTAGACACCATGCCGAGTATAGTACATGCAGTATCCTAAAATGAGGCCAGTTTTCCATACTGAAAGGCAACAAATGATACTACAAGGCTGTCAGTAAGTCTAATGTTTGAGCAACGGCAGCAGTCTGCACTTTCTCACCAACTTTAGTGTTGCCAGAGGGAAATGGATAAAATGGGGAAAGTAACTGTCAAACTTCATTTTGAGCAATTAAACCTAACGCCACATTGTGAGACTAAATGAAATAGGTAGTCATTTACTAACCCAGAGGCCTGGATACTGGGTAATGGGGTTTCAAAAGGCTGCTATGAAAGACTAAATATAGTAATGATGAAGATCTTAAAAGCCATGTGGAAAACCACAAAAGGCAGGAGAAACGGTGTGCTTCTTAGTGCTTTCTTTGTATGCCTTCCTTCCAATAGTACCATGTTTACAGTTGAGAAAACATACAATGCACCAAAAAGACACAATCCTGACAGTGTAAGAAACACACATCCATACAAAAATTTGGTAGACAGACGCTATTTGACAGTGATGGCAGTGTAAATAAACACCTAAAAACATTTTAGCCAAACAAAACCAATTTCCCAGGCTCTACAAACACACTTAGACCATTTGTGACATTAGCCTTTTCTTTTCTGTGGAGAAACAGCTCAATTAATATGTCACCACAAGTCATGACCACAAGACCCTGTTCAAATAAGTGGGCCACTTCAGCTCAGGCCTTTTGGAAAGAGACGGACGGGTGAGAAACACAAATTGCCCTCTTTAGAGTAAAAGAGTCGTCCAAATAGTCAATAGGCTATGAGCGAACACCTGCTTGACTCTGCTTGCACCCTTAATTAGACGTGACCAACCTGTGAAAACAATTGTGTTGGCACAATTGCATGATGTACAGTTTCAGAAAGGTACATATCACTTAATCAGGTTTAACCAGGCTTTTCCATTTTTATGTATGACCTGAATTGGTTGAAAGCCAATCACAGAGCACAGTCAGACAACTATTGGCACTCACACTCATACTTAGGGTTAATGTTGTAGTGTTCAATCAACCTACTATGCATGTTTTTAGCATGTGGGTAACCGGAAACTGTACACAGGCAGTGGGATTGAATAATTCATCCCCAAATCATAAAAGTTTGGTTTATTTCATTTTTGTAAAGTACTTGTTGTATTAACACAATAGAATTCTAAATCTATCGAACACCCCAAAGCTTAAAAAAGACGACAACAACTCTACAGTATTCTGTCATTTCTGAACAAATGGCTGCTGAAACACGACAAAGAACAGAATGTATTTAAATGATAACTAATAATAGAGTAAATATGTGTTGGACTGTAAACTGGATGAGGAAACCACTGGGCCAGTGTAACCAAATACAACAATATTATTTTCAATTGGTTATCTAATTCTGCATTTTTTGACCAGTATAAAATTTACAACTTTTTTTATGCACAATCTAAAAGCTTAGTTTTTATCTTAGTACATTATGAAATATACAAAATTCTCCAAAAATACCATGACAAAAAGTGTTACCCTCTCTTAGGTTTCTCAGCACACTGTTTTCATAATGTTGTTTTATGATTACAGGATGGGCGAAATATTCTGGGCACCAGAGAGGTTAAGTGGTTGGTACATCTGGCTCATGGTCAGGAGATTCACGTTCAAATTTTGCAAGCTTTATTGAAAGTGACAAGATTTCGATGGTTGGTCAACAAATGTACTTACTAAGCAGTCTTTAAAAATTTAAATTCAATACTTTTAAGTCACTGTCCATCTCTCGACCCCTGTTTCTGGCCCAAAACATGATCTGCTCCTTCCTTAGTACAGTGTACCCTTGTTAGGTCACGGTGTCTATTTATGAAGCTATCCACCTGGACCATCCAGGATTACATGGAGCTCGACAGTGAACAATTGTATGATGCAAGGGATATATCTGCAACATTAGCCAATAAGAGTATAAAGAGAAAAAACCCTTGATGTGGTCCCCATCCCACCTTGACCTCGACCCAATAGAGAAGCTTTGAAGTATTGTCAAGAAAGAGATCTCTGGAGTTGGGAGATTTCTAAAAGATTTGAAGGGTGGGAGGTGATTCAAATCCAAACAACAGCTCTAAGAGGCTATACTGTACCGAGTGTCCCAACTTGAACCCTAAAACAAAGACATCTGAAACAATGTCAACTTTGCATCAAAAGTAATATCATTTACTGAATGACACTATCATACGTATTGATATATTTTCAAGACATATGTCAAGCCAGGAGAGTCTTATGACAAAAATGGGTGCTCGGACGTTAGGTCGCCGGTCTTTTGGTCGCCGGTCTTTTGGTCGCCGGTCTTTTGGTCGCCGGTCTTTTGGTCGCCGGTCTTTTGGTCGCCGGTCTTTTGGTCGCCGGTCTTTTGGTCGCCGGTCTTTTGGTCGCCGGTCTTTTGGTCGCCGATCTTTTGGTCGCCGGTCTTTTGGTCGCCGGTCAAATGGTGACAGAGAGTCTACTGTTGAAGCCAGCTCTCAAAATATCTAAGTGAGCGAGTTTATTATCTGGGAGAGAGAGTTTAATATCCAAGTACTGTTTAATATCTAAGTACATTTGACCAGCGACCAAAAGACCGGGGACCAAAGGGGACCGAAAGACCAGCGACCAAACGTCCGGTCACAGAAAAATCCATTCAAATAAAGTGTATCTGACTACCTTGATATCCTGCAAAGAAACAAGCCAAAAATAGAAAGGATGATACTATTCTGTAACTGTTATCCTATTACGGATAATATATTGAATTGCAATGCAAGATATATTATACAATTTTCAATACAACGTTTGAAACACTGGTGTGGGTGCTACAGTTAGTAGCTTCCCAATAACCTCCAGATTGCATCTGCTTCAAAGAAATCAATTGGCAATTATCAGCAGCTACATTTAAATGTTCAGATTGCATTAAGGGAAGTGTAGTAGCCTTCAATGGCATGTTGCCTAGTACTATACTGCTTTAAGTGGTAAACACTCTCTCTCCCTGCTCACTAGATTCCATGCAGCCTCCCACAAGGAAATTGAGAAGGATAAAGTGAGTTTCCTCACAAAGTGATTAAGATGCAAATAATAGTGATAAAAATGAAAAAGAAGAGATGAGTGCAAATAGAGCCATAACTGTATCAATGAAAGAAGACAAGCAAAGCGGGAAGTGTGTGGGCCTGCTGCTAATTTCCCGCCCTGAGTGCGGTAATCTGAGGGGAAGATTAAGGTTGCAGAGTTATTCTTGACTATTTTATTAAGAGGCGCTTTAGGCGATGGAAGAAGGGGCTTTAGCGCTCCTCCAGCAGCGTGCCATACAATACAAGACAAACATTTGCTGTTATTGCACCAAAGTACTCTCAGATGTGCTTGGCCCAGCTATCGTTTCGTTCTGCAGAAGAACCCCAAATCAAAGTTCCCTGCTGTTAGTTAAAACAGAGAAAGTTACTTGTGGATTGTAACATTTTGTCACATAGAGTTAAGTTCATGGAGCAAATTTATTATGTTTTTCAAAAATGATTCAGTCTCCTAAAAATGAAAATGTTTGACAGCAAATAAAAGTCAAGTGAGAGACTGAACTGGTATATTATTTAAGCGCCAGCATGCACACAATTAAGCATGTTAGAAATGTCATGTTTGCATAGGAGAAAAGGCATACCGTATTTTCACGACTATAAGGCGCACTTAAAAGTCTTAAATTTTCTCCAAAATAGACAGTGCGCCTTATATATGGAAAAAACAGGAAAACAAAAACGAAAAACCACCACTGTCGGATATTAAAAAAACACAAACGCCTGAACTGAAACAATTGTGAAATATGCAGATGCCATCTTAGTTTACAACATCTTCCATCATATAGCTTCTCCCCCATTGCAAAATTTTATACAAAAAAAATCCAAAACATCAACAATGGCTGGCTCTAGAGGTGACTGTGTAGTGAGTGCTTTATACCTCAATAGCAATTACCGTATTTTCACGACTATAAGGCGCACTTAAGTCTTAAATTTTCTCCAAAATAGACAATGCGCCTTATAATACAGTGCACCTTATAATACAGTGCGCCTTATAATACAGTGCACCTTATATATGGAAAAAATGTCATTTATTAAGGGGGGGGCCTTATAATAAAGTGTGCCTTATAGTCGCGAAAATAAGGTACTAAAAGTGTAAAAGTTGAGTGCATATTGCCATTGTCTATGTAACTAGAAGGTCCAAAAGTACCAACCACATCATCAGTTTTAATCAAAAAATCTAGAAAAGGTAGACATTGTAGTCTCCTGAAAAAAAACATATAACACTTCAGTATGTGACTACCTGTTTGATGCTCATTATGTCAAAAAAATGGCTTAGAATTCAAGCATCCCAGTTTATGACATCATCACATCTCCTGGAGGTGATGATGTGTGAAATGTACAGCACAGGGCAGCTGCTGCCCAGAAAAAAAAAATAATAATCTGCAAGTAGAGTGACAATAACATCATCCAGGTGGCATAACAAGCAATGCAAGCTATATGAAATGATGACACGGTGAATCATTTAGCTTGAAACCACCCTCCTTTTTTGTTCACATTAAAAAAACATTCATCAATCCAACTTTCATTTCAAGTTCAACCAACCGGCATAATCCTCGTTTGACTAAAATTCTGACAGACGAGTGTAACAGGTCTAGGTGTGAGCAGTGTATATTCTGTACTGTCCAATGGAGTCTGTGTTGTGCAGTAGACAGCATGAGCCAGGTGGGCACATCTTCACCTTTTTAAACCATATTTTTTCTTCATTAGACTTTTCTGCATGCATTCTGTCATTGATACTCATTGATTAGCAACAGTGAAATAATGTTCTCAAAAGAATTCTGACTTTTTTTACTTTCAAAGTGGTGAAATGAATAAGAAATGCTCACATTTTCATGTATTTTGACTTTTAAATTCGGAGTATGGCTCTCAAGGATATAATGTTTGAAAATATGATTTTATTATGGCTCTCTTCAACAAAAAGGTTCCTGACCCCTGCTCTAAATTAATGGGAATGGCTGACAAAGACATTTGTTTGTAAATAACTACATTAACACATAGGTACACTTTCTTTTCACAATGCAGTATACATTTATGATACATGAAAAACCTATCTGCACTCACAAATAAGTGGAATTATAATCAGTCTTGAAGAATAAAATCAATTATCCAGATAAAACATTTCCAAACACTAATTTCTGTATTATTTTCTACATGTCCAAACCATTTTTCAACTAAAAGTGGTTTACATATGGCAAGTTTACATCCAATTTAAGAACAGATGATTGACCAGTGGGATTTATCCAGAAGTCTCAAACTAGTTTTAATCATAGACCTCATTAGAACTACTTTATCTTTATTATTATTGTTCTTATTGATAAGCCCAAAAATAAAAGGCATAGTATTTTCCAATCAAAGTTATCTGCCAATACATGATTAGCTTAAGAGTTGCACACTTTGCCAACCATTATTTTAGGCTTCTGTCAGCTTTTGTGATGCAGTCTTGAATCTCAAAATGGATACTAAAAAGATCTTACATTAAAGTTATACCATAGATTTGCACACTGTGTTGCTATACTTTATAGTCACAATCAATTTACGAGAAGAAAGCATTGCTTATCAGCAGAACACAGAGTCTTGTCAAGTGAAGCTAGGTTGAAAAATAATTTGTTCACTCTGCGGAGAGAAGGTCCGATTAATAACTGATCCTCAGAACTCCCAGAGGAGAAACGTTCGCTCACGCAGATGCAAGAGTGTAATAGAGCTATTTGTTTTCCTCAGAAAGCTGTCCGAGCACCCTCGCTGGGATCACCAGACGGTACAAAGGGCAGCTATGAATTGGCTAAATCCTCTGGGGCAGGCTATTGATTTGGCCTGCAGGCGGTAGAAAGCAAATATGCAATTAATTAGATATTTGTGTTTCGACGGGTCAGTGGATTAACACTGCAGCAACAGCAAGTCAAGTCAATCTGCATTTGGTGCTATGGTCAAATTGTACAAGTCATCACATTTAAGTTTCTCATTTTGGCCAAGAAATGGATAACATAGCATGAAGTTCAGCATTCTGTTGGTTTCCCAACCTTGCTATGTGATCGACTAAAATAAGAGGTCAGAGGTTACATCAACAGTAATGACAAACATTTTGGAACACCTGCTCATGACAACCGCAGGAATTACATATGGAATAACGGCCTTCCCCAAACAGTTCCCACAGTTTATCATTGATGCAATTATCAAAAAATGTCAACCATTGTCTAATGGTCCATGTAATATTTAATTATGTCATGACCGTATTTTCATGACTATAAGGCGCACCGCATTATAAGGCGAACCCTCAATGAATGACATTTTTTCCATATATAAGGCGCACTGTATTATAAGGCGCACTGTATTATAAGGCGCACTGTCTATTTTGGAGAAAATTTAAGACTTTTAAGTGCACCTTATAGTCGTGAAAATACGGTAATTGCTATTGACTTCCAGGTATGAAGCACTCACTACACAGTCACCTCTAGAGCCAGCCATTGTTTATTTTTTTGGATTTTTTTGTATAAAATCTTGCAGTGGGGGAGGATTTATATGATGGAAGATTTTGTAAACTAAGATGGCATCTGCATATTTAACAGTATGGCTCCAGTTCAGGCGTTTGTGTTATTTTAATATCCGACAGGGGAGGTTTTTCGTTTTTGGTTTTCTGTTTTTTCCATATATAAGGTACACTGGATCATAAGGCGCGCTGTCTATTTTGGAGAAAATTTAAGACTTTTAAGTGTGCCTTATGGTCGTGAAAATACGGTACTTATCGAAGATATATTGCACATTCTATGTAGCTTCCTACTACAATGTCTTCCATCCATCCCCTTCCTTGGTCAACCTCTTCGTTATCAACATGACTAGTTTCCTGGGGTCAGAAAGCAATTTAAAACCTCTATTAACGAGAGTCGAAGCGAGAAAGGAGTGAGAAGAAATGGAGGAAAAGAAAGACGAGGCGGTGGGAGAAGAAGAGGATGAGGAAAGGGGAGGGAGGGCCAGGCTGGGGTGTCAGCCATCAAAGCGGGTCAGGAGAAAAGAAGGCCAGGTGCTGGTTGTGGGAATGTGCTGTCCACGGGCAGCAAAGAGCAGGGAACTAGTGGGGGCTACGAGGAGGGGGCAGCAGGGTGGTAATTAGCCAAGCCTGAAGGAGAGAGTGAGGGAGACAGGGTCCTCCGGGGCCTGCGGGGATAGCCCCTCTGAGAGGATACCATTTGCACTTCTACAGGAGCCGCCAGCCTTGGGACACAAAGAAGGGGAAAAGGGGAACTATGGCATCTTTTATCAGGCCGGACAAAGACGCCGCATCTTTTCAAAGGAGGCCAGGAAGAGAGAGAACTTTCAGTGTTCTAGAAGAGGAGAAAAAAATAGAAGGGCAGAAAGAATTCTTGGACTGATCAGTAGCAAGACAGTGCCAGTGTGTGGGTTGCGGAGCAAGACGGGAGGTTACGGCCATGCTGTGACCCAAGTCAGTCCTCTGAGGCATCAGAAATCCACTCATGTACAGCTATGTCCGCCCCTACAGATAGATAGTTGCTTAACTCGAATCCCAGAGCAAAAAATGAGTGCCAATTTTTAGTGTTTCAATCAGCATAGTTTTTGAAAGTATCACAATGTGCATAATGCCCAGTAGCATGACCGGAAGTTTGGTCGCCGGTCTTTTGGTCACCGGTCTTTTGGTCACCGCTCCTTTGGTCGCCAGTCAAGTGGTGACATAGAGTTTACCATTGAAGCCAGCTCTCAAAATTATATTCATGGGAGAGTTTAATATCTAAGAGACAGAGAGTTCCAAGTGCTGTTTAATATCTAAGTACTTTTGACCGGCGACCAAAAGACCGGCGACCAAAAAGACCGGCGACCAAAAAGACCGGCCACCAAAAAGACCGGCGACCAAAAAGACCGGCGACCAAAAAGACCGGCGACCAAAAAGACCGGCGACCAAAAAGACCGGCGACCAAAAAGACCGGCGACCAAAAAGACCGGCGACCAAAAAGACCGGCGACCAAAAAGACCGGCGACCAAAAAGACCGGCGACCAAAAAGACCGGCGAACAAAAAGACCGGCGACCAAAAAGACCGGCGACCAAAAAGACCGGCGACCAAAAAGACCGGCGACCAAAAAGACCGGCCACCAAAAAGACCGGCCACCAAAAAGACCGGCCACCAAAAAGACCGGCCACCAAAAAGACCGGCCACCAAAAAGACCGGCCACCAAAAAGACCGGCCACCAAAAAGACCGGCCACCAAAAAGACCGGCCACCAAAAAGACCGGCCACCAAAAAGACCGGCCACCAAAAAGACCGGCCACCAAAAAGACCGGCCACCAAAAAGACCGGCCACCAAAAAGACCGGCCACCAAAAAGACCGGCGACCAAAAAGACCGGCGACCAAAAAGACCGGCGACCAAAAAGACCGGGGACCAAAAAGACCGGCGACCAAAAAGACCGGCGACCAAAAAGACCGGCCACCAAAAAGACCGGCCACCAAAAAGACCGGCCACCAAAAAGACCGGCCACCAAAAAGACCGGCGACCAAAAGACCGGCGACCAAAAGACCGGCGACCAAAAGACCGGCGACCAAAAGACCGGCGACCAAAAGACCGGCGACCGAAAGACCGGCGACCAAAAGGCCAGCGACCAAAAAGACCAGCAACCAAACGCCCTAGCACCCCCGGTAGATGAGCAGTCGATAAGGACCACCCTCCACTTTGACAATCAGGGCATCTCAAGAGATTTGCCCTCATGTCGAGTGAGGGAAAGTGAAGGTCAGTGACATTACTTTTACCTATTTACCTTTGGAAGACGACTGCACGGGAGTCTGAATGGTGGCCTTTGAGGCTGTAGGGCTTTGTGCCCCCAGTTGGAGAGGAGTCTGACAACCTCCACTGAGTCGAGGCCAAGGGTCAGACGGGTCATGTGATAAGGCATTTCAGGCCTACATTTAGGGCCTCTTAGTGAAGAGGTTTGAAGAAGCTCAAGAAGCCCCCCCATCTCTCCATCTCCTCTTCCTTACTCTGCTCTGTCCCCTCTCAGTGGACACAAAATGCCATTTGTTGTCCATCAGTCAGTAGCAGAGGGTCTGGGCCGGACTCTGTGCTGAAAGCTCCATTCACACACCCTCTCACCCAGGGATGTT
Source organism: Stigmatopora nigra (assembly GCF_051989575.1). NCBI lineage: Eukaryota > Metazoa > Chordata > Actinopteri > Syngnathiformes > Syngnathidae > Stigmatopora > Stigmatopora nigra. Next base: position 6,414,426 of record NC_135508.1, on the reverse strand, counting down.
TTTGCAATTCAATATTTTCACACGCAGACTGCTTCGTCGTTACTTTGGAACCGTACACTTGGCAGGATGAGGTTGGGGGGGCCTCTGGGACAGAGGGACTTGGAGGTGGAGGGGGTCAGAGGAGAAGAATCCTAGTGTCGGGAAAGGCTAATGGGCCATCTTGAAATGTTTTAGTCAGGACCTCTCTAACATCTACACACACAAACAAGTGTGCACGCTCATGATCACACACATTCCGACCAACTCATCACTTCAAAACCAATCTAACTCTGACTTAATGAGGGGAAGGTGTGTGTGTGTGTGTGTGGGGGGGGGGGGGGGGGGGGTTCTTATTTCATCCACCACAACCTTTAGGCCTGTGTCGTCATTCTATCCTAACAGGAGCTTTTCTCCATCACCGTCACTCAGACTGGGTCACATGTTTTAGGTTTGCCTTATACAATAAAAGCAATGTATTGCTTGAAAATGGGAAACTTAAAAAAAAATGGTTTAAAAACCAATCAAGCGCCTGAACCAATTTAAAAAGTAGCGAGTCTTAACTGCTATATGGTAACATTTATAAATACTGTATTTTCACGACTATAAGGCGCACTTAAGTCTTACATTTTCTCCAAAATAGACAGTGCGCCTTATAATATAGTGCGCCTTATAATACAGTGCGCCTAACAATACAGTGCGCCTTATAATCCAGTGCGCCTTTTATATGGAAAAAATGTCATTCATTGAGGGTGCGCCTTATAATGCAGTGCTCCTTATAATCCAGTGTGCCTTATATATGGAAAAAATGTCATTCATTGAGGGTGCGCCTTGCAATCCAGTGCACCTTATAGTCATGAAAATACGGTAATTCTAGAAACTTGATCTACAGGACACCCATAACCAAATCAGGAGATATACAAAAAATCAACAAATGGAATAAATCATTAAACCACACTCACATGTCCATTCATCCTGTTTGAATCATTTTACTCTTTCTAATTGAAAAACAACAACTGGACAAACTTTTCTCTGATTGGTTAGGTATCTATAATCAACATACCAAACATTTTCTTATTTAAATAAATCGTGGCAGGTGATATGGACCAAATTATTCTCCAATGAGGTGCTAAGAAAAGAAAAACTGAGATTGGTGTTATAGCAGGGCAAATTTTCATGGAGATCGCCCCTGGAGAATCTATGGACAGACACCCCACTTTGCCACCCCACCTTTTTCTGCTGTCCGTCATACTTACAAAGAAAGTTATCCAACGTATTAAACAAATAATAGGTCTTCTGAAGGCCTAACCTGTAGTGGATAGTAGGGTCACTGTATAATGACAGCTCAATTACTGTGAATCTTCTTGTCCGCCGTCTGGCCAGTACAATCCGCACAAGCGCCCCACCCTGAGTGGCAAATTTGTAAAACCCACCAAAGCGACAGGCTTGACAGTGTAATCGCAAACTGTCCTTGCTGACATGAAAGAAGTCTTTATCTGTCCGAATCAAAGAACCTGATCTGAGAGAGAGAGAGAGAAAAGGGGCCGGTAGGGGTGACCAGAGAAAAGAAATGTCCCGCTCGGCCCTTGTGAGACGTGGCGATGTCTCTAATCCTCTTTAATGAGACACAGCGAGCCCATCTTTGTGGTAATGATATAACCCAGTAAGAACGATAGTATAGGGGAGGGAGGAGAAAGAAAAGCAGGACAGATAGAAGTGAAGATGGAGCCAAGACTTTGAACTGGCGGCTTGATGAAAGGAGATGGAGGTTGAGGGAGTTGAGAGCCACACTAGGTTTCACAAACTGTGGGCTATTTAAAGGGCAGACAGACAAACAGCCCATGGGAGAGCAAGTTTGTTAGCTTATCATATCTGGACAGGATGAGAATCATCAGCAGGGACAGCCAGGCTGTGACTGAAGACATGTCTTCACATACAAAGTAGATGGGAATTTAAAAAAAAAACCACAACTTCCTCGCCATTGTTACCAAGACAAACTCTATCAACAAGAACAACAACAACAACAAAACCATTTGGAAATTAAATAAAAAACTAACATTGAAAGAAAGGTTTTCCACTCCACTAAATCATCTTAATCCTACTTGCTCTTGATTAGCGCGGTTGATGTTTTACTTCAAAATAGTACCACAACAATATTACATAGAGCAGGGGTAGAGAACTTAAGGCTCAAGAGCCACATGTGGCTCTTTTGATGGTTGCATCTGGCTCTCCGCTAACCTGTGAGCTAAAATATGGAAATCGCTGGTGACAGGGCTGAGATATTACATCTAGAACTGCTTTAATCTACTTTTGTAGTAGACTTCTGGAATGCATACTAATTGATTAGCAAATGCATATGAATGTGGTCAAAAGAGTGTTTTCCACTTTAATAGTGATGACATTACAAAATAAAAGGCACCCATTTACATGTATTTTGACTTTTAAATTCGGAATATGGCTCCCAAGGAATAACATAAGAAAATATGAATTGTTTGTGGCTCTCTTCGTCAAAAAGGTTCCTGACCCCTGACATAGAGGCAGCACTGAACATTTGAGCCTGAGCAAGGCAACAAACCAAAACAGAGAATTTAAAAATCACAATGTCTGCTGTTTACAACTCCGTATTTGAGTGGTCACAGGAATGCTAGTATGTTTTAATTTAGTTAGTGCAGCACCCTGGAAGAGTGCTCAGCAGTCTCACAGGTCTGAGATGAAGGATTCACTGCTGGACTCGGGCCTCCCTGTGTGGTATTTGCATGTCGTTCCTGCGGCTGCAGGTTTTTTTTTTTTTTTTTTCTTGGATTGGTGTTACGGTTCCCAGACCAAAAACATCCATGGGCAGCTGATTGATCACTTTAAACTGGCTGGCAAACAATTCAAGTTGCCTACAGCCCAGGTGTCGGGAACCTTTATTTACGAAGAGAGCCATAAACAATTGATATTTTCAAACATTATTCCTTGAGAGCCATTCTCAGAATTTAAAAGTAAAAATACATGAAAATGTGAGCATTTATAATTCATTTCACCACTTTGAAAGTATTTAAAAAGTCTAAATTCTTTTGAGAACATTATACCACTGTTGCTAATCAATGAGTATCAATGAGAGAATGCATGCAGAAGACTCTAACGAGGAAAAATTGTGATTTAAAATGGTGCTAGAGATAGTTTTGGCGCCACAGTGCCAGTGTGACCCTCCCATTGGTGCGTCCGGGACTTGGGTATCTCACCAGCGGTTCCCATATCTTACCACAGAGGTTCACGGAGAGCCATATACACCTATCAAAAGAGCCACATATGGCTCCCGAGCCATACACATCCATCAAAAGAGCCACATATGGCTCCCGAGCCATATACACCCATCAAAAAAGCCACATATGGCTCCCGAGCCATACACATCCATCAAAAGAGCCAGATATGGCTCCCCAGCCATATACACCCATCAAAAGAGCCACATATGACTCCCGAGCCATAGGTTCCCTACCCCTGCCACAGCCCATAGTTACCTGGGATAGGCTTCAACACTTTACGTGACCCTCGTGAGGATAGATAACTACCATAGAAAATAAATGATTTATTTGTAATTTTCCAAATGTGTGAATGTGCCTGTGTAATGTTAGTCTCTATACATCACCTGAGAACTACTGTGGACCAGACCATAACCAGGCTTAATAGGTCACAGCTCACTCGTGACCCTAACAATAAGAGTTATGTAAAATGAGGGATTTTGTATAAACTGCAACTGGTAGTTCCGGAGTTTCACTAGCAACAAACAATTCAAGAAAAAAATAAGTCTTACGACACACAAAGAGAATGGCACTGGGGACAGGACGGGGGTATTGAGGATCAAATTAAAAAGAACAGGACAAATGAATAAATGGGAAAAAAGAGGTTGAAAGTGACCTGGCTAATGCCAAACAAATCAGGATTAGACCCAGATAAGACTAGTCACAATGCTGAGCAATCCCCGGGACGCCGCGACGTGGAGGGAATCATGAGGCCTGCTACAACAAGCTCATTAGGACTCCACACATTCGCCTCTCGTCTGGCAAACAGTGCGTACCGCTACACAGTGGGTGGTGCAAAACCCATGCCAGACACACAAACTTACAGCACTGAGATGAAGCATAAAAAAACAGAGAGTGAATAACTGTGTAAATCAGCATGCAAGTGAAATGACACTCCCAGAAGTGATGTATTCTTAACCCATACTTGATAATGCAATACTAACCTATTTGTCAGTTATAAATGAAGATATATGAGAGCTTCCTTTTCATCTTATTGAATTCAATAGCTACTTCTTGGATATTTTAACAAAGACTGCCACTGTTGACACACTAAAGTTTAAGCAAATGGGTCAAAGAAAGAGAAGGAACATCAGGGAAATAAGTGAAACTGCCAAATGCTTCTTTTTTTAATTTTTTTTTTTCGTCTCCAAACACAGCAGATGAGGTCATGGAGCAAGGCCGCAAGGAATATTTGCCAACTGGATAATGTGAGGTCAGCGTATCAAAGGAATGAATGGGATTTGGAGCCATGTGCAAGAGCTTAATGGTTCATGGTATTTGCATGTCAACCTAATATGCAACTTAGTTTGCAATAGGCTGCAAAAAGAAGCACTTGTGGATGTCTCGGAGGTGCCCACCCATCCTTGTGCCACACCGCACAAGATGTGGAACAGCGAGAGGAGCTCTAAAAACTGGAAATGCACACTTACTGGGGTTAAAGCCAATTGTTGCCTATAAAAGACCACTAAAATGGCTTAGAAAATGATATTCAGGACAATTTTAATGCAATCCTTCCAAATGTATTGGAAAATAATGTAAAGATAATGAAATAAAACTGTTCTTTTAATTGATTTCCCCGCTAATAGTGCATCTACATCAGGGGTCGGGGAAGAGAGCCATAAACAATTCATATTTTCAAACATTATTCCTTGACAGCCATACTCAGAATTTAAAAGTAAAAATATATGAAAATGTGAGCATTTATTATGCACTTCACCATTTTTAAAGTAAAAAAAGGCTGAATTCTTTTAAGAACATTATTTCACTGTTGCTAATCAATGAGTATCAATGAGAAGATGCACGCAGAAGAGTCTAATGAAGAAAAATATGATTTAAAAAGTCGGAGAGCTATATACACACCCATCAAAAGAGCCACATATGGCTCTCGAGGCATATACACCCATCAAAAGAGCCACATATGGCTCTCGAGCCATATACACCCATCAAAAGAGCCACATATGGCTCTCGAGCCATATACACCCATCAAAAGAGCCACATATGGCTCCCGAGCCATATACACCCATCAAAAGAGCCACATATGGCTCCCAAGCCATATACACCCATCAAAAGAGCCACATATGGCTCCCGAGCCATAGCTTCTCTACCCCTGATCTACATGCATACACCACACTGCTCCTAAGAGGGCAAAATAAGCACAGGAACAGCAAACTAAAGAGTCAACACATACATGACGTGGCTATTAAATATTATGTAGAGTGAGTGATTTAAAACATGTTTGCAAAGAAGGGATGAGAGGTGAACAATAACTTTCCATCTAGAAAAACTCAAGGTCCTGGGTTCAAATCCAGGTCACGTCCACCTGTGTGGAGCTTCCATGTTCTCCCTGGGTCTGCGGGAGTTTCCTCCGGGTATTCCAGTTTCCTCCCACATTCCAAAAAACCATGCATGGTAGGCTAATTGGACACTCTAAATTGCCCTTAGGTATGAGTGTGAATGGTTGTTTGTCTCTATGTGCCCTGAGATTGGCTGGTCACCGATTCAGGGTGTCCCCCTGCCTCTGGCCCGGAGTCAGCTGGGATAGGCTCATGCACCCCCCGTGATCCTAATAAGAATAAAGCGGTTCAGAAAATGAGCTGAGATGAGATTTAATGGCACATGCGTGACCACTTTAGAGTCCACTTTATCTATCATAGGCAAAGAAGCATTATTAAGGGAAGAGGGACTGAATCACTATGGAAGTAATTTCCTGGTGACCAAAAACACTAGGGTATGAGTAAGAGCAGAAAAGTTGTAAAAGCGGTTAATATTATTAGATTCTTACAAATGCAAAGCCAAAATTCAGAGCAGGTGAGTCATCATTCACTCTTTTTTTAATTTGTTCGCTGTGGCAGTTTTTTGGGAAACTTGAAGGAGGTCACAGTGCAGATGAGTAAGGAGAGATTTGATTTTACGTTAGGGGAAGGGTCGGGAACCTTTTTGACGAAGAGAGCCATAAACAATTCATATATCCACACATTATTCCTTGAGAGCCATACCTAGAATTTAAAAGTGAAAATACATGAAAATGCGAGCATTTATTATTCATTTCACCACTTTGAAAGTAAAAAAAAAAAGTCTGAATTCTTTTGAGAACATTATTTCACTGTTGCTAATCAATGAGTATCAATAAGAGAATGCATGTAGAAGAGTCTAACGAAGAAAAAATATGATTTAAAAAGGCGGAGAGCCATATACACCCATCAAAAGAGCCACGTATGGCTCCCGAGCCATATACACCCATCAAAAGAGCCACATATGGCTCCCGAGCCATATACACCCATCAAAAGAGCCACATATGGCTCCCGAGCCATAGGTATCTAGCCCTACGTAAGGGTTAAAGTAATTAATTTGTATTGGTATCGTTTTATGTGAATTAAATCAAATAAAGACCCCTGTATTGCAGTTGCTGTGACAAAATATTGCTCAAATTTAAGAAGGAAAATAGGGGTACCCTTTAGTTACAAAGTGGTAAAGTCATTGTGGGGTTTAATATGATACAACACATCAGAATACAATTGTATGTATTGTATGTATTGACGAAGATTTTATAAAGCAGACATGGAGTCTTTTTTTTTTTTTTTTTTTTTGAATCCTGTGGAAACACATTTGGGAAGTAGACTCCGGGCCCCAAAGTCCACATTCAACTCAACCTAACATAAGCAGATGTGACAGAAACCTGCACCCATTTTGAAAAAAAATATCTATATATAAATAAAAGTCTGGGTTAATAAGAAACAAGCCTGGACTGATAAAAAAACAATGAGCTCAACTTGGCAATGGGTAGAAACTTGAAGAATGTACTTGATTTGTAGAAACAATGTTTTTGATTTGTTTTTTTTATTTGGTCATTCTGATTTAATTTGTAGATTATGAAATAAAAATGTTAGCGGAACTTCTAACTTAGGGGTAGGGAACCTATGGCTCGGGAGCCACATATGGCTCTCCACTAACCTGTGAGGTAAACTAGGGAAACTGCTGGTGAGAAAGTGCAGGAATAGGAGTGTTATGTTGGTATTATGGCATTGACACTACCATTAGTGCCTTATAATCATTTTTTTTCATTACACTATTTTACATGGATTTTCTCATTGATACTCATTGATTCCAACAACGTAAAAATGTCAAAAAAGTGAGACTTTTTGTGCTTTAAAAGTGGTGAAGTGACTAAAAAGGCACATATTTTCATGTATGTTGACTTTTAAATTCAAAACATGGCTCTCAAGTATTAACATTTAAAAAATATGAATTGTTTATGGATCTTTCCATCAAAAAGGTTCCCAAAGTTGAAGTTAACTAAATTCAGTTGCATATACAAGTTAAAATGAAAACTTGCAAATGCACGTATAGTCACAAACAACTCTAAATTTGAAGTCAACAAAAGTATGCAGAACCCTAAATGTAAGTACTTTTAACCAAAAACCAAGTAGTATTAAAACTTGAGTCTCCTGAATGACAGCGTAAGTCATAGCAAAGTGAAGTACACGGTCTAACTGATTCAGCTGTTGCCAGTGTACTCTTGTGAAGGCGTCATGTGTGAGGCTTGGGCCAAGTTCACACAACTCACAATTTCACGTAAGCACAACTTTAAAGTTAACATTAGTGTATTTACATTTAGTTAGGACAATGTATCATTTCAAAATGCAGCTTTTGTCGCCAAAACAAGTTAATTCAAATCACCAAAAATCATCCAAGTAAACAATATGCTGAGTTACAACTAACAAATACTCAAAATAGCAAATTACAGACAAAAAGTTTAAGTTTTGATAGCTGAAACTGTTAAGTTAGCGCAAACTTTTGGAAGTTTTACCTTTCACAGTGTAATATTGTTATTCATAAAGTTGCCCAAGGAATCGGTCTCATATTGTATTGTGATTAAATATATGATTTCCATCACTAGAATCCAGTAGTTGACAATCATACAACAAATTCAATTAAGGCTTTTGTGTTGGCGTGTCAGATTCCTGTTGAACTAAAATGGCACAATTTCATTTTTTTAATAGTATGACGATTTGTGAGTAAACAAGAAGCAGATCATAATTATTTTTTGGTGTGTTTTGTGGTGTGTCGTGACATAATTGTAATTAAAAACGTCTGTCTCGGCTCAAAAAATGTTGTTTATACACAAGACACAAAGTGTGCCATGAAGCATGAATGAAACAAACTAGTACAACCTAAGTTTTAGTATAACTTTAAGTGAAATCCAAAACCATGATGACAATGACCACGAGTTCATCAAACAGAAATATATCTTCTTCAAATGAAAGTGAGTTATGATATAAATGACACAAAACTGGCAATCCATCCGTACTCGACAAGTGAAAAATGCCGGATAAATGTGTAGGTCTTTCAAAAATATCATGCCTTTCCAATTAAAACAACCAAAGAACAAGCTAAATTCAAAATGCAGTGTCTGAAGCAACAATAAGCTAAAATACATACTGGTAAAAGTAATCCAAATGCGGGCAATTTTGTGCACATCATCCACAGGTAACCCAACACACACACACAAAGCATTAATCTATCTATTTTCTATGAAGTCTCTACGGTGAACTAGATTGCATCACAACGGACTGAGAAGTAGAAAACAGCTTGGATTGGTCACTAGTCAATCACAAGACCCTACAAAACATCCTAAATGTTTTTTTTCTATTTTATTTATTGATTAAATGGGATACATACAGACTTCACAACAAAGCAACATATTGCTAATCAATAATATGCTAAATTGAGGTTGACAATTATTGAACACCATCCTGTTTGTTTATTTTGCAGTGTACATAATCATATACATATATGAATAAATGTACATATTGATTTATTTATTAATTTATTTATTTTCGTTTATATACACACAGGCCAAAAAAAAATTTAATCGATAAATACAATCAATTTATAGAGTCCAAGACGGATAATATTCTGAGTTGTAGTTTATCTTCCTCGCGGGATTGAAAACACAGTTTAAACAAAACAGGCCTCTGAACGTGGATCAATGAGTACCAGTAAAACACACGGTCACTCGCGCGCGGACACACACGCACACGCACGCGCACGCACACACTTGCACGCGCATACTCACTCCTCCATTTCCGCGTGCATGTTTGCACGCACGTTTAACGGCCTTTCGTTTTGACGAGAATGCGCGTGCGTGTGTGTTGTGGTACTTGTTCAATGAAAATACGGCAAAATAAAAAAAGAACATCCACTCTCTTATACAAGTTGAGTGGCCAACTTCAAACATTGAAAACAGGCCATTTAGAAGTGAAAATGAGCTATTCTTCTGTCACTGATCTGGGATCCGTGCGAGGAGAGGGCTCCGTAAAGCCAGGTATTTATGTTCATTAGCACCAGGATCAACAGACTATCGACTCGGGCTGTTTGCAGATCAGGACCAGTGCACAATGTTCACTATAGGAGCGGCTGCACGGCACGTTTAAGCAATTATACTAAGCAGAGCAATTAGCCATTTCCCCCCCCCTTTTTTTAGCTCTTAAAAGTTAAAATGAGACTCCACGCCAAACAGCTTTCTAATACAACAGCCTTAAGAAATTAGGGTGTTTTTTTTTAAATCCCAGTGAGTATATCGTTATTCTAAATCCTTTAAATTCTCATCAGAAATTGAAATAATAATAATATTACTTTACAATATTTGCATATTAAATAAGAACATAAAATTCATCCATTCAGGGACATTTTTAAATGTAATTAATGTCATTTTTGACAATTTAGCAACCATATTTTTGTTTTTTCAAGCAACTGCAAGTCAATTAAACCACAAAATAATTAAAACCATAATAAATACATCCAAATAATATATATCTACATGATTTTGGGACATAAAAGTGTCAAAAAAATAATAATTTCACCATCAATACACGTGTGGAATGGCAACAGGCCTCAATTAAATTCAGCCACTTATCCAGGCATCATAATGTGGTCATCACCTTCCTAATGAGTCGCGTGAATAAACAGACCACAAAAGATGCATGGATGAATAAGAAGATAAAATATCAGAGCCAGCTGCGGAACATAAATAACACAAACACACACACACAACACACACACACACACACACACACACACACACACACACACACACACACACACACACACACACACAAGAATTAAAAGCAAGGTCAACCTTCAAGTCCAAATATCAAAACACAAATTTGCTTGTTTGGGTCTCTCTTTGCACTTATTGATTGACACCCCCTTTGGAGGGGACCCTTGGGGTTGTAAAAGGGGGGGGGTGAATAGTGTGTGTGTGTGTGTGTGTGTGTGTGTGTTTGGGGGGGGGCATTATACGAAGTGAGAGTGCTGAAAAACAAACGAGGCACAAAATATTTATTCTTAACTTTTGACGCCCCCCACCCCTGAAAAAAAATACAAAATAAAAAGCACGCTTCAGGGAAGGAAATGCTATTATTGGATAGCACCACAGCGCCCACTATTACAGCAAATGGGAATGATGTGATTTCACAACAACTTGGAAGCAAGCGGTTCTTTTTTTTAGTGGGAGGAAGAGTATTCAGATGCATTTTGGTCAGTTTCGCTTAACTTCTCGTAAGTATGAACGTCAAATCATGAGGAAGAAAGAAGAAGAAGCGGGTTGAAAGAAATCTGCAGTCGCGTCAAAGTTGGCGCAGGGATTCGAACACGGACGGCAAAGTGCGCGCAAACTCGTCTCAACAACCAAAAAGACGTCGCTTGGGGAGGTGAAAAAAGTTGATGTGCGCAAAAAAAAAAGAGCGTCGCGTCCGTCCGGATAATGACGCGTAAGAAAATACTACTTTTTTCCTTCTTTTTTTTTGAGAGCCGGGAAAGTAAAATAAAAACCGTGGACCTACTTTTCGCCAGTTTTCTCGCCCTCGCCTTGGATCTCATCTTGTCGCCTTGTAGATTCCTCTCGTCGTCCACCGTGAGCCCAGAAGCAGAAACAACACTATCTTCATCTCACCAGCATTGTCAGTTTGGACACCTTCGCACATGCGCACAGCCCATTCAATCTGACACCCTCGCCAGGGCCAAAAAAACTTTCCAATGTATTCATCATCATCATCACTTTTTTTTTTTTGGTCCTATCGTCTCCCCTTTAGATCACTTATCTCTTCCCCTCCTCCTCCTCCTCTATACCTCCTCCTCCACATGCTGCTCTCTCCTCACACTCGCACCTTCTCTCCCTCCCCAGGCCTCCCTTCCCTCCCTCCCCTCCCCTCCCTCACCCCTCCCACTCCCACCACTTCAGCCTGGGCTCTCAGCCCACCCAACTCCTCTCTTGCCAGCACCCACTTGCATTTAACACAAGACGGCAACGTGTTTCTCTGCAACCGGCCTGTGCACAAACCGAGGTAAGATGTATATTTACATTAATATAATTATAATTATTATTATTAAAATTATTGTTAAATGCAAAACATTTTATTAACACCCAGCTTGTCTGTTATTTTTGCAGATTGGATGACAAGCAAGGCAAGAATTAAAAAAAAAGAAGTTTGTTATAAGAGGGTCGTCCACTCATTTCATATTTGACGGGGTATTTTTGTGTGTGTGTGTGTGTGTGTGTGTGTGTGTGTGTGTGTGTGTGTGTGTGTGTGTGTGTGTGTGTGTGTGTGTGTGTGTGTGTGTGTGTGTGTGTGTGTGTGTGTAGTAATGCAGCTGTTAAAAATGTATGCATGCTCCTTTTTTTCGTCCCTAGACCAAACAAATTGTTTAAAAGAAGTTGACTGGTTGTAAGTGATGAAATATATTGAATTTATTATTTTTTTTTAAATGAAATTAGAAGAGAAACGAATACAATTGAACTTTTGTTTGTGGTTATTTGTTTGAAATGAATAGTAGTAGTACAAAAGTATTGTTCATATTAAAATCTGTCAGGATAAAATGCATTTTTTAACCTAATTGTAATGCATGAGTAGACTGAATAATTATTTTAAATATGATTATCGTCATTATTTTAATTATTGTTGCCATTAAGGTTATTATTAATAATAGTAATCCAAGGTATATGTTAGTAAACTGTCATGTATTTGATGCGGAGCAGTGGGACGGACTCCACATGGTCCCTGGGCCTGTAGCCTACATGTCATATGGGAATGGTTTCCGTTTGGTTTTGGCTAAATAAAGGCGGCTCTGTGCTGGAGCCTATTAAAGACCTGCGATGATGGAGCGACTGCAGTCTGCTGGAAGGCGCACACATCTATTTCACCAATAATCGCACACGCCTAATACATAACAATTGTCATTTATATGTACCTTAATATATAACAATATAGCTGTTATTAATAATAATAACAATAATAATAATAATGAAAACAAATAATAATATTAAAAATAAGGAAAATATTAGAAATAATAATGGAAACATTAAAAATAATGTAAATATTAAACATAATAATAAAAATATTAATAAAATAATATATTATAAAATATAAATAATAATGGTAATGACAATAATAAGTGATAATATTAGTGATAAAGAGAGTAATAATGAGTAATAATGAGAGTAATAATGACAGTAATATGATAGTAATATGTTAGTAATATGACAGTAACAATAATAACAACAATGACAATAATAGTAATAATAATAACAACAATGACAATAATAGAAATAATAATAATAACAATGACAATAATAGCAATAATAATAACAATTATAATAATAATAATGATAATGTTCTATTCAACATGGATTTTAAACTCACCCCAAAAAAATCCGTCAACAAATATTGAACAGAAATGGATCTGCATGTTTCCCTACTAGACTGGACGTGAAATGTAGACCGTAATCATTAATCAATATTAATAATCAATCGCAATGAACACATTTTAGCTAGAGGAAGTGAGTCTTCCTTGGTGAGGACATTCTAAGAAATTCATGATGATATGATATATGATCTCACTACAGGTAAACGTCACACTTTTGCATTGAACATGAATTATCTAAAGCACTATTTCAGTATGTATTCGTTAGTTTTTCATTTTTGGACAACTTATTTAGTAAAACAGGAGTGTATGAAATCATCCTAAAACGAAGCTAACGTAAATACAGCACGAAGGTAAATACATAAATCATATTTGATGTCGTGTGCAAAGGTTTTGTTTGAGTCTTTTAGTTGGCGTTGGTGTAAATTAGCTGTCTTGATCGATTGGCTCAAGATCAATCAGACCAGCCTCACACACAAATATTGCAGAGGAAAAAAAATCAGACTTATTAATATTTCTATTTCCTTATTTTGGACTGGTGAGGAGCAATTAACAGTTAATTGCCCCAAAAACGGATTTGGGCAATTCTTTTCAAGTGTGAGCACATGAAAACAATCAAGGTCCGATCTAACAATGGCTTGAACATAATTGTTTTTAGTAGCATATACTACCTATATAGTATTATATACTACCTAAATAGTATTATATACTACCTATATAGCATTGAATTGGATTTTAATTACAAGCTACTTCGTCAGCCACTTCAGTAGCTGTCATATTTTTTTTCCACAAAAAAATGAACTAAACGTGTGACATAAGTGATCAATAATGAAATTTCAGTTTACGGATTGTTATAATTTATGATAATTGTTGCCAGTTTTTTTCAAGTTTATTCATTTGTTTATGTTTATTAATATTATTAATCCTTAATAATACACATTTTACAACAATGGCTGCCACTATGACTGTAACTAATCATGAACATATTTGTATTATTATTAGAAAGTCTGAAATTGTCTTATTCTCCCATAAAAATGATTTAAATGAAAAATAAAATCATTATGCAAAGCCACATCAACACTGCAAATGCGAAACTTTTTTTCTAAACATAATTTTTTAAGATTTTATGATTGCTATTATTAATATTCTAAAAACTCCATGATAAGGGAAAGTAAAAAAAATGTTATGTGGGGACGGTTTCAAGCTATTTTTCATTCAATAGCAAATTATAATAATAATAACAATTATTTTTGCTAGTGTAAACGTCAGTAAATTTTACAAATAGCAATACAAGACAATTTTTTATGCAAAAGGCCTTGCTTCTTAGGGGTCAGAATTAAATATATTATACATAATTGTACATTATGAGTGTGCATGTTGTTTTGAAAAGAGGAAACGGAGCAGGGTTAGGGTGCACAACTATTTTCACTGCGAATTGGTGTGGTCAAGACTGTGGTGACTAAAAACACACACGCAAAAACACACACAAACCGAAGCTTGATCCTCGGTGGAAAAGGCTCCCAGTTTGTGGATTAGACAGAGCGTAGATAACATCGGCCCACTTTGGACATGTGAGACGACGGAGTGCAAAGGCCCGCACATGCGGCTCGAGCACGAGCGTCACAATACACGCGCTTCATTGGAACCTCGCTCAAGTGTGCACGCGCAGCAGGAAACCATTTTTTTTTTTTTTGCAACAGCGTGGAAATATGGAGACTGCAAGGGATCACGGTGGCGCCCACGCACGAACACCATACTCAAGCACCTGAACAAATACACACACACACACACACACACACACACACGAATTTGTCATTGTCTTTTTGGGCAATTATTAGTCTGAACTCTGTTACCTCTTTTTGGGCGATGCAAAACAATTCTAGGCCTTTTTTTAAAGAGGTTTTGTATTGCTTAGTGCGATGCCAGAATACAATTAAACATTGCTATTGATTATTTTTTGTTTGTTGCACAAAGTTCAATCATTCAATTTCAATGTCATTCATTCATTCATGTTCAATTAAAATTGCTATTATGCCAAGATTGAAACATTTTGTCAGATTTTCTTCTTTTAATTTGGTTTTCATCTATTTTTAGCTATTTTTGGGAAGTTCAGTGTAAATTCCAAAATAAAAAAGGGTATTTAGAAAATATGGTGACACGTGATCCTGGTAAAACTATCACATACATTTTAAAATTAAGCATTAAAATGGTTTAAATTGCAATTTGTTTCGTTTACGAGGATTTTGTGCAATGCACAAGATCGTATTCAACGTTAAAATTATCACTAAATATAATAATAATGATAGTGATAATAATAGTAATAGTAATGCTAATAGTAATAATAATGCCAATAGTAATAATAATGCTAATCGTAATAATGCTAATCGTAATAATAATGCTAATGCTAATAGTAATAATAATGCTAATAGCAATAATAATGCTATTAGCAATAATCATGCTAATACCAATAATATTGCTAATAGCAATATTAATGCTAATGCTAATAGTAATAATAATGATCATGCTAACAGTAATAATAATGCTAATAGCAATAATAATGCTCATGCTAACAGTAATAATAATGCAAGTGCTAATATTAATAATAATAGCAATAATGATAATACTAATCATAATAATAACAACAATTCAGATAACTATATTATCATTTAACCAACGGAGTCAGTTCCTTGTGTAAAGGGGCAAAATACATCATTTTTCAAAAGGCAAAGCAGCCAGTGCATCATCATTAATGTTGTTGTTTTTAATTAATCGCTCGTTAATGTCGCCATCCATTTCCCGCTAGATCAGACGAGACAGCGAGCTAGCAACAGCAGTGCCAAACAAATGCACATTAAAATATGGCCTGGGGGCTCTGCTTGAAAATTACTCTCATGTCGAAATGACCTTAATATAATATGATGTAATCAATCACGCTGTCTGCTGGGACACTGGGAATCACAATGTTAATCTTCGAGTATGAAAATGGTGTGTCATATTTTACAAGTCAGCCAAAGAGCAGACTGACAAACAGCCAGATGCACGAGCACGCGCGTACAGTTCACGCTGAAATTGCCATCATATTAATATTTGCATTAAATAGATTTGCAAATTGCAAAAACTAGCAGGGCCTGAGGCCTTTTCATAAAAATATGTGTGGGAAAGGGGGGGATTCAAGTCCCATAAATTAGATTTTTTTGGTTTTTTAATATTCTCTTGATGATTTAATGTGTTAAAATTATCATTTCAAAATCTAAAATCTAACTTCTATTGGTTGATTTCATTTTGAGAAAAATATTGAAAATTTTACTATGAAATTCCAAAATCAGAATAATCTCAATATCAAATAGTATGAAAAGTGCATTTCAATAACAAGTACTATTGTCATTTAAACAATAAATAATGATAAAAATACTGTTCAACATACAATTTAATATATACGAGAAAATTAACAGAAATAGCATCATACGAGTGGTGAAAATAAGGTATTTTTAGTATTCGTAAACCATCATTAGGGTTATATAAGGATATTACATCATGCACATCTATTATTTTACAATCTCCAGTTACTTCAGTCTTGAATGCATTATGATCACAATATTATTGTTATCAATATGAATAATATAAGTTCTATGATTAGGAATATAATCCCTTTCTAAAATGCCTCATTAAAATGCTTGTGTTATTTGACTGAGAGTAGGGGAAACTACCACAATTAAGAGTGCAACCACATTCACAAACATACACAAGTTGGCAAGCTCCACAAGATGATCATTTGGCAACCTCAAATAGGCAGGCCAGTTACAACACATGCTTTAGTTAACAACTGCGGACAGTTCCAGTGGAATGAGTCAAGCCCACCAAACAAGCACTTTTCCCTCTTGCCCGGCATGGCATCAGGTAAACACTAACAAAAACAATGTCAACATTAAGACGACCTGAGTTTCATGTTTTCACATTGAGTGAGTTGATTGATTCATATAGTATTGATTGATTTTGAATCATGTCAAAAGAGCCAACCTATTGCAACGTTGCCATTAGCCTTCAATCTACTGCTGAGAAATCAACCATTACAATACAACGTCCGTGAAAAGACAACTGTTTACTCAATATAAAGTAAAAGAGTATGCTTTAAATATGAATTTGTACTTCATACGAATTAGACAAAATATTTTCGAACATAGTAGGATTGTGTAAGTGGTCTAGATTGCACATATGTGAGCTCGAGAGAGAGACAGACATAATCATTGTACCGCATGTAGGGAGTGACGAAGCAGCCAAAGGACTCCCACCCACACACCAAACAATGACAATTCTCAGCAAAAAGGAAGGGCAAAAATCATCTTATATTGTTTTAAGAGACAATTGTTTTCATCCAGTTGTGTATGACCGGACATTTGGTCGCTGGTCTTTTGGTCGCCGGTCAAATGTACTTAAATATTAAACTCTCTCTCTCATGAATATAATTTTGAGAGCTGGATTCAACAGTAAACTCTCTGTCACCATTTGACCGGTGATGGCGGCCAAAAGGGACCAAAAGACCGACGACCAAAAGACCGGCGGCCAAAAGACCGGGGCCAAAAGACCGGCGGCCAAAAGACCGGCAACCAAAAGATCGGCGACCAAAAGACCACCGACCAAAAGACCGGCGACCTAAAGACCGGCGACCAAAAGACCACCGACCAAAAGACCACCGACCAAAAGACCACCGACCAAACGTCCGAGTACCACAAAATGAGGTCAGGTGGGGAATAACCATTGAACCCTTTGAATCCCTTTTTACCCTCCCAGGGAGGGTAAAACCACATTTTTTACTTCTTTTGGTGCACAGGGCATAGCAAAGCTGGTGGCACATTAGCAAAACATGTTGCCAGGATGACAGGATGAACGATAGCAGCTGTCGCCAGGTGGGGCTCCAGCTGGAGATGATGTTTATGGTCGAGGGGGACTGCTCATCAACAGATCCCGCAACAGGTTTGCAAAACATTCATTTGCTAAGAAACAAGTAAAGTAGTCTATTTCTTACTACAACAGAGTGTGATAGAAATTGTCCAGCTACGTTATTGTCACAGTAAAAAATGAACTAGAAAAGACTGCTCTCAGTTAGGCACATCAACATTGGGATAATGATTTGTGTGGAAGTAACATAAAATACTATATATTGCTATGTTGAGGAAAATGTACGTAAATACCATAATATTCCAAACCAATTGTCCACTGAACGTTATCAAGACAGGAAATAAACACTATTTTAGTAGATTATTGACGATGAAACAGACCATAATGGCAGCAGCAATTGAAGAGAATTCACTCATTGCACATTAGTCTTTAACTCAAATTTTGATTCATTAGCATCCTGTCCAGAATGACTCACATGAAACATCCTAATAATATTCCTTAACCTCACCAGATGCAACAAAAATATATTGATGTATCAATGTTCCAAATCTGCAACTAACATGAACATTAAGAGCTCACAGGCAGCTAATGTGCGATTTCCAAAGATGTTAAATTCCATATTAGGTCTCAATAAGGCATGTTCACTCCTTAGAATCATGTGACCTGATAATATTACCAAGTCTCAGGTGGGAATGGGGAGCAGATGTATAAAATTTTGCGTCATGACGCTCACACTTCCCCTTCTGGAAGTTCCTTATGGCACCTAATGGCAATGGGCTCTTTGAGGCTAAAATAGGGGGTGGGGTACCTTTTTGAACCGTGAGAGCCATTAGAATACACACACTAAAATGTGATTATACAAGTGTATACCTGTGCTGTTCTTGAAGGCTTCACTCGATATACGAGAAAGACAGTGTCACTTTGCGACCAATCGCCATTGTGATTGAAGTAAGAGGACTATTTTGATGATCAGAATCAATCATGTATCCACGCAACACTTTATTGGACAGATTATCCTTGTTTATTTAATTGCAACCTGTGAAGTTCTGAAGAATTTCAACCATAGGAAGGTTAACAAAGAACTGTTTGATAGGCTTTCTTAGAAGGATTGGAAATGTATACAAAAAGGTATGCAAAAATGTGCAATTTTTCAAGCCTTGAAACCACGTATATGAAATATTTACAAAATTATGATCGGTGCACCCACATTTGTGATTCTTAATTGTTCCAAAGGAATCTTAAACAGCAGTTAAATACAATTATTTTTTCTTTTACTCGCAGTGTTAAGTATAACATGGTAAAATGCCTTTTCCATTTCTGCAGAAGTCTGAGTACTTTAAACGGTAAACTTTAAATTACTTTTGCATAATAAGAATAACAAATATTTGAGGCAAATGAAGAAATATATATATACATTTTAAAAAGATTGCATTTGACTAAGAACACCATTTTTTTACTCTTAGGAACTAAAGAGATGGTCGTGCATCTGCAGTATATTTGACCACTGATCCACAGCCGGAGGGAAGTGTTGCAAGACTGCCCTCCTGTGTCGGACACACAACCACATGTTGCACAATGGATTGGCTCTCAGTTTTCCTTCTTTCCTTCTTTTACAAGACCTTGCGTCTGAGGGGATCCCAGCGCAGATAAGACCACATAACTAGCAATTTTCCAGATCTATACACTGATTGTCTAAAAAAGGGTGGAGTATTAACTAATACAATAGAGCAGGGGTCGAGAACAATTATATTTTCCAATGTTATTCCTTGTGAGCTATACTACGAATATAAAAGTCAAAATACATACATGTATACAAGTGCATTATCATTTTTTTGTAATTTCACCACTTTTAAAGTGGAAAAAAATGAATATTTAAAAAAAAAAAAATTCTTATGCTGTTGCTAATCAAAGAGAGGATGCATACCAGAAAAGTCTCCTGCAAAGAAAATGAAGATTAAAGCCGTTCTAGATGTAATATCTAAATTTTGTCATCATCGGTTTCCATATTTTAGCTCACAGGTTAGCAAAGAACCAGATGCACTAATCAAAATAGCCACATGTGGCTCCAGAGCCCAAGGTTCCCTACCCCTGCAGTAGAGACTCTAAAAATCAGATTGGCCTGGATTTGTTGTGAGGGGAGAAATAAAGTATAACTTTAAGTGGGTTCTTATAGGCGCCAAGAGTGAATTACAGAAGCATTCTATTCATTGACTATTTTATTAACACTATTGTGACCCTCCTTTCTGCAAATCATACACAAAAAAAGTCATCTTTTAGAGTGACATTTGTGCAGGATAAAAAAAATATATATCATACTGGACAGCTAGCATTTTCTATATTTACAATGACAGTTGCATCACATCAATGCTGAAAAAAAGTTTTGTTTTGACCTTTGCAATGGTGAGCATAGAAAATGCTACTGTGCGACACCTGGCCTGTCAGCTGCCAGCACTTCAATTCATCGAAGACTGGGCTTAAGGGCACCCATAAATTCTGGGTCACAGTGTCACCTCACTACTTTTCTAAGCTTCCCTTGCTATGCTATATACACAAGGCCACAATATTGTTCTCAGCTGCAAATCAAGACAGAAGAAATAGCATGACGGAAGGAGAAGAGATCATTTCCATAGGTGTGTCTGTGCGTATGATTCTCCTCTGCTGTTTGAGCATATCCAGAAGATCTGCTCTACTTCAAGAAAATGAAGGATAGAGGTCCGATATGACTAGTTCACCACACTTGCACTCCAATATGCGTGCACAAGTCAGGACTTTGTCAGACTGACCTACCGCTAAGCACACTAGCGCCCCCGTTCCCAAAATTGGCACTTCAATAACAAACTTCACTGGCTCTTCTGATTGGTCATGACAAATACTCTCTGCAAGACTGGCTACGGGTAATGTCGGCCAAAAAGGATTCGACGGCCTGTCGGCTTGACTCCATGTCATTCAGCGAGTGCATATGTATGTGCACGCTTCAAAATGTATGAGTGTGGATGTGCATTTGTTTTGGTGGACCAAGCTTAATGAAAGCATTGAATCCATCTCAAGCCACTGAAACAAAGTGATCAATCGCGCAATCACTGACTTTTTGCGGAGAATGTAAAAACTAAAAGTTGATCGCTGAACGACGTCCAACACAAATGCTGGCTTAGGAATAATCAGGTTTTGGTTAGAAAGTATGTTACAAACGTTTCATGGTAAACAAATAGAGAACAAAATATTGACAGTGAATTGTGAGCATCAAATCACATTCTGCAAAGTAAACCAAGAAGATGCATGGCTACACCAATAACTACACCAATTTCTAGCCATGACTCATACAATTGTCACCTTTATGAACTATATATATCAGGGGTAGGGAACCTATGGCTCGGGAGCTACATGTGGCTCTTTTGATGGGTGCATCTGGCTCTTTGCTAACCTGTGAGCTAAAATATGGAAACCGCTGGTGACAGAACTGAGATATTACATCTAGAACTGCTTTAATCTTTTTTTTTCAGTAGACTCTTCTGGAACGCGTCCACTCATTGATTGGCAACAGCATAAGAATCTTTAAAAAAAATCCACTTTAAAAATGGTGAAATTACTAAAAAGAAAATTGAAAAGGCACTTGTTTACATGTATGTATTTTGACTTTTAAATTCGTAGTATGGCTCACAAGGAATAACACTGGAAAATATGTTTTTTTTGTGGCTATCTTCGTCAAAAAGGTTACCGACCCTTGATATACAGTGTTCCCTCGGTCATCACGGTTAATGGGGACCACCCGCGATAAGTGAATTTCCGCGAAGTAGGGATTCCCCTCCAAAAATGCTTAATTTGAATTTAATTCAAAAAATATATCATTATTTTTTACCCCCCCTGTATACAGTACACCATATAGAATACGGGTAGAGAGAGTGAAATTCATGTTATAACAAAAAAAACTGTAAAATATGTTATCTCAATGTAATATTTGTATTTTTATTTTTTTCCCCCCAAAAAATCCGCGTAGCTCTGAGTCCGCGGTGGCTGAACCGCGAAGTAGCGAGGGAACACTGTATATCATTAAATTGATACTGCTATTATCAATGTGTACGTAAAGGCACTCCTGAAATGTAAAAAAATATATTTATTTTACTGTCGCCAAAAATAAAAAATAAAAAAGTAGATAAACTACATCAATAAGACAAGGACATGTAATTAGTTTTAAAGTTGATACTGCTGAAACAAGACTGTAAAGATATAGCAGGTAGGGAAGCCAGCGCACAATGGATAATGGGAAGTCTGGCTCGTAGGCACTTGGGCATGGTGGTGGCCCTCAGTGTTGGTGACAGAAGTGGAAAGGGGAGGAGCCACATGGCGCCTTGGTTCAGTGAAGCAGAGCGAGATTTACATTTGCAGCTTTACCTCAATTTTGAAAGGTTACCATCACAACATTTTATGTTGGGAAAGAAAAAGTCACCACCTCTATTGCAAATAGGTAAGAGACTCAACCCACTGGATACTTACAGCTGTGATTGATTCAACTGGCAAAAAGTAATTTCATGAGAACTGCAATGCAATGAGTTGCTTTGCATTCAGTTGGAAGACATATTCTGCTATAATGACAAAGTCATGACTTACTTGGTTTCACAAGAGAAAATTAAATAAGCCACATCAAGCCAAATAACAACAACAAAAAATCCCAAAGGATATTATTATTAGTATTGGGTTAAGTTCATATTCAACGTCAGTTAGTGGTAAGCCATCAGCTTCCAGGAAAGCAATGCGGTAAGGAAAAAAAAGAAAAAAGTAATCCTGATCAGGGATCATTTTAAACGTGTGGTGTAACTAAAGAGCATTAAGAAACCACGCATAAAGCTCCCAGCTACTATGTTTCATAAAGACGGCAAGAGCTTTTCCAAAGCCACAATGTAAAAAAACAAAAGATTGGAACAGCTGTGCCTCTTCATTAAAATATATATTTGCATATAAAAATCATTGGTAAGACTTGAGAGGCTTCAGTTTAGAGAAAAATAAAATGTAATCTGTTCTCATAAATCCTGCAACTTCACGGGCTTTAACTAAACTATGTCCCACCTGATGGTGTAGGGCAGGGGGGGGGGGGTAAACTTTTTAGCCCGGGGGGGCACATTGACTTTAAAGATTTGACAGATGGACCGGGTTAGTAGAAGATATGATACATATAAAAAAGTGCATCCGTTAACAGTACATATGAAACAAACTGAAAAAAGGGACTAAAGTATTAACATACTCATCACTCATTATTAAAGTAAAAAGTATAAAGTACAAAGTAAAGTAAAAGGAATGTATTAAGAAATATTAAAATTTAATTTAAAAAAAAGATGGAGGCGCTGTAAAACACGAAAAACAAATAAAAGTGGACAGAGCTACTGCCACTGGCTTACGCGTGACGGCGCCATCTTGGGAAGAAAAAAAAAACATTTGGACAACGTCGGCAGGCCGGATTAGAAGGCCTAGCGGGCTGTATGTGGCCCGTGAGCCGTAGTTTGCGGTTCAGAAAATGATTTTTTTTTTAAATCCTCTTTTTGCATTTCTTATAAAATATCGACTTCATTCAATTAAATCTTATTAAGGACCATTTTTAAAAAATCTGACATTTAGGTTGAGACATTAAAAGAATATTTCCACCATATTTACTAATTAGTTCAAGTTGGTTAAGAATGATAAAAAAATCAACTAAAAAACAAAGTGTACCAAGGCATTGTCCAGCAAAAACCCAGAAAAAATGACTCAATTAAGCCCACCACACTGCCTTTCCGTCAAGTTCCCTATCTTAAACATGACACTTGTGAAGTAATGATGCACGGACATAAACACTCATGAAATAATCACCCAGGCGTTAATAAGGGTCTAAATTACATGTATGAATGACATACTGATGAGCAATTAGTAATGCACTCCTCTCTCTACCTGTCATCGTCATTCTCATCCCATTAGCTCTACGCCCCCACCATCTTCTCAACATGGCCCGTGTGCCATGATGCGCTGCGGTAGGTCAGGTAAGAAGCAATGGCGCACAACCAAGAAGAAAAAGGGAGGCACAGAAGGGGTGAAAGGGGAGACTTTTATTATCACCATTGTTATACGCTCCCTAGCTCCAAATCAGCCATTTCTCAAATGTCCACTCTTTTCAACACACCTGACCTTTTGCTTCACCCCTAAACATCTCTCTTAAATCTCTATTTTGCAAAAAAAATCCACCTTTTTCCCCGCTTAGCCCTCATTTGCTCCTCTCCTGTTCTTTTGTCCTCCCCCTACCTTTGCCTCTAAATGGGGCTCACACAGAGGGACGCAAAACTAGGAAAAGCAGACGAAAAAAAGGAGGGAGAGAGTGCCTAGGTCTCTTAAGGGAGAGTGCACCTGGATGGGCAGGCTTCCTGGACATGCTGTGAGGCGCTATTGTCCCCCATGTCAGCAGCCCCTCTCTTTTAATGGGCCCTGTATATCATCGTTGTGATTATAGCAGATGACTGGAACCTGTAGGGAACGAGGGGGCGGAGCTGGTGGAAGACGGCGTACATTTATGGACGTGTGTGAATGAGAGAGTGAAGGGAGAGATGGATGAATGGGCAGTTTTTAAGGGAAAAGGGGTCTAAAGACACAGACTCCCAAATCCCCCATAGACTGAAATCCTAGCACTTAACCCCAGCTATGGTATTGTGTGCCACCCTGGGGATTATTTCCTCTCCTCTTTTTGTGACTCTCTATTCACATATTGGATTCTTATGTTGGATTTTTTTCTCTGTCTGTGATTTAAGAAGTAAAAGTGAGGAGTTAAAAACTCACCCACTCAAAAAAAGCAGCTGCCAACGGGCCTCAAAAAGTCAAGAAAGGCCATAGCAATGCACCATCATTTTTGCAAGCTAATGTCTGCCCAACAAAAGGCTAAAAAATAAACCCATGATGGAGTATTAGTCCATTTAGTCCAACATTTTGTAGGATTTAATGTGATTACTTCTTTTTTAGGTTGTTGTGCATATATTTAGGGTGGTGGGGATGGGGGCTACCTCTGTTCTACTCTAATTGAGGAGGGGTTATAAGGAATATTGTTTGGATATTGTTTAAATGAGGAAAGGGTCATTATCCTACTTAATTAGTTACCATGCATGTGTGTGTGTGTGTGTGTGTGTGTGTGTGTGTGTGTGTGTGTGTGTGTGTGTGTGTGTGTGCGTATACAAATGTGCATGCAATGTTAATACTTAATGACAGCTCCTTCCTCATAGGAAATAAATAGTAGGCATTTATACACTTAATATTTAATAGTACTACTTGCATAGTCTACTACGCCGGTTATTTCCAAACAACGAGATGTGCATTTTGTATCAAAACAACGGAAAAGCATTTTTTTCCAGGAATGTACATGGAAAATAAAATAAAATGTTAAAATGTTAAAATTTTTCCTTTTTGGCTGCCCATTTTGTTTGATCATGATGATTAATTCCAAAACAGAATGTTCTAAATAAGTTTTGTATTTTGCACGTTATGAAAATGTTCAATTATTTTGAAATTTAAGTCGCGTGCTCACTTCCTTTTCTGTATTGTAGACGTGTGTTAGCTATTTCCACAAAATGAAAACATGAGAAATAATTGATCTGCTGTTTAATTTTCTTCATTTCTTTGCAAGAATTACCTTTTGAAAAAAGGAAACTATTGGAAAAAGCATTAGAAAACTAGCTAAGACTAAGCTTTATTTTTATAGTGGTAAATTCCACAAGGAAAAAGGGTCACAAAATCTGAACATTCTCTTTAGCCGCTACGAAATATGATTTTTGGCAATTGGCAGCTCTGTAAGATTAATAGTATTTATTTGTC